>NC_143029.1:32698500-33055000 GCF_057628025.1 Oncorhynchus mykiss | reverse complement strand
ACCTTCCAGAAGGACAACTATCTGTGCAGCACTATACCAGTCAGGCCTTTATGGTAGAGTGGAAGCCACTCCTCAGTAAAAGGCACATGACAGCCCGCTTGCAGTTTTCCAAAAGATGAAACTAAAGACTCTAAGGCCTGAATGCCAAGGGTCACGTCTGGAAGAAACCTGGCACCATCATGGACAGCATCATGCTGTGGGGATGTTTTTCAGCGGTAGGGACTGGGAGACTAGTCAGTATTGAGGCAAAGATGAACGGAGCAAAGTACAGGGAGATCCTCGATGAAAACCTGCTCCAGAGAGCTCAGGACCTCAGACTGGGCTGAAGGTTCACCTTCCAACAGTACAGTGACCCGAAGCACACAGCCAAGACAAGTCTCTGAATGTCCTTGAGTGGCCCAGCCAGAGCCTGGACTTGAACCCGGTCAAACATCTCTGGAGATACTTGAAAATAGCTGTGCCGCGACGCTCCCCATCCAACCTGACAGAGCTTGAGAGGATCTGCAGATAAAAATGGGAGAAACTCCCCAAATACAGGTGTGCCAAGCTTGTAGCGTAATACCCAAGGAGACTCGAGGCTGTAGTTGCTGCCAAAGGTGCTTCAACAAAGTACTGAGTAAAGGGTCTGAATACTTAAGTAAACATCATATTTCAGTTTTGATTTATTTATTATAAATTAGCAAAAATGTCTAAAAACTTGTTTTTGCTTTGTCATTATGGGATATTGTGTGTAGGTTGATGAGGGGAAAAAACAATGTAATACATTTTAGAATAAGGCTGTAATGTAACAAAATTTGGAAAAAGTCAAGGGGTCTGAAAACTTTCCAAAGGCGCTGTATACAAAAAAACTATTAATTCAACAGAACATGTGCAATATAAGTTTCACAATATCGATAAATATTGATTTAGTGCAATCAGGACCCAGAGGGAGATTATCAACTGCTGCTGTAAAAGGTCAGAGGGCAAACTGCAACGGTTGTATTTTCTGTTTCCATTTCCTGCATGCGTACCCTTTGTCATCCTCCACCTGGGTGCCCACAGAATGGTACTGAGGAAGCCCTTTGCTCTCCGACTCGGAGTCTGTCGCCGTCTCCACCTGGTAAATACCAATTTGATCATAAACAATAACACACGTCAATGTCAGTAACGTCTTTATTACAGTATCATGGGTGAACTACTTTACTACTACACTAACTGAACATCAATGAGGGTGCTTAGTAAACTATAGTGATCTATACTATATATATACAGAGAGAGGCCGGTGTTTGTCCCGAGACCCCTATATCCTGAGCAAAGGATTGTCTCCCTGAGAGTGAAGGCGTTTATGGGCCGGTCCCTCTCTATATCCCCAACGCATGGCTCACTTTACACACACACACACACACACACACACACACACACACACACACACACACGCACACACACACATTTCAACAGTACAGTCCCAGTGCTTAAAAATAATGACGTAGAAAAAGTTGAGTATGGAATATAATGTCAATGAGTACTTCATAGTACATAACTATTCACACCAGATGCGATGACCTGTATTAATATGGTGCTGAACTGCAGGTTATTCTGCTGATATTGATGATGAGGTTGACGAAGACGATGGTGACGATACATCGGTTTCTATCAACCACCCCTTGAGAAACTGCATCATCGCAAAAGAGAGAATCTTGGCATGAAAGGGAAATGAGCGGTTTAAACGGTCACATTAATGCTATATAACGTGTTTCATATCAAGTCAGAGGCCATGAGAATGTGTAAAACATGTTCACAAGCCGCCGCAGCAGGGCGTCCAGAAAATACTTTGAGTCATTAGTAAAATGTAATTCCATTTCTTTCATTAGTTTGATTTGTTGCCAGTGTAAAATAGATAACGCGATCAAATTGAATTACACCGATAAACAATCATCATCAACATTTTCGTCTAATGTTATTCTACTCTATTAGTCATCATGAGGTGATATATGTGTGTGTGTGTGTGTGTGTTATATTGAGCTGAGTGCTGCCTGGGCTCTCTGGGCTGGCCAGTGGCTGTAGAGCTGTGTGGTCATTAATCCTTATTGGTCAGGGTCCCATTGGGTCAGTGTGAGATTGCTACTTTTTTTTGTATTAATTTTTTATTTCACCTTTATTTAACCAGGTACGCTAGTTGAGAACAAGTTCTCATTTACAACTGCGACCTGGCCAAGATGAAGCAAAGCAGTGCGACACAAACGACAACACAGAGTTACACATGGAATAAACAAGCGTACAGTCAATAACACAATGGAAAAAAAAAGAAAGTCTATATACGGTGTGTTCAAATGGCGTGAGGTGGTAAGGCAATAAATAGGCCATAGTAGCAAAGTAATTACAGTTTAGCAAATTAACACTGGAGTGATAGATGAGCAGATGATGATGTGCAAGTAGAAATACTGGTGTGCAAAAGAGCAGAAAAGTAAATAAAAACAATATGGGGATGAGGTAGGTAGACTGGGTGGGCTATTTACAGAGGGTCTATGTACAGCTGCAGCGATCGGTAAGCTGCTCAGATAGCTGATGTTTAAAGTTAGTGAGGGAAATATAAGTCTCCAGCTTCAGCGATTTTTGAAATTAGTTCCAGTCATTGGCAGCAGAGAACTGGAAGGAAAGGCGGCCAAAGGAGGTGTTGGCTTTGGGAACGACCAGTGAGATATACAGTGAGGGAAAAAAAGTATTTGATCCCCTGCTGATTTTGTACGTTTGCCCACTGACAAAGAAATGATCAGTCTATAATTTTAATGGTAGGTTATTTTGAACAGTGAGAGACAGAATAACAACAAACAAATCCAGAAAAACGCATGTCAAAAATTTTATAAATTGATTTGCATTTTAATGAGGGAAATAAGTATTTGACCCCTCTGCAAAAAATGACTTAGTACTTGGTGGCAAAACCCTTGTTGGCAATCACAGAGGTCAGACGTTTCTTGAAGTTGGCCACCAGGTTTGCAAACATCCCAGGAGGGATTTTGTCCAACTCCTCTTTGCAGATCTTCTCCAAGTCATTAGGGTTTCGAGGCTGACGTTTCACAACTCGAACCTTCAGCTCCCTCCACAGATTTTCTATGGGTTTAAGGTCTGGAGACTGGCTAGACCACTCCAGGACCTTAATGTGCTTCTTCCTGAGCCACTCCTTTGTTGCCTTGGCCGTGTGTTTTGGGTCATTGTCATGCTGGAATACCTATCCACGACCAATTTTCAATGCCCTGGCTGAGGGAAGGAGGTCCTCACCCAAGATTTGATGGTACATGGCCCAGTCCATCGTCCCTTTGATGCGGTGAAGTTGTCCTGCCCCCTTAGCAGAAAAACACCCCCAAAGCATAATGTTTCCACCTCCATGTTTGACAGTGGGGATGGTGTTCTTGGGGTCATAGGCAGCATTCCTACTCCTCCAAACACGGCGAGTTGAGTTGATGCCAAAGAGCTCCATTTTGGTCTCATCTGACCACAACACTTTCACCCAGTTGTCCTCTGAATCATTCAGATGTTCATTGGCAAACTTCAGACGGGCATGTATATGTGCTTTCTTGAGCAGGGGGACCTTGCCGACGCTGCAGGATTTCAGTCCTTCACGGCGTAGTGTGTTACCAATTGTTTTCTTGGTGACTATGGTCCCAGATGCCTTGAGATCATTGACAAGATCCTCCCGCGTAGTTCTGGGCTGATTCCTCACCGTTCTCATGATCATTGCAACTCCACGAGGTGAGATCTTGCGTGGAGCCCCAGGCCGAGGGAGATTGACAGTTCTTTTGTGCTTCTTCCATTTGCGAATAATTGCACCAACTGTTGTCACCTTCTCACCAAGCTGCTTGGTGATGGTCTTGTAGCCCATTCCAGCCTTGTGTAGGTCTACAATCTTGTCCCTGACATCCTTGGAGAGCTCTTTGGTCTTGGCCATTGGTGGAAAGTTTGGAATCTCATTGATTGATTGCTTCTGTGGACAGGTGTCTTTATACAGACAAGAAGCTGAGATTAGGAGCTCTCCCTTTAAGAGTGTGCTCCTAATCTCAACTCGTTACCTGTATAAAAGACACCTGGGAGCCAGAAATCTTTCTGATTGAGAGGGGGTCAAATACTTATTTCCCTCATTTTATAACATTTTTGACATGCGTTTCTCTGGATTCTTTTGTTGTTATCGTGTCTCTCACTGTTCAAATAAACCTACCATTAAAATTATAGACTGATCATTTCTTTGTCAGTGGGCAAACGTACAAAATCAGCAGGGGATTAAATACTTTCCCCCCTCACTGTACCTGCGGGAGCGCGTGCTACGGGTGGGTGTTGTTATCGTGACCAGTGAGCTGAGATAAGGCGGAGCTTTACCTAGCATATACTTATAGATGACCTGGAGCCAGTGGGTCTGGCGACGAATATGTAGCGAGGGCCAGACGACTAGAGCATACAGGTCGCAGTGGTGGGTGGTATAAGGGGCTTTGGTGACATGGCACTGTGATAGACTGCATCCAGTTTGCTGAGTAGAGTATTGGAAGCTATTTTGTAAATGACATCGCCGAAGTCGAGGATAGGTAGGATAGTCAATTTTACGAGGGTATGTTTGTCTGCGTGAGTGAAGGAGGCGTTGCTGCAAAATAGGAAGCCGATTCTAGATTTAATTTTGGATTGGAGATGTTTATTATGAGTCTGGAAGGAGAATTTACAGTCTAGCTAGACACCTAGGTATTTGTAGTTGTCCACACATTCTAAGTCAGAGTAGTGATGCTAGTCGGGCGGGTGGGTGCGGGCAGCGAACGTTTGAAAAGCATGCATTTGGTTTTAATAGTATTTAAGAGCATTTGAAGGCCACAGAAGGAGTGCTGTATGGCATTGAAGTTCGTTTGGAAGTTAGTTAACACCAGATGTATACAGAATGGTGTCGTCTGCGTAGAGGTGGATCAGGGAATCACCCGCAGCAAGAGCGACATTGTTGTTATAATATATGATATACTTCTCTGTGTGAACGGTTTTTAATGATGTGCATGTGTGCGCGTATGTTTGCGTGTGTCTTTGTCTAACATCAGCTGTCATGGGGAGTGGAGACAGTGACTAGCGGTGTGTTAGTGCGCATCACTGCAGGCACAATGTGCTGTTGTGAGAAAGGATTCACGTCCTGTGTGTGTATCTAAGCATAATGTGTGTGTGTATGAGCATATGTGTGTATGAATGAACTTGTCTTGCCTGAATCCCTATGGAAGAGCGTGGTGTTTTGAGGTATTCCTCAGCCTTGGACACGAGCACCGCCTTGTCACACGTCTGCACAGAGCTGTGGCTGCCCATGGAGGCGTGCCGCTTGCCCGCCGCCGTCTCCATGGCCAACGTCACCGCCTTGGCACTGTCCAGGCTGTCGGTGGAGTTGTAGAGGTTTCGACCCGAGCCGCCCAGACCGTCCGGCGCCCACAGGATACTCCCCCGCGGGTGCCTTCCCTCGTGGTAGGCATCCTGGGTGGAATCTGTGCTGCTCTGGGCTGTCACCGAGATGAGGGGCTTGGAGGTGGCGCGAGGTGGCACCGGCGGGGGCGTCTTTGCCTTATAGCTAGGCGTGTGTGTCACCGCTGGAGGGAGAGGAAGAGGAGTTATTGTAAAGCAGAGGTTCTGAAGGGGAGAGAATGGAGGACGATAATATAATAGTGAAAGATGGGGCGAGAGTTCTCACAGCAAGGCGGCCCAGTGCACCTGAGTACGTATGCTACTACAGTGAGTGATGAAAGCGAATGGCGGAGTGATGAGGGGATTATGTTAAATGCATCACAAGGACACTGGGGACACAGAACAGAAGAAAGGGGAAACTCTTTGAGAGGATTTTAAAAAATATTTTTATTTTTATTTTTACTGCCACAGAGATGAACACTCGACACTGATGCTTCTTTCTGGTTAATAAGCCCAGTGTTTACAGGCTATAGCTCCTTCTGTGCAGTGGAGGATTATGGGTAGCAACCCTTCTTTCAAGTGCAAATGAGAATGTGATCTTAATCCAGATGGACCTCACAGCAGAAAAGGGCTAGCAGCAAGGAGCTACAGTATGCCTACTTCAGAGGCTGGGCTCAAACAGGTAGAGTACCATTGCTTCAATGATATTAAATGCAGTTGCTTGATATGAACTTCTAATTCTGATAGCCTCATATAATTGTTTAAAAAAAACATAGTTATATCTAACAAGCTATGTTAGACAAAAGGTGAGAAGGTGTTTCTACCAGATTCCTTATGAATTATAACCAGGCTAATTTAGTCATGAAGAAATATATTAAAAGCCTAATGAAGTAAAACATAACAAAATCCTGTGTTTTATATATATTTCCACGCGATGAGGTTGGAATAATACTATGAAGTTGTGAAAATTATGATAATACTCTTTTAGTGTAAAACCTGTTTGAACAGCCTGCCTGACATTTCTGCCTGTTTTGGCTTTCCATGGTGACACCACCATGCGTTAAATTAGTTAATAGACCAATAGGAAAGAGAGTTCCAAACCTCTCTGTTAATAACAGCACATTTTCAGCACATCCAGAATACAGTACTACAAATAATGACAGTTAACAGGATAAAAGGAACAGCTCATGGGAGTTCTTGTACTGGAGTCCCAGATACTGCATGCATCATTAAACACACCAGTTACAAAAAGACTGCAGCATGCTGATGGCCCTTTTGGACTGTGACATTGACATACAGAATTTCGAAACCACTATTTTATGAAACTGTTGGATGAGTCATTGAGGGAGAAAAAAAGGCTGTGATTCATTGCCGTGTCAAAAATAGACTTCCTCACAAATAGGTTGTGTAACTGGGGAACTCAATAGTCCTCAGGTATATTTATTCAGGCATTCATTTGTTCATGTGTTCATCCACCCACTGAAACATTCACCCATTCAGAAAAATATTGAAAAAACCTCCCTAGTCCTTTTAAGGTCACACATATGCACACACACACACGCACATTGCCGGCAGCTGATTGACACATCTTTGACATAATTATACTACTCGTATAAAATCAGGGATAACTTGAACTTAATCCATTCACAATTTTAACAAGCACATCATTTGATGGATCTAATTAGTCATTAGATGTGGTACAACTCTGCACATACTCTCACTTTAGATGGATTTATTCCATCTTGTTGTCGGTGGATACCAAATTGAGTAGGATGGGTGACGCAGTCATAGACAGCGTTCAACTTTACATTTCTATCCCTGAGCTTTAATGGTGTGCAGCTTCAAAGCCATTCAAGGAGTGTGAAACTCAAGACTTTTTTAATAAACAGCCTCCTATTCAAACTGAGTGGATTTGAATACTCTGTAGGCAACAGCCTCTTTGAAAAAGCACAACAATTGTATCCAGCAAGAGACGCCATATTGCCTCCCTACAGAAAGCAGACAGACAAACCCTGTGTGCCTGGCGACCTTGCACTGCAGCTTGACAGACAGGAGCTGTGTGAGTCTCTCTCTATATTCGGGTGGTGTGTTATAGCCAACAGCCGGTGGGAAAGGCTGTAGATGGAGTAGCTGGGGTCAGTCAAAGAGTCTGGGTTAGAGAGCTCCTTGAAAGGAGATGTGTCTGTCAAAGGCCTCTCCTTACACTGCACTCTAAGTAAAGGAGCCTTGAAGAACCTTTTGGGGTTCAAAAGATTGCCACTGTTGGTTCAAAAAGGTTCCTTGAGGAACCCCTCTAAAAAGGTTAATCGAGGAACCCCTGTGTAAAGGTTCAAACTGGAACCTTTTTAGTGATGGGAAGGGCCTCTCAGAAGATTGGAGTGGTTGCTTATTGGCGTGGCGTGAAGATTTATTTGGTCACCCGTGAGATGCTCTACAGATGGTCATACTATCAACAAACTATCTGTTGATAAACAGCTGATTACTAAGGTTACAGTTAGGGTTAGGTTTAGAATGAGGGTTAGGGTTAAGTTTTGTGCTAGGATAAGGTTTAAGGTTAGGGTTAGGTTTAGAATGAGGGTTAGGGTTAAGTTTTGTGCTAGGATAAGATTTAAGGTTAGGGTTAGAGCTAGGGTTAGTAGACTGATAAATGTCACTGATAGTCTGCTCTACAGACTATCTACAGATTTACCATAAATTCTAAGTGTTCAGCACGCACCAGCAAAAAGGTCCCTCCGGGAACTCTTTGCTACACTGAATCATTAAAAGATTCCTCCAAGAACTCTCAATTAACCAAAAGGTGTCAATATGAACCTATTGACTGCAATGGTTCCTTGAGAAACTCCAGGGTTCCTCAGGTCACCCTTAATTCAAAGACTGCCGGTTTTGCAAAGTGGGTAAAGGTGATGAGGACTTCTTTTTTACCTGGAGGTGGATTGGCTCGGTCCACACTGCAGGAAGAAGGGAGGCGAAACTGGATACCTGAAAATAGTAGGCAACACAAGTTAGTAGGGGAAATGGAGGGACAGGAGAGACTCCTCCACATATAGTTCATCTGACTATAACAGTACCTACCATGCCTCAGGCCAACACTGGTATCAGGATCACAGTCAAGCGAGAGTCGCAGACACATTTCACATGATATACACATACATTTCTTCTAATTGATCGTGATATTTGGTCAATCAACGACGAACAAAGACGTGGACATTACAGTGCTGGGATGGTCCACACAGTTTTCAACGTTTGCTGTGTTCCCATCCACAACAAGCACATTCACACAGCAGTGTCAGAGATGGTTTTCAGTTATGACTGGTGGAACCACAGGTTTTAGACTGTGCTGAACAGTCATGATTACACAGCGGAGAGAAAACATGCGGTATCATCTAATAATCTTGTAGTACATAAAACTATGCCCTGATGCGCACCACATAGACAAATAGGCAAACATGAGAAAGTAAACACAAGAGATGAGGCAGGCTAATTAACATAATCAGGGGCGGCAGGTAGCCAAGTGGTTTGAGCATTGGGCCAGTCGCCGAAAGGTTGCTGGATCGAATCCCTGAGCTGACAAGGTAAAAAATATGTTGTTCTGCCCCTGAACAAGGCAGCTAACCCACTGTTCCCTGGTAGGCTGTCATTGTAAATAAGAATTTGTTCTTAACCGACTTGCCTGGTTAAATAAAGGTTAAATTTTTTTTAAATGAAATAAATCAAATCAGATACAAATAAATACATGAGTAAATATACAAATAAACTCAAAATAAATAAAATAAAATATAAAAGAAGAGAGGGACTAAATAGATGTGTACAAAAACAACAACTTACAATGACGATTACAAATGGAGTTGACTAAACAACGGAAGAATATGTTAGAGGGAGGACAAATAAAGAGAATGAAGACAGACATATAAATCAAACATTCAACTAACTAGTCCACCAGGCAAACACCACATTAACATGAAATTGAATTGGAACGAGATCTGTCAAGAAGTTGCAGTTGTGTTTCGATCTAGAGGGGGCCATGAGGATCAGACCGCAAGGCGATAGAGCAAATTAGACAAAGCGGGCCTGCGAGGACAGAGACCGAGTAGCTCATTTACACCACAGAAAGGTAGCCTGGAAGTCGCAACAAAAGGATCTCATTTCTCTATCTGTCTATTAATCTATCCGTCGGTCGGTCAGTCAGTCAGTCTCATACTCCCAGGGGCAGCTACCACAACATGGGCAACACATGCTGTGATGCCTACTGAACAGCGCCTCATATTAACTTAGCTGAAAGGTTTACATTTTGGGGGGAAATGTTCATCATTTTAATCTTCGTAATGAGGGCGTGAATTCATAAAAACAAGTATCTCATTTCTTTAACCAAAAGGTCATGAAACATTTACAGTAAATCTACCATTTTCTTGTGGGGGAAATTGTGTTCTTCATTTCCCATGACCGTTGACTCCTTATTACATAACATCAAGTGGCAAGGATAAAATGTTGATCGATTTCAATTTCTATGTGTAATTACAGTAGCTAGCTTTAACTACACCGTTGCAATTAATTAGAGATTCAATTAAGTCATTGTCTACAGGCGTGTCTATAGTTAGTGTACCAGTGCAAAGTGAAATGACACTCTAGTAAATAGTTACAGATTAGCTACATGGTATAAAGGCAACTTAATGAAAAGTATTTCTTATACAATATCTTGTATTTGTTCAGTCTAGCATATTCTGATTGGTCAGTCTGCCTTTGACTCCTTTTCTCTGTCCAGAGGAACTCTCAGACCTTTTTGTTAGTTTCCTGGTGGTCCATTCACCTCCCTCCATTCGAGCCATTGGCAGTAAGGCTGGAGGGAAGGTTATCTTTCTAAGGTCAGGATGGTTCTGGTGTAATGTTATGGGATGACTGACAAGCAACATGAGCATGGGGGGCAGCAGCTCGAGCACGAGCAGTGGGCTATGGGTATTCATCATGCTGAATTAATGGGACCAATTCAGATGAGAGAAATGGTGAATAATAAAACACTGCACAGACCTACATACACAATACAATACATGTCATTTGTTCCTAACCTTCACAAAAAAAAGGCCAAAAGAGCAGTAAAGCATTGCTTTTCTTACAAAAAGTGTCAAATGAATACTACAGAAATTCAACTATTGTTACACTCATAAAAAAATAACCTATCTTGAACCTAAAGGGTTCTCCATAGGAGAACATAGAATCCTTTCCACATAGGGTTCTACATGGAACCCAAAAGAGCTACCTGGAACCAAAAAAAGGTTTTCTTATGGAGACAGCCGAAAAACCCATTTGGAACCCTTTTTTCTAAGAGTGTATATTAGACTGTATGCTAATTGTACTGCATATGATAGGTGCTTTGCCAAAGTGAATGGAGTGGATTAATGAATGGACGGAGGGAAAGATGGATAGATGGTTGGATAGAGGACACACTCGATAGAGGACAGGTTCGAGGATGACAACAGTCCGTTATGGTCCAGCTGACTCCACTACTGTCGGTTTTCTGAGCCAAAGATCTGGTGATTTGGGTCCTCTTTCAGTTGAATGAAGAAAAACAACCGTGTTTTCCATAGTCACATACATATATACATACAGTGGTGATGCCCCCATGGATGCAAAGTGGACTAACCATTCATGTATGGTAAATAACAACAAACCTTTACAAATCAATGGGCTGGATAAGTGTTTCAACATTGTACAATGTACTTGAGAAAACCTCCCTAATCTTTGCTTCTGCACTGTAGTACTGCGCTGTGTCACTTGTAGATTCATATCTTCTGTTCTATCAAGTCCTAGGTAGCAGTCAGTAGCAGTGTAAAGTTAATGCAAATTCAAAAACAATGTTTAAGAACAGTATAAAGATGCAGGCAAAAGTGATAATTTGCTTTGCATCACCAACAAAGCTTCAGGTTTACAACAATGTTCACACAGTAGCTAGTTCGATTTGCAGACGTTATAAAGTGTTGAAATGAAAACACATTTTCCAATCTGTAATGAATGTACACCAAGGTTATTATTTCTATATTAGTTTTTATTTCTATGATTTTTTTATTCAGTTACGTTTTGGTTAGTTTTCCAACTTGATTTATTTGTTTTTATTCAGTTTTAGTTTGATATATATGATTTAGTTTCAGTTTTAGTGTTAGGAAGCTAATGCATGGGAGGCTAGTAGCCAAGTATGTGTTGTAGGTTCTATTTTTCCCCGTTAGCTAGTGATAGCTAGTAGTCTTGGAAATTCCAAACCTACAATAGAGCAACAGCAATAGTTCTGGGGGGGGGGGGGGGGGGGGGGGGGATGTTGGATTCTCATTTTGGAATTTTGGAAAATTCAGACAGACAACTCTCCCAACAAATCACGAGTTTGGGTATGCGGGCCAATCCTGAAATATCAAACTCTTTCTCAGAACGTTACGATTTTAAACCAAAGTTTACAAGCAAAACCTTTGCAGTGCTTTTAGTGAAGATAGATAGAACTAGCCACTTGCAAAATGTCCTCATTAAAAATAAACTCTGTGTTCTCCATCTCACTAGCTAGCTACTTTTTTGTGTCCGGCTGGGATGTTTACCCTAGGGCAACAAGAATAACAGGTTGTGACATCACCGGATAAGGTGTTCAATAAAGATGTGTATAGTGGATTCGGGAAAGTATTCAGACCACTGAGCTTTTTCCACATTTTGTAACATTTTGTAAGCCTTATTCTAAAATAATAATACATTTAAAAAATATTCATCAATTTACACACACTACCCCTTAACGACAAAGCAAAAACAGGTTTTTTGAAATGTTTGCACATGTATTAAATATAAAAACTGAAATATCACATTTACATAAGTATTCAGACCCTTTAATCAGTACTTTGTTGAAGTACCGCTGGCAGAGATTACAGCCTCGAGTCTTCTTGGGTATGACGCTACAAGCTTGGCACCCCTGTATTTGGGGAGTTTCTCCCATTCTTCTCTGCAGATCCTCTCAAGCTCTGTCAAGTTGGGTGGGGAGCGTCGCTGCACAGCTATTTTCACGTCTCTCCAGAGATGTTCGATCGGGTTCAAGTCTAGGCTCTGGCTGGGCCACTCAAGGACATTCAGCATGAGGTCCTATGAGCAGGTTTTGAGAGCAGATTATCATCAAGGATTTCTCTGTACTTTGCTCCTATTCATATTTCCCTTGATCCTGACTAGTCTCCCAGTCCCTGCCACTGAAAAACATCCACACAGCATGATTATGCCACCTCCATGCTTCACCGTAGGGATAGTGCCAGGTTTCCTGCAGACATGACACTTTGCATTCATTTCATCAGACCAGAGAATCTTGTTTCTCATGGTCTGAGACTTCTTTACGTGCCTTTCGGCAAACTGCAAGCGGGCTGTCATGTGCCTGTTACTGAGGATTGGCTTACGTCTGGCCACTCTACCATAAAGGCCTGATTGGAGGAGTGCTGCACAGATGGTTGTCCTTCTGGAAGGTTCTCCCATCTCCACAGAGGAACTCTGGAGCTCTGTCAGAGTGACCATCTGGTTCTTGGTGTCATGTATTGTCATGTTGTGTCTTGTTTCTGTCCTTTCCCTTCACCCTGTCTCCCTCTGCTGGTCGTTATTAGGTTACCTTTTCTCCCCCTCTTTCCCCCAGCTGTTCCTTGTCTCCTCCTAACTACCTCGTCACCCCTTTTCCCACCTGTTCCCTTTTTCCCTCTGATTAGTCCTCTATATCTCTCTCTGTTTTTGCTCCTGTCTTTGTCGGATTCTTGTTTGTGTTATTCATGCCTGAACCAGACTATCGTCATGTTTGCTGCAACCTTGTCCTGTCCTGTCGGAATCTGCCGGTCCATCTGAGCCTACCTATGTTTTGTCATTAAAGAAGCTCTGATTACGTTAATTCGCTTTTGGGTCCTCATTCACGCACCGTAACAGAAGAATCCGACCAAGAATGGACCCAGCGACTTCGGATCCTCTCCACTCAGCCGTCGAGATCCAGGGAGCGATGCTAGGCAGACACAAGCAGGAATTGTCTGCTGCTCGACATGCCGTTGAGACCCTGGCCACCCAGGTCTCCAACCTCACAGAACAGGTTCACCATCTCCGCCTCGATCCACCGGCCACTTCCAGGGCTTTCGAATCTCCGGAGCCCAGAATCAATAACCCGCCGTGTTACTCTGGGGAGCCCACTGAATGCCGCTCGTTCCTCACCCAGTGTGATATTGTGTTTTCTCTCCAGCCCAACACTTACTCCAGGAGCACTGCTCGTGTCGCCTACGTCATATCTCTCCTTACTGGACGGGCTCGTGAGTGGGGCACGGCAATCTGGGAGGCAAGGGCTGAGTGTACTAACCAGTATCAGGACTTTAAGGAGGAGATGATACGGGTTTTTGATCGATCTGTTTTTGGGGAGGAGGCTTCCAGGGCCCTGTCTTCCCTATGTCAAGGTAATCGATCCATAACAGACTACTCTATTGAGTTTCGCACTCTTGCTGCCTCCAGTGGCTGGAACGAGCCGGCTTTGCTCGCTCGTTTTCTGGAGGGTCTCCGCGCAGAGGTAAAGGATGAGATTCTCTCCCGGGAGGTTCCTTCCAGCGTGGATTCCTTGATTGAACTCGCTATTCGCATTGAGCGACGGGTTGATCTTCGTCACCGAGCTCGTGGAAAGGAGCTCGCGTTCTCCGTTGCCCCCCTCTCCGCATCACTACCATCTTCCTCTGCCGGCTCGGGTGCTGAGCCTATGCAGCTGGGAGGTATCCGCATCTCGACTAAGGAGAGGGAACGGAGAATCACCAACCGCCTCTGTCTCTATTGCGGTTCTGCTGGTCATTTTGTCACTTCATGTCCAGTAAAAGCCAGAGCTCATCAGTAAGCGGAGGGCTACTGGTGAGCGCTACTACTCCTGTCTCTCCTTCAAGATCCTGCACTACCTTGTCGGTCCATCTACGCTGGACCGGTTCGTCAGCTTCCTGCAGTGCCTTAATAGACTCTGGGGCGGAGGGCTGTTTTATGGACGAGACCTGGGCTCGGGAACATGACATTCCTCTCAGACAGTTAAGGGAGTCCACGGCCTTGTTCGCCCTGGATGGTAGTCCTCTCCCCAGGATTCAGCGTGAGACGCTACCTTTAACCCTCACTGTTTCTGGTAATCATAGCGAAACCATTTCTTTTTTAATTTTTCGTTCACCTTTTACACCTGTTGTTTTGGGCCATCCCTGGCTAGTTTGTCATAATCCTTCCATTAATTGGTCTAGTAATTCTATCCTCTCCTGGAACGTCTCTTGTCATGTGAAATGTTTAATGTCTGCTATCCCTCCTGTTTCCTCTGTCTCTTCTTCACAGGAGGAGCCTGGTGATTTGACAGGGGTGCCGGAGGAATATCACGATCTGCGCACGGTGTTCAGTCGGTCCAGGGCCACCTCTCTTCCTCCACACCGGTCGTATGATTGTAGTATTGATCTCCTTCCGGGAACCACTCCCCCCCGGGGTAGACTATACTCTCTGTCGGCTCCCGAACGTAAGGCTCTCGAAGATTATTTGTCTGTAGCTCTTGCCGCCGGTACCATAGTTCCCTCCTCCTCTCCCGCCGGAGCGGGGTTTTTTTTTGTTAAGAAGAAGGACGGGTCCCTGCGCCCCTGCATAGATTATCGAGGGCTGAATGACATAACAGTGAAGAATCGTTATCCGCTTCCTCTTATGTCTTCAGCCTTCGAGATCCTGCAGGGAGCCAGGTTTTTCACTAAGTTGGACCTTCGTAACGCTTACCATCTCGTGCGCATCAGGGAGGGGGACGAGTGGAAGACGGCGTTTAACACTCCGTTAGGGCACTTTGAATACCGGGTTCTTCCTTTCGGCCTCGCTAACGCTCCAGCTGTCTTTCAGGCATTAGTCAATGATGTCCTGAGAGACATGCTGAACATCTTTGTTTTCGTTTACCTTGACGATATCCTGATTTTTTCACCGTCACTCCAGATTCATGTTCAGCACGTTCGACGTGTCCTCCAGCGCCTTTTAGAGAATTGTCTTTTTGTGAAGGCTGAGAAGTGCTCTTTTCATGCCTCCTCCGTCACATTTCTCGGTTCTGTTATTTCCGCTGAAGGCATTAAGATGGATCCCGCTAAGGTCCAAGCTGTCATTGATTGGCCCGTCCCTAAGTCACGCGTCGAGCTGCAGCGCTTTCTCGGCTTCGCGAACTTCTATCGTCGTTTCATCCATAATTTCGGTCAGGTGGCAGCTCCTCTCACAGCCCTTACTTCTGTCAAGACGTGCTTTAAGTGGTCCGTTTCCGCCCAGGGAGCTTTTGATCTCCTCAAGAATCGTTTTACATCCGCACCTATCCTTGTTACACCTGACGTCACTAGACAGTTCGTTGTCGAGGTTGACGCGTCAGAGGTGGGCGTGGGAGCCATTCTTTCTCAGCGCTCCCTCTCTGACGACAAGGTCCACCCATGCGCGTATTTTTCTCATCGCCTGTCGCCGTCGGAACGTAACTATGATGTGGGAAACCGCGAACTGCTCGCCATCCGCTTAGCCCTAGGCGAATGGCGACAGTGGTTGGAGGGGGCGACCGTTCCTTTTGTCGTTTGGACTGACCATAGGAACCTTGAGTACATCCGTTCTGCCAAACGACTTAATGCGCGTCAGGCGCGCTGGGCGCTGTTTTTCGCTCGTTTCGAGTTCGTGATTTCTTATCGTCCGGGCTCTAAGAACACCAAGCCTGATGCTTTATCTCGTCTCTTCAGTTCTTCAGTAGCCTCCACTGACCCCGAGGGGATTCTCCCTGAGGGGCGTGTTGTCGGGTTGACTGTCTGGGGAATTGAGAGGCAGGTAAAGCAAGCACTCACTCAAACTCCGTCGCCGCGCGCTTGTCCTAGGAACCTTCTTTTCGTTCCCGTTCCTACTCGTCTGGCCGTTCTTCAGTGGGCTCACTCTGCCAAGTTAGCCGGTCACCCTGGCGTTCGGGGTACGCTTGCTTCCATTCGCCAGCGTTTTTGGTGGCCCACCCGGGAGCATGACACGCGTCGCTTCGTGGCTGCTTGTTCGGTCTGCGCGCAGACTAAGTCCGGTAACTCCCCTCCTGCCGGCCGTCTCAGGCCGCTTCCCATTCCCTCTCGACCGTGGTCTCACATCGCCTTAGATTTTGTCACCGGACTGCCTTCGTCAGCGGGGAAGACTGTTATTCTTACGGTTGTCGACAGGTTCTCTAAGGCGGCTCATTTTATTCCCCTTGCTAAGCTTCCTTCTGCTAAAGAGACGGCACAAATCATCATCGAGAATGTTTTCAGAATTCATGGCCTTCCGTCAGACGTCGTTTCGGACAGAGGTCCGCAATTCACGTCTCAATTTTGGAGGGAGTTTTGCCGTTTGATTGGGGCTTCCGTCAGTCTCTCTTCCGGCTTTCACCCCCAGTCTAACGGTCAAGCAGAACGGGCCAATCAGACTATTGGTCGCATCTTACGCAGTCTTTCTTTTCGCAACCCTGCGTCTTGGTCAGAACAGCTCCCCTGGGCAGAATACGCCCACAACTCGCTTCCTTCGTCTGCGACCGGGCTATCTCCTTTTCAGAGTAGCCTCGGGTACCAGCCTCCGCTGTTCTCATCTCAGTTCGCCGAGTCCAGCGTCCCCTCCGCTCAGGCTTTTGTCCAACGTTGCGAGCGCACCTGGAAGAGGGTCAGGTCTGCACTTTGCCGTTATAGGGCGCAGACTGTGAGAGCTGCTAATAAGCGTAGAACTAAGAGTCCTAGATATTGTCGCGGTCAGAGAGTTTGGCTCTCCACTCAGAACCTTCCCCTTAAGACCGCTTCTCGCAAGTTGACCCCGCGGTTCATTGGTCCGTTCCGTATTTCTCAGATCATTAATCCTGTCGCAGTTCGACTTCTTCTTCCGCGATATCTTCGTCGCGTCCACCCGGTCTTCCATGTCTCCTGTATCAAGCCCGTTCTTCGCGCCCCCGCTCGTCTTCCCCCCCCCCCCCCCCCCCCCCCATCCTTGTCGAGGGCGCACCCATCTACAGGGTCCGTAGGATTTTGGACATGCGTCCTCGGGGCCGTGGTCATCAGTACCTAGTAGATTGGGAGGGGTACGGTCCTGAGGAGAGGAGTTGGGTTCCCTCTCGGGACGTGCTGGACCGTGCGCTGATCGAGGATTTCCTCCGTTGCCGCCAGGTTTCCTCCTCGAGTGCGCCAGGAGGCGCTCGGTGAGTGGGGGGGTACTGTCATGTATTGTCATGTTGTGTCTTGTTTCTGTCCTTTCCCTTCACCCTGTCTCCCTCTGCTGGTCGTTATTAGGTTACCTTTTCTCCCCCTCTTTCCCCCAGCTGTTCCTTGTCTCCTCCTAACTACCTCGTCACCCCTTTTCCCACCTGTTCCCTTTTTCCCTCTGATTAGTCCTCTATATCTCTCTCTGTTTTTGCTCCTGTCTTTGTCGGATTCTTGTTTGTGTTATTCATGCCTGAACCAGACTATCGTCATGTTTGCTGCAACCTTGTCCTGTCCTGTCGGAATCTGCCGGTCCATCTGAGCCTACCTATGTTTTGTCATTAAAGAAGCTCTGATTACGTTAATTCGCTTTTGGGTCCTCATTCACGCACCGTAACACTTGGTCACCTCCCTGCACAAGGCCTTTCTCCCCTGATTGCCCAGTTTGGCCGGGCGGCCAGCTCTAGGAAGAGTCTTAGTGGCTTCTATTTAAGAATAATGGAGGCCACTGTGTTCTTGGGGACCTTCAATACTGCAGACATTTTTTGGTACCCTTCCCCAGATCTGCGCCTCGACACAATCCTGTCTCAGAGCTCTACGGACAATTCCTTTGACCTCATGGTTTGGTTTTTGCTCTGACATGCACTGTCAACTTTGGGACCTTATATAGACAGGTGTGTGCCTTTCCAAATCATGTCCAATCAATAGAATTTACCACAGGTGGACTACGATCATGTTGTAAACATCTCAAATATGGTCAATGGAAACAGGATGCACCTGAGCTCAATTTCGAGTCTCATAGCAAAGGGTCTAAATACATATGTAAATAAGGTACATTATGAGGTATTGTGTGTAAATTGATGAGGAAAAACATTTATTTCATCCGTTTTAGAATAAGGCTGTAGTGCAACAAAATGTGGAAAAAAGTCAAGAGGTCTGAAAACTTTCCGAATGCACTGTATGCCAGTTAGGCTCTACACCCATTGTAAAGAATATTCATGTGATTCATTTTAAGAAGTTATTTGGCCACTTTAGTTGTGATACAAACCTTATCCAAACATATAGGCCTATGGGCTAGGCTACATGAGGTGTGTGACTATGATTTGAAAAAAATGGGCATCATTCACAAGGGATAATATAACATTCACAAGTGATAGGATAATATAGTCACCCATCAGACTGTTGTTGATTTCATCTTGTCTTTACATATACTAAGTAATTTTTGTGTGAAATTTGTTTTGATTTATTATGGACTATTATCATGCACCTGTCTCAAAACAGGGGCAGGGGGAAAAATACATGTCATCTATGCACTTGGAATTTGACTGCTTTCATGACTCGTGACCGCCGGTGCGGCGGTGATACAGTCACCATAACAGCCCTAGTCCCTAACAGTCCCACACTGTTAACAGGCTCTATGCGCCAGCAATTCGTGTTTGGGGACGAGGTTATAGACGCCATAATGGGACAGTTACAATGTTGCAGTCTCTATTGCCTAGTTAAATAAAGGTTTAAAAAAAAAATATATGTATGCATGCATACATCCCTCCCTCATTGGCTGGAACATTGTTACATTGTGCGAGGTAACCTGTCTGTCTAGACTAGAGACTAGATACTGTAGCTAGTGACAGTGATGCATGAGTTAGGCCTGTTTGAAACATCACAATATCCTGGAAGCTTGAAAGTACTTTTGAAAAAAGCTTCAAAACCTCATTAGATTTTTGCCCAATGTTAAGGGAAAACACTCAAACTGAACATAATTTATGATGCTCTTTATTTTATTTAGTTTTGGAAACAAAGACAATAGTTTCATTATAGTTTTCATTTTTCAAACGGGTTTCTTAAATGATTTATTTATTATGATTCTTTTTTAGTTTTAGTTTCAGTTTTAGATGACTATAATGACCTTGGTGTACACCTAAAAAAAGACCAGGAATGGTGTAGGCATACTTGTAAGGGATATGTAGTACTGTGTTTAATCCTATCTGGTGGCAACAAAGATTTGTCACTTGTTTGCCTTGCTGCGGATCAGCATCTCATGAGGATTTGATTACTTGCTTTTCATAAAATTGCCTTGCGATAGACTAGCGCCCTGTCCGGGGAGTGTACTTGTACATAAGCTGCCTCGTGCTAAAGAAACAGGATATAGGCTCTTGCGCCTACGAGTCGTTCCGGCTACTTACTTACGAAGACACTTTTCATTCAATAAAATAAAAACATTTAGGCAAACTGAAATAAATATTGATTGAATCAAGAAGAGATTCAGGTAAAACACAAATGCCAATACTATGATGTTAATAAGAAAGCTAACAATGCTAATGTTAATTCTAATGCAAAGTCAAACTCGATTGGTACCAATAGTGGTAGTAGTAGCAGTAATAATAATAATAAAAGGTACAATAAACAATTAAGGACATGCTTAAATAACAAACAAATGAAAGCAAAATGTGTGGCTATTGTATGAAAACTATAATAAAAAATGTAGGGACTTTTTCTGGGTTACATGCACATCTCAAGTATGTTTTGAATGTGAAAACGATGTGTAAGACAACTCAAATGCAATGATAGTTTATGTTTTGTATCTTATAAAAGGTACCATGCAGGCACCATGTAATAGAAAAAATATTTAAGTAAAAGAAAATAGTATTTGTGTCAACACTAACCAACTGTGCTATTTTTTTGTGTGTTTTTCCGCATTGTCCGTAACTTATTTTGTAAATAATGTTGCTGCTTCCGTCTCTTGTGACTGAAAAAAGCTTCTGGATATCAGAAAAGCAATTACCTACCTCGAACTGAACAAAGATTGTTTCTTTAATGAGTCCAACACGAAGGATATACTGTTTCTCTGAGACTAGGCCCAAATCCCCATCATTCGTGTGAAGAAAAGATGGAGGTACAGGGGGCGGAGATCGGGGAGCCTTGTGAGAATTCGTCGGCGGTGGGTAACCCGCCTCTACCATCCGTTCTATTGGTCAACGTGCAATAACTGGAGAACAAAATAGATAAGCTCCGTTCGAGACTATCAAAACTGTAATATCTTATGTTTCACCGAGTCGTGGCTGAACGATGACACAGATAATATACAGTTGGCTGGGTTTTCCGTGCATCAGCAGGACAGAACTGCTACTTCCGGTAAGACGAGGGGTGGTGGTGTGTGTCCATTTGTCAATAACAGCTGGTACACGATGTCTAATATTAAGGAAGTCTTGAGGTACTGCTCGCCTGAGGTACCTCAAGATAAGCTGTTGACCACACTATCTACCAATAAAGTTATCAATATTTTTCGTAGCCGCCCGTTTACCACCACAAACCGATGCTGGCACCAAGACCTCAATCAACTAGCTGTATAAGGCCATGAGCAAACAAGAAAATTATCATCCAGAAGCGGGGCTCCTAGTGGTCGGGGACTTTAATGCAGGCAAACTTAAGTCTGATTTTCCCTAATTTCTACCAGCATGTCACATGTGCAACCAGAGTTTAAAAAAACTCACAGAGACGCATACAAAGCTCTCCCAAGCCCTCCATTTGGCAAATAATTCATAATTCTATCTTCACACGAATGACAATAATTCTATCCTCCTGATTCCTGCTTACAAGCAAAAACTAAAGCAGGAAGTACCAGTGACTCGCTCAATAGGGAAGTGTTCAGATGACGTGGATTACACACTACAGGACTGTTTTGCTAGCACAGACTGGATTATATTCCCGCGATTCATCCAATGACATTGAGGAGTATACCACCTCAATCACCGGCTTCATCAATAAATGTATCAACGATGTCGTCCCCACAGTGACAGTACGTACATATCCCAACCAGAAGCCATGGATTACAGGCAACATCTGCACCGAGCTACAGGCTAGAGCTGCCGCTTCCAAGAATCGGGACACAAATCCGGATGCTTATTAGAAATCCTGCTATGCCTTAAGACGAACCATCAAACAGACAAAGCGTCAATACAGGACTAAGATTGAATCCTACTATACCGGCTCTGAAGCTCGTCGGATGTGTCAGGGCTTGCAAACTATTATGAACTAAAAAGGGAAACCCAGCCTAACAGACTGGCTAAATGCCTTTAATGCTCGCTTCGAGGCAAGCAACACAGAAGCATGCATGAGAGCACCAGCTGTTCGGGACGACTGTGGGATCACTCTCTCCGGAGCTGATGTGAGCAAGACCTTTAAACAGGTCAACATTCATAAGGCCAGGGGTCAGAAGGATTACCAGGACGTGTACTCAGGGCATGCGCGGACCAACTAGCAAGTGTCTTCACTGACATTTTAAACCTCTCCCTGACCGAGTCTGTAAAACGTACATGTTTCAAGCAGACCACCATAGTCCCATGTGCCGATGAAAGCGAAGATAACCTGCCTAAATGACTACCACCCCGTAGCACTTACGCCAGTATCCATGAAGTGATTTGAAAGGCTGATCATGGCTCACATCAACACCATCATCCGGGAAAACCTAGACCCACTCCAATTCGCATACCGCCACAGATCCACAGATGACACAATCTCAATCGCACTCCACACTGCCCTTTTCCACCTGGACAAAAGGAACACCTACGTGAGACTGCTGTTCATTGACTACAGCTCAACATGAGCCAAGTTCCTTGGTGTCCACATCACCAACAAACTATCATGGTCCAAACACACCAAGAAAGTTGTGAAGAGGGCACGACAACACCTTTCCCCCCTCAGGAGACTGAAAAGATTTGGCATGGTTGCCCAGATCCTCAAAAAGTTATACAGCTGCACCACGGTCTTGACCGGTTGCATCACCGCCTGGTATGCAACTGCTCAACAACCGACCGTAAGGCACTACAGAGGGTAGTGAGTACAGCCCAGTACATCACTGGGACCAAGCTTCCTGCCATCCATGACCCATATACTAGGCGATTTAATAGGAAGGCCCAAAACCCCCCAAAATAGTCAAAGACTTCAGTCACCTAAGTCATAGACTGTTCTCTCTGCTATCGCACGGCAAGTGGTACCGGAGCGCCAAGTCTTGGTCCAAAAGGCTGCTTAACAGCTTCTACCCCCAAGCCATAAGACTGCTGAACAATGAATCAAATGGCCATCTGGACTATTTACATTGACACCCTCCCCCCCTTTGTTTTTACACTGCTGCTACTCGCTGTTTATTATGTATGCATAGTCACTTTACCCCTACGTACATGTACAAATTACCTCGACTAACCTGTACCCTCGCACATCGACTCGGTACCGGTACCCCCTGTATATATCTGTCACGTTCTGACCTTTATTTCCTTTGTTTTGTATTTATTTAGTATGGTCAGGGCGTGAGTTGGGTGGGTAGTCTATGTTTGTTTTTCTATGTTTTGGGGTATTTCTATGTTTCGGCCTAGTATAGTTCTCAATCAGAGGCATGTGTCATTAGTTGTCTCTGATTGAGAATCATACTTAGGTAGCCTGGGTTTCACTGTGTGTATGTGGGTGATTGTTCCTGTCTCTGTGTTTGCACCAGTCAGCCAGGGGCCGCCAGTGCCGCCAGTCAGCTCAGAGCCCCTGCCCCTCTGTCCCGAGCTGCCGCCCCTCTGTCCATTGAGAAGAGTTGCCATGGTTAGGAAGCCACGGAGGCGGACAATGAGGCGGACTAAGACAATGGTGAAGTGGGGTCCGCGTCCCGCACCAGAGCCGCCACCGCGGACAGACGCCCACCCAGACCCTCCCCTATAGGTTAAGGTTTTGCGGCCGGAGTGGGGGGGTACTGTCACGTTCTGACCTTTATTTCCTTTGTTTTGTATTTATTTAGTATGGTCAGGGCGTGAGTTGGGTGGGTAGTCTATGTTTTGGGGTATTTCTATGTTTCGGCCTAGTATGGTTCTCAATCAGAGGCAGGTGTCATTAGTTGTCTCTGATTGAGAATCATACTTAGGTAGCCTGGGTTTCACTGTGTGTTTGTGGGTGATTGTTCCGGTCTCTGTGTTTGCACCAGATAGGACTGTTTAGGTTTTCGCACATTTATTGTTTTGTTAGTTATTTCATGTATAGTTCCTTTATTAAAGAACATGAATAACCACCACGCTGCATTTTGGTCCGCCTCTCCTTCACCACAGGAAAACCCTTACAATATCGTCGTTAATGTTATTTCATTTTGTATCTTTTTTATTTTATATTTTACTGTAGTTTATAAATATTTAGTAAATATTTACTTAACTCTATTTTTTGAACTGCATTGTTGGTTAATGGCTTGTAAGTAAGCACTTCACGGTAAGGTTTGACAAATACACTTTGACTTGATTAGTAGTGACATTAGTAAATTAATTTGTAACTTTGGAAAAGCAGAAAAATAATATTGTTTATTTTTAAATTGAAATGTAATCAAATTTGTGAAAAGCAATAATGATGACATTACTGACAAAGAGTTGGAGAGTAATGATTTTTACATTAAAAGGTGGGACAAAAATGGTGTAAACGAATATATTAACATAGAAAAAAAGTATAAGAAAATGGTGCCCTACCAGACCTACCGTACGCTCTACGCCCCCCAGCTAAGCTACGGGTTCCTATAATAAAAAAAAAAGGTGATTGCTTAGTACAAAAATATAACATAGAGAGAGGATCAAAGAAATATATACTTTGCCTGGCCCATGCTGTGTGTGGATTATGGTAACTGTTGTGTGCTGTTTCCTGGATCATTGACATTTTATGAGATGTGCTTTATGAATTCATCGTATACTTTACACAAATAAATTAACTTTAACATTTGCAATGACTTTTGACTCTTTCTTCAGTAAAAACAAATGAGATATTTTGATTGCCCATTGTAAAGCTATGATCCCCATAGAAATTGTGAAAATACTACACAACCATTTAAAACATCTTCAAGATCATCAAAAATCGTGTGTCATCATTTTTTTTTAGATTGATTTATGAAAAAATAATAAAGGCAAATATAACAGAAAATTCACAATTAAACATCAGAATTAGAAAAAAAAGACAAATAAATATTATACAGTGCATTCGGAAAGTATTCAGACACCTCCACAATTTGTTACATTACAGCCTTATTCGAAAATGTATTAAATTGTTTTTCCCCCTCATCATTGGAGTCCACCTGTTGTAAAGTGACCTTTTTGGTACCCTTCCCCAGATCTGTGCCTCGAAACATTTCTGTCTTGGAGCTCTACAGACAATTCCTTCGACCTCATGGCTTCGTTTTTGATCTGACACGAACTGTCAACTGTGGGACCTATAATGAGAAAGCAAAAAATCTAGATGTTCTCTTTTTGCAATGGTATTACATTTAAAAATAATAATATATATCACATTTACATAAGTATTCAGACCCTTTAGTCAGTACTTTGTTGAAGCACCTTTGGCAGCGATTACAGCCTTAAGTCTTCTTGGGGATGACGCTACAAGCTTGGCACACCTGTATTTGGGGAGGTTCTCCCATTCTTCTCTGCAGATCCTCTCAAGCTCTGTCAGGTTGGATGGGGAGTGTCGCTTCACAGCTATTTTCAGGTCTCTCCAGAGATGTTAGATCGGGTTCAAGTCCGGGCTCTGGCTGGGCCACTCAAGGACATTCAGAGACTTGTCCTGAAGCCACTCCAGCATTGTATTGGCTGTGTGCTTAGGGTCATTGTCCTGTTGGAAGGTGATCCGCTCTGGAGCAGATAAAGGATCTCTCTGCACTTTGCTCCGTTTATCTTTCCCTTGAACTCTCCCAGTCCCTGCTGCTGAAAAAAATCCCCACTGCATGAGGCTGCCACCACCAGGCTTCGTAGGTATGGTGCCAGGTTTCCTCCAGACGTGACACTTTGCATTCAGGCCAAAGAGTTCAATCTTGGTTTCATCAGACCAGAGAATCTTATTTCTCATGGTCTGCGAGTCTTTTCAGTGCCTTTTGGCAAACTCCAAGTGGACTGTTATTTGCCTTTCACTGAGGAGAGGTTTCTGTCTGGCCACTCTACCATAAAGGCCTGATTGGTGGAGTGCTGCAGAGATGGTTGTCCTTCTGGAAGTTTCTCCCATCTCCACAGAAGAACTCTTGAGCTCTGTCAGAGTGACCATCGGGTTCTTGTTTACCTCCCTGACCAAGGCCCTTCTCCTCCGATTGCTCCATTTGGCCGGGCTGCCAGCTCTAAGAAGATTCTTGGTGGTTCCAAAACTTCTTCCATTTAAAAATGGAGGCCACTGTGATATTGGGGACCTTCAATGCTGCAGACCTTTTTGGTACCCTTCCCCAGATCTGTGCCTCAAAACAATTCTGTCTTGACCTCATGGCTTAGTTTTTGATCTGACACAAACTGTCAACTATGGGACCTTATATAGACAGGTGTGGCCAAATCATGTCCAATCAATTGAATTTACAACAGGTGGACTCCAATCAAGTCGTAGAAACATCTCAAGGATGACCAATGGAAACAGAATGCACCTGAGCTCAATTTCAAGTTTCATAGCAAAGGATCTGAATAGATAGGTAAATAAGGTATTTCTGTTTTTTTTTACTTTTAATACGTTTGCAAAAATTTCTAAAAACCTGTTTTCACTTTGGCATTATGGGGTATTGGGTGTAGATTGAAGAGAGAAAAAAAAGTATTTAATCCATTTTAGAATAAGGCTGTAACGTAAGAACATTTGGAAAAATGGAAGGGGTCTGAATACTTTCTGAATGCACTGTATACTGTAAGTATTATCTCAAATTAAATACAACCAATGATATATAATTATAAAAAGCAATATCTTTAATTAGCAGTGGTCAACCCAGAGCAAATAGGTATGAAACTTGGACTAGTATATTTATGATACCTCAAACCCTTTCAACATTTAAATAAAACATGATGAACCTGTTGCCTCAGCCTGGTCTCATAGAAAACATAAATCTGGGACACTGAAATTAGTATGATATGTTACGTTTGGTATGGTTACATGAGATAGATCGTTACTTAAGGCAGAAATGAAAGTATGGTGGTTTAGTCGGGCTTATAAGGCGAACGTCTAGCAACCCAAACTTTACGAGTTCGAATCTCATCATGGAAAACTTTAGCAATTTAGCAACTTTTCAACTAGTTACTACTTTTTTTAAAAATCTACTTTTCAACTACTTAGCATGTTAGCTAAAACTTCCCCTAACTCTAACTCTAACCTTAATCCTTTAACCTAAATGTAAACCTAACATTAAATCTAACTCCTAACCCTAGCCTAGCTAATGTTAGTCAGCTAGCTAGCGTTAACCACCTAACTATAATTTGTACCATATAATACGAATTCTAATTAATGCATTCCATAAGAAATGTAACATATCGTACAAAAAGGAGTGTCTCGGATTTAAGCACAGAATAATACGAAATGCTCTGACCAGGTTGGTTACCTGCCAAATGTACTAGGCTGTAATAAAGAATCAAACATTAAGAGGACCTTTGAAAGTGCCATTAAAGCTTTTGCTCATTATATTATACTAAAAGCAATGTGTTTGTTTTCTTAAAAAAATCGTAAATACAGGAGAGGAAATCTCTTGATGGGTAGAAAATGAATTTGTATTCAAGCAGTGTTACAGTCTATTTGATCATTTTTTAAATTGAACTACGATCAGATTCCAATCCAAACCAGTGGACTCCAAGATGGGCAGCACAGTATTTGTGTCAGATCTCTGTATAGCAATGAGACGTCAAAATAAAATATCTCAGGGGTCCATTCAATAATTATCAACATGAAACTGGAAATACATAGACCAGATTTGACATACAGTATAATTAATATGGTCCCATTACTCAAAAGAGTTAACGGTAAGATTTCATGATACAAACATTTGTAAGCCATGCCTCTACCAACACATTTTTACTTTTCTTTTTTGTAATTGACGTACATTTCTTTTCCCAATGTTCTTCTGACCAAATATAAATATTATCCTCAGCATATTGCTACATTTCGAGTTGTTCTGGGGGTAATGTTGTAATTTCTGACTACGCAATGCAATAATTGTGAAGCATATTTTACACCTTTCTAGCTAACTGATATGACTTTATATCAACAGTTGACAATGATAATAAAAAAAAAACATTTGTGTGACAAGATCTTAAAGAAGCAACTAAATGAATAGCATTGCCTGAGTTTCATGCAACATATTCTCCACCGTTAATGTCTCTGCTCAATCCATTTGTTCATGACACATACGTTCCAGTGTTAAAAGACTTGTATGAGGGTAACAAACCTAAAGACCTAATAACAACTACAAAAACGGAACATAGCCTGAAACAATACAACGGAAAATGACAAAGGACTTGCATAGAATGAATGAATGTAGTTCTGAGACATCAATAATTCACCTTCCCCATCATAGATTAAGCACCTTTATATAAGTTAATTCTCCCCGGGCTGGGAAGGATGCATTCTCTTCTCTTTTGTCATTCCAAGTGAAAAGAGGAACGTGAATGTTAGGGTTCCTTAGACCATTCTGTTATATATTTTTTATTGAAATAAATTAATATATTTAAATTCAAACGGTTGATTTGTGTGATGCTCTCACATTCTTGTTTTTTTCTCTGAAACGACTGGAAATGTCAGCCAACTGGTACAGTAGCTGTTTAAGTATGGGGGACACATTCAGAGAACATTCAATATCCTTTTTTGTTTTGGAAATCTGGATCTATAACAACAAAAGTGGTATTCCTGTATTGCAAATATATATATTTTTTATAGTTACAGTAGAACTTCAGCCAAACTGTCCTATATATGTCCATTTGGTGATATGGTACTGTAACACATGTCGAGAGCAAAAACCAATCCACTGCAAGGCGAAATAACTTGGGCCCATTGAGTTACAGTAACCAGGTGGGGAAATAATTTAACTGCCAGGTCAGAATTTTTGTGCCTGTTTTCTTTTCATCTTTCTTTTTGTGGTACACTTCATATCAATGTCTTCTTTCCAAAGTGCCACTTGTTTCTCAAGTAATGTATTTTGGTCCTGCACCCCCCACCCCCCTCCCCCAAAAAAGAAGTAAGAGGTCTTTATGTTGAACCATCGCATCCGTAGAAAGTATTTGAGCGATTTAAGTTAAGAGTTGTGATTCGCACATGCCTCTGTAACATCCTGTTCTGGAGGGTATAACATCCTGTTCTGGAGGGTATAACATCCTGTTCTGGAGGGTATAACATCCTGTTCTGGAGGGTATAACCACAGACAGGTGCGCTGTGGAACTTGGAGCTGTTTCAGGTTGGCCCCATTTCCATGGGTCCCAGCCGTGACTTTGGTACGCCATGTTGGTATGATGTGACGATGAAGGAGATGAGCAGTTCGGGGTACCATTTGACTTGTTCAAATGCTTCTTTTTTAGGAACATTCAAACGAAGATAATTGGGGGCTCAACCTTTTAAGGTTTCCATAGAGCTAGTAAAGGCGGTGTTAGTACATTGAGGGGTACAATACTACCTTGTGCCTCTGGAAACATTGAGGCAGCGGTAGGGGACTATGCCCTCTGATTGTCTTATAGACGAGAACTATCTATGAGATGTTTGTGACATATAACACACATGAGGGTAAATGGTTTGATTTAGAACCATGTAGGAGAGTTTCGAGCTTAGCTTGTGTTAACCCCTCATATTGGGATAATGTAAGAAAACAGAATGGTCACAATGAATTAGATAAACTTGGAATATATGCCATCATTTTCTATATAAAACTATTACATTTCCAAAACCATATATAATTTAAACATGTAACATAGATTGTGCTTGAATGAACTTAAGCTTATACATTGGCAATAAGATATTGCCAAACCCTGACTATTTATAGTTTTTCTTTGTTGGACACTGGAATTAAATTGTAAGATTTATGTTCATTCATTTTGAGAGTTAATTTTAGATAAATATGGGGTAAACCACACTTAAAAATGTTAGGTTATTCAACTTAAAAAAGACTAGTTAGTAACAATGCAACTAATATTGAGTTAACGTAACTCTAAAGCATTTTAAGGTAACTGGGTAACTAAAATGTAGGAGTTACCTTGCAACTTAAAATGTTAAGAAGTCAAATCAGGAAATATTTTTCAATGAAACTGCACTTTTTTAAGTGTAATTGTATAATCTATGTGAGATATTATACAGTAATATAACTGACTTAAATTATCATTATCTCTTATTTTGTTGCAAATTATGAGAATCATGTAAATAGGATTGTTTATGTTATTCTCCACTAAAACTAAAGTTGTATACAGCTTTGGCATGTTCTATTTGTTCACTTTAACTCCAAACACAATCCGATTACATCTTTCATTTTCATTAACTAACTACCCAAAAATAAAACAGAAAAATATACATTTGTATGATGACACAGGGAATGATTAGGGAATGGTTGTTGATTCAATTTACTTTACATTTAATCTAACTATTCATAAATATTCATTTTTTTCCTTTTGATTTAATCATACAAAAAAAAATTGGGATTTAAAAAGTTGCTCACAGTATAATTTCAATATAAAATGGTGTTTTCGGTTTCTACATGAGAAGAAACTGGAATGAATAAGGTTGGGAAACAAGCCTTAAATCACTGGAATTTCATGGACTCGGTTAATGCAAACAATTCTAGGATTTAAGTTTCATGAGGTTTCTCTCTCAAATGTAGTTGTATGCAAATTTGCATGGTCTTTTATCTCTGTTATCTGTTGCCCGGTTTCATAAAGGTTCTTAGCCCCTTTACCCAGCTCCTATTTCTTAGTTTTTCTGAGATCTGAAAGGATATGATTGGTGTAAGCAAAGGGACGGGATAGGACCTAGGATTAGAGGTGGGAGACTGGGAAGAAACGGGGCTGTTATATTCAATTCATATATTACATTTCCCCCCAAATGGCCATTTTGTGCATTCAATTAGTCTTAATGGTATCAATGATTTTATACCACACCTCATGGAGTGGCAACATTCTATAGGCTACCTTACCAACAAGATAAGACAGTTGAGAGCGCACATTCACTGTCACTTCTATTTATGGTGGCTTGAGCAACATCTTCCTCACCTATTGATTGTAAACAGTCAAATTGGTGACTAAGTGTTACAAAACGTATAAACTCAGTTAACACAGAACTAAAGTCTTAAGTAATTGGTCAGATTCTCAATTAAGTTCTGGGTCTATGTGTTAAGAGAATAGATTGGAACCAGAACAAAGTGCTCAACCCTCTGTCTTTGCAAGTTAAGGGCAAGTCTATGGGACAAAAGTCCCCTCCACTTTCCCGAAATTCGAAAGATGCTAATACCTGCAAAATCGTGATTTGTCCAAAGCACCAGAACTAATGCTGCTCGTCATGCTTCACATTGTATCATGACATATCTACGGTACCATTTAAGTTGACGTAGTCTGTCCACGAGAGATTACATACAGTAAGAAACTATTTAAAAAATATATTTGATACACAGTAGCCTAGTTAGGGATGGAAGGGGGGGGAGGGGGGGTGCTGAAAGTCACTCTGTGGTGCTTATGGAACAAGACATTCCAAAGTATTCAACACATCCCATTATAATTGCTGTACTGGCCCCTTATTATTGATTAGTTCAATGTTCAATAGTTCACTAGTTCAAAATCTACAGTGTCTTTAGAAAGAATTCTTACCCCTTGATATTCCGCATTTTGTTGTGATACAGCCTGAATTCAAAATGGATGAAATATATATTTTTTCTCACCCATCTACACACAATACTCCATAATTACAAAGTGAACACGTTTTTAGACATTTTTGCAAATGTATTGACATTTATATATAACACTAAATTGAGCTCAGGTTCATCCAATTTCGTTTGATCATCCTTGAGATGTCACTACAACTTGATTGGAGTCCACCTGTGGCCAATGAAATAATTTGGACATTTAGAAAGAAACACACCTGTCTATTTAAGGTCCCACAGTTGACAGTGCATGTCAGAGCGGAAACTATACCATGAAGTCCAAAGAACTGTCCATAGATCTCCGAGATCTGTGATGAGGCATATATCTGGGGAAGGTTATAAAACAATTTGTTGAAAGTTTTCAAGAGCACAGTGTTCTCCATCATTGGGAAACTGAATATGGAAAAAAAATATGGAACTACCCAGACCCAGCCTAGAGCTGGCCGTCCGACCAAACTGAGCAACCGGGCAAGAAGGACCTTGATCAGAGAGGTGACCAAGAACCCAATGACCACACTGACAGAACTACAGAGTTCCTTGGCTGAGATAGGAGAACCTGCCAGAAGGACAACAGTCTTTACAGTAGTTCACCAATCTGGGCTTCATGGGAGTGGCTGACGGAAGCCACTCCTGAGAAAAAGGCACATGACAGTTGAAGTTTGCAAAAAGGCACGTGAAAGACTCTGAGATCATAAGGCAAACGATTCTGTGGTCTGATGAGACGAAAATGGAACTCTTTGGCCTGAATGCAAAGCACTATGTGGATGCTTTTCAGAGGCAGGGACTGGGAGACCGCTAAGGATAGAAGGAACAATTAATGGAGTGAAATACAAGCAAATCCTCGATGAGAACCTGCTTCAGAGTGCAATTGACCTTAATGTCCACAAGCATACAGCCAAAGGAACGCTGGAATGGCTTCAGAACAAGAATGTGAAAGTTCGTGAGCTGCCTAGCCAAAGCCCATTGAAAAGCTGTGGAAAATCTTGAAGATTGCTGTTCACCGTTGCTCCCCATCTAACTAAACAGAGCTTGAGAAAATCTGAAAGGAAGAATCAGCAAAGCTGATACAAACATAGTCGAGACAACTCAAAGTTGAAGCCACCAAAGGTGCTTCCACAAACTATTGACTTAGGGGTGTGATTACTTATGTAAATGAGATATTTCTGTATTGAATTTTCAATACATTTTCATTGTGTGAAATAAAACCTGTTTAATCCATTTTGAATTCAGGCTGTAACACAACAAAATGTGGAATAAGTCAAGGGTTATGAATACTTTCTGAAGGCCCTGTAGATCTCTACGTAAGTAAATGTTTTTTTTGGCTCCGGCTCTGGTTCTCTAGGGGTTGTTATCAAGGGGAAACCCATGTGTTTTGTTTCATTTGGGTTGTATGGGAATGATTAGAATGACATTGACAGGTATGACATGGGCCCACTGGTGTACTTCCTACTCCACAGTTCCAGACTGGCACTCCTGCGGCCACCGCCCAAAGAGCGCTTGCGGGTCTTCTGCTTCTTGTTGTCCCACGTTGCGGAATTGTCCGATGGCTGGGAGCTAGCAGGGCTGCTCGCTCCCTCCTCTGGCGTTGAGTCCCCAGCTATCTCAATGCGGGGAGGGTCCATCAGGTCTGTGATGCTAAAAGCAGCTGGTTCCGGCTGGCACATGACAGACTTATCCTCTGTGTTCTGCCTGATGAGCCCGCTGGTGCCAGCCTGGATGCCCACAGACACCCGGTCCCCGGTCTGTGTTGAGCCGTCACTTGCGCTCTCACGGCACAGCGTCCACATGTTGTAGCACTGGGTGAAATTGAAGAAGTTGCTGTTGAAGGTCTTGAGCTCGCCACATACGTCCCTGCGCAGCTCAGCCAGTTCGTAGCGCATGGCCGAAATCTCGTCTTTCCACTGCATGTTGAAGGCGGCCACCATGTTGGCAGACTCTTTAAAGGCCTGGATGGCCTGAGGTATGGGGGGATCGGGGGCGGCAATGGAGGGGGCAGCAGGGATCTGGTAGGCAGGTGGTGAAGTCGGGGGGACAGAGATGGCTGTTACAGTGGAGCTTGTGCTGTGCTGGCTGCGAGCTACAGCGTTCTCCCTCTCCAGACGTTCCAACTCCACATAGGCCGAGGAGCTGGCCCCGTCGTCGTCTTCTATCATGTCCTCGTTTAGCAAAGAAGTGCCTTCCAGCACATCATATCCCTCTGGAAGACAAATTTGAATATGCAAATAGAGGGAGATTCAAAGGGAGGGAACAGCTGGAGTGTTATGTAACTGTGACGCCCAAATGTTCCAACCTAGAGTGGGCATACATATACCTACAATATGAATACAGTATGTGAGCAAAAATACCACAACTACCCTATCATTACAATGGATATATCAGATAAAATAAAATATCGTTGGAACAAGGATTTTGACTGGTTGCATTGAGAATATAGAGAAAGGGGGTGAACAGCTAGATGATTGGTTGATCATCAATCTCCTGCAAATATGATTACCCTTTTATCAAATTATGCATTTGTGATCCCTTTATCAGATGCATTTGTGATTGTTGAAACTCAAAAAAGAGTGTAAAACTTAATGAAGAGGTGCTCTTCAGACACTGAAGTGGTCTCCAGAATTAGAATGCTCTCTAACACAGCTCTATCTGGCATACTAAAATACAGAAAGGAATTATTCAGCCAGGTACACTGAGCCACTTGAGCGATGCATTTTGACTCACATACTGCAGGCTTTTCATGGTGTTTTTACACTGCCTTCTCACTCATCTGAATGAACATCAACCCTCCACAGTCTTTCCATCTTTTCACTGCACTGCACCATGGGAAGCGGAACCCCGTTGGTTCCTAGCATAAGCCATCATTACCAATCAGTTTCAAATGAAAATACCATTCTCTGAATTAAATCAAAGCATGGTTCTCCAAAAAAAATTCTTAAGTGTTTTCCGATTGTTTCCTTTTCCTTTTTTTTTGTGCAACAGAAAAGATGAAAAGGCAATGAAAAATCACAACTCAAGTCATTGGGCCGAGAAGCAGTTATGAACCCTATTGAACATATCAGGTCCCTCACCATGAGGTTGATTGGACCATGTGGAGTTCCCAGTGGTGGGTAAATCCCCCCCCCCCCCACAGGGCTGCACCAGGGAGGGGCTGCAATCCCACAGTCAAAGACAGCTGATAACTTCCACGCCAAGGGTCAACCCAGCCACATGTGGCCTTTATAGAGGTTGACTTTCATAGGAAGAAAAAACTCCCACAAAACTACTATGACAAATGCTCTCATTGTCACTGACTGTTGACAGTGACAATGTGATAACATTCAGTGCTATTTCATGGCTGAGGTACGAACACACTATGTGTTAGACTGGAAAGTACAGCTTTTATCATATAGTTCCACCAATGAGTCACTTTTAGCGCACTTGAAAATAGAGACACTTCAAACAACTCGCAAAAGCCAGTGAGGCACCATCATCACATATACAGTATAATTCTGGAATATTAATGCATACGAACAAGGAATTCAAGGCCTCTGAGTTTTGTGAGTTGTTCAGACCCTGTTTGTTTGTCATTGTGTTTAAATCCGATTTTTCTATCCTGCTGATATATCAAAGTGGTCATTTTTTATCTATTGCTGAGAAGGCAGTGCAAAAAAACACACACATATATATATATATATAGATATATGTATGCGTGTTGTCATTAAAATACCTGTGACAGGCATCCAGCTGTTCTGTCCCCCTGGTTATCCTTCCAGAGATGCATGGCTGGTCAGATTGGGAGGGGGTGTTGCTCTTCATCCCAATGGGGCATCATAGGATCCCTTCCCCACTCAAGGGCCCCGCTAGCCTCGACATTCTTGCGTTTTGGTTGGTAAGCGATTTAGAATTCAGATCTCATTTTCGAATTGTATAAGTCAGTGGCATGGCCAGTCAAATACTGTGGATCATTCACTTCATTTCAAGGCCACTATTCCCTCAAAAATGACACCAAATGGTCGATACCATGTAAAAAAATATTTGCAATATGGCTTGAGATGGAGGCATCAGGTCACAGCCAATTATTTCCCTGAGGATCACTACCATATCCTGTTCCATAGCCCAGTCGGATGTGACTGTATTTGGAGAGAAAAAAAGTCCTAGAGAAATACTCATTAAAAAATACAAATATATACAGAAAACGCTGGGAGTAACAGACACCCATTTGAGAGCCAATTTAGTGAGCCAATTGTGAAGCAGACAATTTGACCAGAGAGCTTATTGGGTGAAAGGAGTTCAGCAGGTAAGACGGTGGGATTGGAGGACTTCCTTGATCCTCAGTACTTCAGTCACATCGTAGGCTGAGGGGATTCTGACTGTGCAACCCAATTGAGCGTGACAAGATAAACAAACAAAAAAACTCCAGATTGTACAAGAAAACAGGTAAACCAACAGAAAACAAAACAAACGCAGAGGTCTAATACAATTGATTTTATAAAATGTATTAAAATCCCGGTCATAATATTGTCAAATGAAAAACGTCATATGAAATGATAGTATTTCAATAGGGTTCATAGCTTTACTCTTCCAGGCATACACCAAATGCACTAGATCAATTAGGTTAGAGGCAGCAGTGGTTCTGTTTGCACAAAGAACCAGATATGTTGATGTTTTTGACGATGACATTGTGTGTACAATGTTGCACAAAACGTTCAAATCCCTGAATGTTTAATATCAAAACAGCAAATACTACAACAAATTGACTTGGTATCCTCACAATTACTAAGACGATGTTTACATTATTCTACATTGACATTTTTGTCATTTAGCAGACACACTTACAGGAGCAATTAGGGTTAAGTGCCTTGCTCAACAGCACACCGACAGATGTTTTCACCTAAGAGGTCATCTAAATGTGAGATTTAGTTCAATGAGAAAGTGTCTAATACGTTGGCCCTACAGAGTAAAGTAGCTTTTGACATTTCTTTTGTGAGAGCGCTACTGTAGTCAAACCCTCTTCGAACCTTGTCAAACTTCAGGTCAACTGATCAATCTCCCTGAAACACATGATTGCCAGACTACCTGATGAAAGACCATTGGATATTATCTTCTGATCTGGCTACATAAAAAGTGATCACTATTCCAAATGAAAGCTTCATTTATATAAGATCTCCAAATGTGGTTTTATGCAACACAATACAACAATATAGAACAACGTAATATATTTTAGGCACTCTGAATTGACTTTACTAGTAAGTTCCTTTGTGCAACCAGTACCCTATCTGAGTTTGTTGACTTACCGTATGTCGGTTACACGTTTTTGCTGTCTTGTGTTCTGTGGGCTTATAAGCCAAGATCAGTTAAGAGACGCTAGTGTAATGAACTGGTCAAACAAAGCATGGATGGGGGAAACCGAAGACCTCTCGAGCAGACTATGAGCCTTCCTTAACACTCTCTAGAGGTCTTTACAGCCCTCCTCCAACCACTGTTCTGTTTCACACTTAACCCTTCCCTACCCGACTCACACTCTCTACGCACGACACATACAGTGCCTTGCGAAAGTATTCGGCCCCCTTGAACTTTACGACCTTTTGCCACATTTCAGGCTTCAAACATAAAGATATAAAACTGTATTTTTTTGTGAAGAATCAACAACAAGTGGGACACAATCATGAAGTGGAACGACATTTATTGGATATTTCAAACTTTTTTAACAAATCAAAAACTGAAAAATTGGGCGTGCAAAATTATTCAGCCCCTTTACTTTCAGTGCAGCAAACTCTCTCCAGAAGTTCAGTGAGGATCTCTGAATGATCCAATGTTGACCTAAATGACTAATGATGATAAATACAATCCACCTAAATGACTAATGATGATAAATACAATCTGCACTGTGATAAGTCTCAGAGGTCCGTTAAAAGCGCAGAGAGCATCATGAAGAACAAGGAACACACCAGGCAGGTCCGAGATACTGTTGTGAAGAAGTTTAAAGCCGGATTTGGATACAAAAAGATTTCCCAAGCTTTAAACATCCCAATGAGCACTGTGCAAGCGATAATATTGAAATGGAAGGAGTATCAGACCACTGCAAATCTACCAAGACCTGGCCGTCCCTCTAAACTTTCAGCTCATACAAGGAGAAGACTGATCAGAGATGCAGCCAAGAGGCCCATGATCACTCTGGATGAACTGCAGAGATCTACAGCTGAGGTGGGAGACTCTGTCCATAGGACAACAATCAGTCGTATATTGCACAAATCTGGCCTTTATGGAAGAGTGGCAAGAAGAAAGCCATTTCTTAAAGATATCCATAAAAAGTGTTGTTTAAAGTTTGCCACAAGCCACCTGGGAGACACACCAAACATGTGGAAGAAGGTGCTCTGGTCAGATGGAACCAAAATTGAACTTTTTGGCAACAATGCAAAACGTTATGTTTGGCGTAAAAGCAACACAGCTGAACACACCATCCCCACTGTCAAACATGGTGGTGGCAGCATCATGGTTTGGGCCTGCTTTTCTTCAGCAGGGACAGGGAAGATGGTTAAAATTGATGGGAAGATGGATGGAGCCAAATACAGGACCATTCTGGAAGAAAACCTGATGGAGTCTGCAAAAGACCTGAGACTGGGACGGAGATTTGTCTAACAACAAGACAATGATCCAAAACATAAAGCAAAATCTACAATGGAATGGTTCAAAAATAAACATATCCAGGTGTTAGAATGGCCAAGTCAAAGTCCAGACCTGAATCCAATCGAGAATCTGTGGAAAGAACTGAAAACTGCTGTTCACAAATGCTCTCCATCCAACCTCACTGAGCTCGAGCTGTTTTGCAAGGAGGAATGGGAAAAAATTTCAGTCTCTCGATGTGCAAAACTGATAGAGACATAGCCCAAGCGACTTACAGCTGTAATCGCAGCAAAAGGTGGCGCTACAAAGTATTAACTTAAGGGGGCTGAATCATTTTGCACACCCAATTTTTCAGTTTTTGATTTGTTAAAAAAGTTTGAAATATCCAATAAATGTCGTTCCACTTCATGATTGTGTCCCACTTGTTGTTGATTCTTCACAAAAAAATACAGTTTTATATCTTTATGTTTGAAGCCTGAAATGTGGCAAAAGGTCGCAAAGTTCAAGGGGGCCAAATACTTTCGCAAGGCACTGTATATCAATGAGATTATCATGCTCGATACAAGGCCTGTTTCTCTTACTCATGCCAAGTGCTGTGAGTGTGACTGTCGTGTGTCGTGGGTTTAACTTCTCATTGGGCTGGTTTGAATGAGTCCCCTCCCATCTACTCTGGGTCCAGCTTTGCCACCGCCACACGTGACGAATCAGAAAGCGAATCAGAAAGCTAAAGCTAAAGCTAAGGACAATGATGTATATGGACTGTGCAAAGTAACACGCTTGCAAGCAAATCCCTCAGAACACTCAGGATATGCAGAGGCAAGACAAACAAGAGACACACAACAGTGACAGTAGCCAAAAGGAAACGACCGGAATCATTCAACCCAGCATCTCGTAAAGCTCAAGGGTACCCCCCCACTGTACATATGTAGGTATGTACGCATGTTATAGAATGTATGAGGAGTATGTTTTCTAAGCCTTCTCTCATTTTTCTTTTGAGTTCGTACTGTTACCTGTTGTGGATCTGAGAGTTGAAGTGACAGTGGAGGATGTCATTGAAGGCAAGCAGTCGTCGTCTTGGGAATACCCAGCCTGAATTGCACGCAGGTAACTGTGGCTTCGAGTGCGGAACGAGCCAGGCAGGTCCAAGGCCTCCATGGCCTGGGATTCTACTTCGCTAAAAACGGACTCGCAAACTGACTCAAACTGGCCATTGACCTCAGTCTCACTCACCTGAGAGACAAAAACAGGAATAGCAGTCCTTAATTTTTCCTCTTCCTTTCTCTTTCTCACTTTGACTCTTCCCCTTTAGCACAGTAAATATGAAGGAGTGTTAGCATGGGAAAGAATAAACAAGCAGATAAAACCAGCAAATCAAAAACAACAAAAACAATGCATCATTTTGGTATACCGTTTTCAAGACGTACTATTCCACTGCAGGTCATCGTCACAGACGTACATACGTTACTACTGTGACAAAGGGGAAAGCAGGTGTCCTTTCAAGAACCTATTCAAAGGCAGAGATGACGGTGCAACACAGTAAAAAAAACTACATGCGGTTAACGGAATTTCAATGTTGCGAATATATATATAGTTCCATCGCAATGCACCCAATATAACGGCAGGCGAGAAGCCGTACTAACGTCATCTGTGTGAGGTGATTTTTTTTTTAATAGCACCAAGGTTGGTTGAGATATTGTGCCAAACGTGTATTAAAATCCATCTAGTCTATATTATGCAGTGCATAAAAGCCTGCTACTATGTAATAAAAATGACTGCAAAGAATGTATCAAATCGTTGTGTCTTGTACCTAATATTCAGTTGCAACGGATAAAAAGCATGCTTTAGAGTGTAAATCCTGCTGTTCAAACATAAAGCATTGTCTAGACCGACTGAGCAGTTCAACACAACTTCTAGTAGTGCGCATGAACTTACTTAACGGGTAACTTGAACTTGTAATGTAATAAATATTCAAGTGAACAGATATGTACAGTATGGTACTGCTTGTCTATGCAACGTCACCAATAGCAAATCTATGGACTTCACACGCGTAGTTCTGAAGATGTGCACTGGCCATAGTCAAAATAGGATTCATTGTAAATAAGCATTACCAATGACAACTCAACCTATCAATAAAACCTAATACTGCAGACAATAACGGCTAAACATCTCATGGAGTGGGGGGGGGGGGGGGGATCAGGTTGTGACTAATGTATTTCTGTAAATAACTATATTATTTTTGCCACCCCTTTAGCAAACAACAGAAGGTTCCACCCACTCTACCAACATGGTGGCATCTACAGTATCTCTCAATCCTCCTACTCCTCCAGGGCTCCTGGTGTTCCCCCTGTGAGGGGCCTGCGTGGGACTCACCTGGCTGACGCAGCTTGCCTGACTGAGGGTGCTAACCGCGCGCATGTAGCTCTGGTTCCGGGATCGGAACTGAGGGCCGAGGGGTATATGGTGTTGGGGGTAGTTGGTGGCTGGGTCCAGGGTGACACTGGGATGGGGCCGCATCATGTCTCGGGTGGTTTGCAAGTGGTAGCTCTGACTGTACAGAGAGAGAGAGAGAGAGAGAGAGTGGATAGACAAATATGAGAGGCATTGTGAGTCAGACACAGGGCTGTGGTGGTCATGAAATTTTGTCAACCGGTTATAGTCATGCAAAAGACTGCCGGTCTCACGATAATTGACTGTTAATTAACAAACACGTTTAGCATCTCCAGGCCTCCACACATATTGTACAAGCCGCTGATGTGCGCCTTTGGAACATCTACATTAAAAAAAGTATAATGAATAAATGCAATATATATCATCGCAATAAATCTCTTATTTATTCTAAACATGATGATATTAAGAAAATGTATTTCAGAATATGAGTTGGCCTATTATTTCTTATCTGGCTATGCACCATACATTGGTTGTAGGCTTGTTCACTTAGCAGACAAGATACAAGTCCCGTGCCACTATTTTATAGAGGATGTTTCGACATTTTGTTACGTTACAACCTTATTCTAAAATGGATTAAATAAAAACATTTACTCAACAATCTACACACAATACCCCATAATGACAAAGCGAAAACAGGTTTTTTGAATTTTTTGCTAATTAATTAAAAATCAAAAACAGAAATAACTTATTTATATACAGTGCATTCGGAAAGTATTCAGACCCCTTGACTTTTTCCCATATTGTTACGTTACCGCCTTATTCTAAAATTGATCTAATAGTTTTTTCCCTCATCAATCTACACACAATACCCCATAATGGCAAAGTGTGTAGATTGGTGAGGAAAAAATCAATTTAATCAATTTTAGAATAAGGCTGTAACGTAACAATATGGGAAAAAGTCAAGGGGTCTGAATACGTTTTGGAAGGACAATGACCTTTTATAGTAAGAATGTCATTTAACTTAGCTGAATAAAATAGAAAGGATATTTTTCCCATTCCAGAGCGAATATGCATGTGAAATGGCTATGTGAAGCTTAAAAGTGATCATTTGAAACATGTCCTATACTCTAGATTTAGAGGTTTTTGTCAAATGTGGTTGTTAATGATACACACCTTAGAATGTCTTAGAAATGAAAACATATTTGGGCTGCATGATGCGACTACAGACTGTTGACGATTTGCAAAAAAAATGTTGCGCCGTAATCCTTGCCTCAGGCTGCACACGCTGTTCTCTCATCAAGTGATCATATTTTCATCTGTCAAGACAATTCTCAATTTAATCTGGTCTTCACTTATGTAAAATTAGTTTAGATCAGAATTGCCCATTCTCAAATGGGCAGGAACAGGGGTAAAAATACATGTCATCCGTATGCACTCGAATAGCGAATGGAGGCTGCCTTCCCGCCGGTTCACTTTTCAATCATGGATAGGCTGCTCCCATTTCATAGCAGAACATGTGATTATTATGAGCATCTGAGAAATAAATATAGTAGCAGCTGAGCTCCTTCTCTTTTTAAAGAAATGTCTGGGCTTATAAGAAGACGTCTTTGGAGTTTGGAGCATAGCAAAGGTAACCATTCCATCCAGTATGTATAATAATACCAGCCAGGTCACCCGGGATACAAGGCAGCTTTCGACGTCCCATCCATGTCCACTAGGGGCAACATTGAGCGCTGTTGCCTTCAAGTAGCATCGGCCTCCGATTCCAGAAGTTGCAAGTTCAAATCCAGCGACAGAATGTTGTTTCGGTTATATTTGTTTTAAGTCTATCCCAAACCTTAACCCTTACCTTAACCATTCGGAGGTAATGCCTAACCTTAACCTTAAACACATACAAATGTTATATTTGGAACAAGTCGAAATTTGACTTTGAGAAACATGGGCGAACGTCTAATGTTGTCGTGAGACTAAGAGCTGCTTGAATAATACAGGCCACACTCAAAAGCTATTACTGGAATTAGTTTAATTTTGGAGTAGAGGCTAGACCAATTATGTACCAAAGACGTAAATAAAACATTTATTGTTTTTCTGCCATGCCTTATATGGGGTAGGTTATGTATTGTATAATAGCAACATCATTATTTTAATTCCTGGGTTTTTGTATGCACAAGTGTATGCATAAGACCTAATATGTGTAACGGCTGTTGGTGGGAAGAAGGTGAGGACCAAGGTGCAGTGTGATACGTGTTCATCCTTTTATTAATGGAACTGAACACTGATTAACAAATCAACAAAGAAAACAACCGAAACAGTTCTGTCTGGTGCAGACACAAAAACAGAAAGCAACTACCCACAAAACTCAGGTGGGGAAAGGCTACCCAAGTATGGTTCTCAATCAGAGACAACAATAGACAGCTGCCCCTGATTGAGAACCACACCCGGCCAAACAACAAAGAAATCAAAAACGTAGAAAATGAACATAGAATGCCCACCTTAGTCACACCCTGGCCTAACCAAAATAGAGAATAAAAACCTTTCTATGGCCAGGGCGTGACAATATGCGTATGTGTGTTTTGAATGAATCATCACCTTAGAAAGCGCTGTCTATTTCGTTGTTAGGCTTTAAAACAACATCCACAACGACCATATTTCCACTCAGATTCAACCTGTTGTTGAACTTCTTTCTTCAAGTTGATCGATGAGGTGAGTTTTAAAAGCATGACACTGTTTTGAAGAGAAGTGTTTGATGTGATTTTTGATTGCATTTGCATTGATGTCAGAGTGGTAAGAGGGACAATAGAGCCCTGAGTACCAGGCCATTAGGACCTGATGCTAGTTAGTGAGTTGGGTACCACCAATGCATGTCCAATATAACATGAATATAACACTGTGCTTGCGGCAAAAGTGACTCATCCTCCTACAACATTAGCAGCATTATTGCAATCAACTCTAAACTATGATGACACGTGCAGATATCGCAAGCCCCAAAAATTACAGTTTGCACATCCCACCTACACCTCCCATTAGTAAAATATAAGCTTCTCAGAGCTTCAGTAATAATGGAGCGTGGAAACGAGGCTTAATGTGTGTCTGTGTGTGTAGGACAAAAGCAGGAAGTGAGACAAAAGCAGGAAGTGAGTAGATTCCCAGTGATATGATGATTAAGCTGTGGGTGATAAAAGGATAGGGAGTCTGAGCGTCACACAGGACTGATACATGCAGGGCACAAACCAGGTTCTCTCTCGCTCTCTCTCTGTCTGTGTGTGTGTGTGTGTGTGTGTGTGTGTGTGTGTGTGTGTGTGTGCGGGTGTGCATGCGTGCAGACCTCCAGAACACAAGCAACTGTCCTGTTCTGGAAGGGTGATTTTCAAAGCCAGCTTAGAATAACAAACTAAGACACATCTGAGGGAGAGCCGATGCATCCTCTGGGTCACAATCAGGACGGGAAGATATTCTGCTCTGACGCTTTCAACAGTACAAGGTAACGAAAATGCTATCGTAACCATCCTTACTGCTTCCATGATCCCCTGCCAAGCCATGCTACATATCTAGCTGTACATTCTTTTGCTGGTGTCTTTCATTTTCTGTCCAATCAATCTATTATTTGTATTACAATATCACTCTGTACCACTATCCTTCTTCCTATAGCTTACCTAAAGCGTATTTATCTATGAATCTATGGAGTGTTGCCTGTCAAGAGGGGAATGAGTGCAAACAGGCACTGTACAGTTAGGTCCAAAATTATTGGCACCATTGATAAACATGAGCAAAAGAGACTATAAAATAAATAATACAAATACTGAGTTATGTTGTGTATAATAGTGGGGCAAAAAAGTATTTAGTCAGCCACCAATTGTGCAAGTTCACACTTAAAAAGATGAGAGGCCTGTAATTTTCATAATAGGTACACTTCAACTATGACAGACAAAATGAGAAAAAAAACAGAAAATCACATTGTAGGATTTTTTATGAATTTATTTGCAAATTATGGTGGAAAATAAGTATTTGGTCACCTACAAACAAGCAAGATTTCTGGCTCTCACAGACCTGTAACTTGTTCTTTAAGAGGCTCCTCTGTCCTCCACTCGTTACCTGTATTAATGGCACCTATTTGAACTTGTTATCAGTATAAAAGACACCTGTCCACAACCTCAAACAGTCACCCTCCAAAGTCCACTATGGCCAAGACCAAAGAGCTGTCAAAGGATACCAGAAACAAAATTGTAGACCTGCACCAGGCTGGGAAGACTGAATCTGCAATAGGTAAGCAGCTTGGTTTGAAGAACTGTGGGAGCAATTATTAGGAAATGGAAGACATACAAGACCACTGATAATCTCCCTCGATCTGGGGCTCCACGCAAGATCTCACCCCGTGGGTCAAAATGATCACAAAAACGGTGAGCAAAAATCCCAGAACCACACGGGGAAACCTAGTGAATGACCTGCAGAGAGCTGGGACCAAAGTAACAAAGCCTACCATCAGTAACACACTCAAATCCTGCAGTGCCAGACGTGTCCCCCTGCTTAAGCCAGTACATGTCCAGGCCCGTCTGAAGTTTGCTTGAGAGCATTTGGATGATCCAGAAGAAGATTGGGAGAATGTCATATGGTCAGATGAAACCAAAATATAACTTTTTGGTAAAAACTCAACTCGTCGTGTTTGGAGGACAAAGTATGCTGAGTTGCATCCAAAGAACACCATACCTACTGTGAAGCATGGGGGTGGAAACATCATGCTTTGGGGCTGTTTTTCTGCAAAGGGACCAGGACGACTGATCCGTGTAAAGGAAAGAATGAATGGGGCCATGTATCGTGAGATTTTGAGTGAAAACCTCCTTCCATCAGCAAGGGCATTGAAGATGAAACGTGGCTGGGTCTTTCAGCATGACAATGATCCCAAACACACCGCCCGTGCAATGAAGGAGTGGCTTCGTAAGAAGCATTTCAAGGTCCTGGAGTGGCCTAGCCAGTCTCCAGATCTCAACCCCATAGAAAATCTTTGGAGGGTGTTGAAAGTCCATGTTGCCCAGCAACAGCCCCAAAACATCACTGCTCTAGAGGAGATCTGCATGGAGGAATGGGCCAAAATACCAGCAACAGTGTGTGAAAACCTTGTCAAACGTTTTCTGTAAGTCTTCACCTCTGTCATTGCCAACAGAGGGTATATAACAAAGTATTGAGATAAACTTTTGTTATTGACCAAATACTAATTTTCCACCATAATTTGCAAATAAATTCATAAAAATCCTACATTGTGATTTTCTGGATTTTTTTCCTCATTTTGTCTTTCATAGTTGAAGTGTACCTATGATGGAAATTACAGGCCTCATCTTTTTAAGTGGGAGAACTTGCACAATTGGTGGCTGACTAAATACTTTTTTGCCCCACTGTATTTTATGCTAATACAATTGCTCAGATGCAGAGATTTTTTTAACAAATAATATTTTTTTCTCCCAAAAAACAATAAGAGGTCTAAATGATTGCCACCCCTGTTTTAATGCCTTTCAATAGCTCACCTTGCAAGGATAACACTGAACCTTTTTCTAAAATGTTTCATGAGATTGGGAGGGATCTTGGACCATTCCTCCATATAGAATCTTTCCAGATACTTGATATGGACTGCCCTCTTCAAACCAAACAACAGGTTTTCAATGGGGTTCACGTCCGGAGACTGAGATGGCCATTGCAAAATTTAGATTTTGTGGTCAATTAACCATTTCTTTGTGGATTTTGATAAGTGCTTAGGGATACTGTCTTGCTGGAAACTTGCGACAAAGTTTCAGCCTCCTTGGAGAGGCAATCAGGATTTTGGCTAAAATGTCCTGGTATTTGTGTAAAGTTCATGATGCCGGTGACCTTAACCAGGACCAGTGGAATCAAAATAGCCCCATAATATCAAAGATCGACCCCCATATTTTACAGTAGGGGTTCTGTTCTGCATATCCATCTTTCTTTGTAAGCAAAACCCACCATCGGTGTGCATGCCTCTTTTCATGTCATCGGACCACAACACCGGTTCTAATCCAAGTGCCAATGCTGTTTAGCAAACTCCAGGTGTTTACATTTGTTGGATGAAATGAAAATGGAGCTCTTTGGTAACACACCAGTGGTGGGTTTTGCATCAAAAGAAAGATTAGCATTTTTTTTTTGCATACAATTAGTATTTATTTTATACAGTCTTTTTGCTCATCTTTATCAAGGGTGCCAATAACTATGAATCTGACTATATGTGCTGAGTGAGACATATCAATTTCTCCTTTATGAAGACATTCAAATAAATAAATGAGATTTTATTGTCAGACAATTTATTTTCATGTTTAAAACCTTGTCCTTTGACCATGACATTGGAGAGAAGTGACAGGGTTGCCATCGCCTTGTCAACAGTGCTGTGATAACATGATGCACATGTCCTCTAAGGTGACGGGCAAATATTGAAATAGCAGTTGAAAAACGTCAGATATACCTGCATTGGTCTGTGACACTCACCAGCTAGAATACTTATTTTATATCAGAGCTGATGAACAGAACTGGGTTCCAATTACTAAACAAAGGCAGTGAAGTGGCTGCAAACCAATTGGCCAAACAAATGTAGCAAAGCTCTTAGTCATGCATTTACACAGGTTGTTGATGCACTGGGGTAGAATAGGAACATGTCACAGCCAATCGTAACCAAGGAGTTATTCTTACTCTGTTGCCCAGCAACATCGAATGACATGTCTAAATCATGCATGCTCCCCCCAGAATGTCCCACTGCAGACAGAGGTCACAGAGACATGAAATGGATATAACAGCCAGGTAAAATAATGTTTTTGCTTTAGCAAGCTAGAGGTGTATACAGTATAACTACTGTAGGAGAGTTACTGTAAAACAAACAGGCAGGAGGGACACAAAAATGACAAAAACATTGTTGGCAGTGTCTGACTTTGATGAAATTCAACGATGAAAGCCGAGGGTTAGGGTTGAAAACAGCTTGCAAAAAGCCTAGAGCTAGGGTTAAGTTTTTTTTAAATGGCGTGTCAAAAAGGCGGAAAGGGGGTCAAAGATCCAGCCAAGATAAAGGTCAAAGCTTCTGCATTATTTACGGTAATCCATGAGCCACTATCGGAGCGAAAATATCCTTTTAAATCCTGCCATCCAATCTAATGTCCAAACCAAGATTATGAGCACAGTTATTTAAAGTATTCAGTAATGATTCAGTAATGCAGCCAAATGTTTACCCAAAGCCATGTCAGTAATGCTGTGTAATATATAATTCACACCCGACTGTCATTCCTGTAACAATTCATTAACAATTGTTGCCTTGTCTGTAACAATCCCAAAATATATGACAGTATATTCTAGAGGTCACCCGATTTATGATTTTTCAAAGCCGATACCGATACCAATTATTGGAGGACCAAAAAAAGCCAATACCGATTAAATCGGATGATTACATTTTTAAAAATGTTTTATATATGTATTTGTAATAATGACAATTACATCAATACTGAATGAACACTTATTTTAACTTAATATAATACATCAATAAAATCTATTTAGCCTCAAATAAATAATGAAACATGTTCAATTTGGTTTAAATAATGCAAAAACAAAGTGTTGGAGAAGAAAGTAAAAGTGCAATATGTGCCATGTAAGAAAGCTAACGTTTAAGTTCCTTGCTCAGAACATTAGAACATATCAAAGCTGGTGGTTCCTTTTAACATGGGTCTTCAATATTCCCAGGTAAGAAGTTTTAGGTTGTAGTTATTATAGGAATTATAGGACTATTTCTCTCTATACCATTTGCATTTCATTAACCTTTGACTATTGGATGTTCTTATAGGCACTTTAGTATTGCCAGTGTAACAGTATAGCTTTTGTCCCTCTCCTCACCAGGAACCTGGAACACAACGACAACAGCCACTCTCGAAGCAGTGTTACCCATGCAGAGCAAGGGGAACAACTACTTCAAGTCTCAGAGCGAGTGACGTTTGAAACACTATTGGCGCGCACTCCGCTAACTAGCTAGCCATTTCACATTGGTTACACCAGCCTCATCTCGAGTGTTGATAGGCTTGAAGTCATAAACGGAGCAATGCTTGGCGCACAACGAAGAGATGCTGGCAAAAAACACGAAAGTGCTGTTTGAGTGAATGCTTACGAGCCTGCTGCTGCCTACCACCGCTCAGTCAGACTGCTCTATCAAATCATAGACTTAGTTATAACATAATAACACACAGAAATACGAGCCGTAGGTCATTAACATGGTCGAATCCAGAAACTATCATCTTGAAAACAAGATGTTTATTCTGACAGTGAAATACGGAACCGTTCCAAATTTTATCTAAGGGGTGGCATCCATTAGTCTAAATATTCCTGTTACATTGCACAACCTTCAATGTTAAGTCTTAATTATGTACAATTCTGGCAAATTAGGTGGCCCAAACTGTTGCATATACACTGACTCTGCGTGCAATGAACGCAAGAGAAGTGACACAAATTCACCTGGTTAATATTGCCTGCTAACCTGGGTTTCTTTTAGCTAAATATGCAGGTTTAAAAATATATACTTCTGTGTATTGATTTTAGGAAAGGCATTGATGTTCATGGTTAGGTACACATTGGAGCAACGATACGCACCGCATCGATTATATGCAACGCAGGACACGCTAGATAAACTAGTAATATCATCAACCATGTGTAGTTAACTAGTGATTATGATTGATTGTTTTTTTATAAGATAAGTTTAATGCTAGCTAGTAACTTACCTTGGCTTACTGCATTCGCGTAACAGGCAGTCTCCTCGTGGAGTGCAATGAGAGGCAGGTGGTTAGAGCGTTGAACTAGTTAACTGTAAGGTTGCAAGATTGAATCCCCCGAGCTGACAAGCTAAATAAACATCTGTCGTTCTGCCCCTGAACGAGGCAGTTAACCCACCGTTCCTAGGCCGTCATTGAAAATAAGAATGTGTTCTTAACTGACTTTCCTAGTTAAATAAAGATTAAATGAAGGTGTAATTATAATTTTTTTAAACGGCCAAATCGGTGTCCAAAAATAATCGGCCATTACGATTAATCGGTCGACCTCTAGTATATTAATCTCTCACACTCCACACTTGCACTAGTTTCGTTTAAACATACCCTGGTAATGATAACCAGTACAGTGTCCATTTTAGAACATCCTCAGCCTCAAGCAGGAGTGATGTATGTGGCTGAGGGTGTCCTGAAACAGACACAGTAACCAGGATGTAGTGACAATTCATTATTGAAAACCAGACGTACAGTAGCTCTAGTCGAGACATTAATGGGCCTACCTTTGGGGTTCTATGTGGGGTCTCTGCATAGCTGATTTGAGGACGAGGGCGTCGGGTCGGATGGCCTTCTGGGGTGAGGTCTTGGGGCTGCCATCAGATTCGCCACCAGAGTCGTTGTCTTCTTCTCCCATGGCTTTGACGTAGCTGCTGCTGCGCATCCGCCGACACGGGATCTCCTCGTCCTGGTCCCCATCCTCTGGGTATCCACTCCACTCATCCTGAGGCACCTGTGGCAGAGAGTAATAATTCAACATTCAACAAAAACAGTTCTGTAGGAATGAGGTTTGGGAATTAGGCCTAATACATTATCACAGCATATTGGCTATACACTTGGCCTGCCAATATTGTACTACCCAGACCATATTATATTGAGCTTTGATAACAAAATAGATCAGTTGGTGTAACACTTGCGAGGCAAGTGTTTAAGTGGAGCTTAAATTGAAATAATTCACTTTTTTATTTTATTGGACTGAGCTATTGGACTGAGCTCGGAACTCAAAAATATCCAATTTCAGCGTATTCAAAACAACTGGGAACTCGATCAAGAAACGATCATCCAACTCGGAATTCCTTCTAGAGCTCCGACTTTTCGAACTGAAGATCACTGATGTCATGATTTGACCTCGTACTTTTCAAGTTGTTTTGAACGCAGTATTAGTATCAGTGGAGGGAAAGAGCAGCATAGGGTCTGCCTCAGGGTCCCTGCTCCCTCCCTCCTTTCCTTTGGTGAGACAGACCAGAGAGAGGGGACACTGTCTTCTAACTGATGGCGAAACTCGAGTCGTACCGCATCTGCCTCATACACAAATTCATGTTGTTCCTATGAACACAAAAAGTGAAATATTCCTAGATATTAAAATAGACACAACAAGCTGCTAATAATAGCCTAATAAAAACACAGGGCTATTGATACACGTGGCTACTCATTCATTGCAGCTGCAGCCCAAGTGAAAGTATCCTACTGAGTAGCTCGTTTTATGTTTTGTAATAGTGTTAAAAACAGTGTTGACAGTGCTGAATAAACATGAACTCACTCATAAAAATAGCAGCTCTTTGCTGTGTTCTTTGACGGTCTCCGTGGTCATGGTTTTAAAAGTTGTGAAGTCCTACGTAGGGTCGTATCAAACATACTCGATTTTAGCCACAAATTAAATAGTTCAAAACAGGAACACTTTGGCAACCCGGTGTGCAGAGCTTCTGAATCAAGCAAACCTACCGCCAGCAGTCCCAACACGAATAATAATAGAAAAGGAGAGCAAGCCTTTATCGTTGGCTTTTCTGCAGAAATGTTTGGTGATCGACTATGAATGCCTTGAAGATTGCGATCGGCCAGTTGGCAACCACCGCAGTACTCCATTGTAATTATGACCTTATTACACACCTCATTCAAACCAACAAACTGGGAGAGAACATGCAAATATGGTGCAGGACATGCGGCCTACAAAGTTACAATTAAAGTCTAGCAAATTGATTGAATTTGGAAATATAACAGGGCCTATTTTACATTTGTATAATTCTAGTCTATGCAGTAGGCAGACGCATAAATCGCCGACCTTTCACAATATGTCCCCTGGTAATTTGTAACGTGAGCATTAGTCTACTTCGTCTTTCTGTCTCTAATGTTGCTTCATTCCCCTCCTCATTTTCAGCAGTGCAGTTTCGTTGTCCTCATCTTCTTTGGAGTAATGGCATGCTTGAATCATTTAGGACTAGAATAAGACGCAGACGGCTTTCACTTCTCTTCACAAAGATTGAATGGGTATGGGTGACGGGTACAAAATAAATAACTGATTAGCATACCGCCATCACGCGTTCTCTCTCCTCCCCGTCAGTTCTATTGGCTGCTGTATATAACATTCAGCAAATAAGAGCTTGTATCACTCTTCCAATAGTCTGTTGGTAAACTATACGAAATGCAAACAAACAAAATCCGGTAAACTATTCTAGTCTAGCTTTTCGTGGGACTCGAAGAGCGAAGGAGCGTTTTTTAATGGCCAGCGGTGCACAGGTGCGTAATGCACAAGAGACATAGGCTATACACTTTTGCATAACCCATCATTCATTAGATATATGGCTTACACTGCACTGAATTTATTACCTGAAAAGGATTATCTATTTTGGATGCAATTTGAAGGGAATTGATGCAGAGAGAGAAAGACGGTGAGAGCGTGCTCGCGTATGTACTGATTTAAAGCAACGATATTCAAGTGATAGGCTGCAAAAACATGTATATCTAATGTACAATTAATAAATAAGGGGACCACCGAAAGCCAGAAGGAGATTTATAAATTAGACGCGCATTCAGTCCTTATATTACTGTAACATAGGCCAAGCTGCAGTAAATGTAGGCCTACCTGTCACAAGAACCGTGATGAGATCATACATGCATTGTGAACTACCCTCCTCCTGATTTGCAGTGTCTGGCCCCACCCTGAGCGTTGATGATTGATTATGCAGATAGCAGAGAGGCCATAGAGAAGCCAGATTTAGACATCTTGTTTATACTGAACAAAAATAAAAACTCATGTTTCATGAGCTGAAATAAAAGATCCCAGAAATTGTCCATTTGCACAAAAAGCTTATTTCTATCATATTTTGTGCACCAATTTGTTTACATCCCTGTTAGTGAACATTTATCCTTTGCCAAGACAATCCATCCACCTGACAGGTGTGGCATATCAAGAAGCTGATTAAACAGCACGATCATTACACAGCTGCACCTTGTGCTGGGAACAATAAGGTCACTCTAAAATGTGCAGTTTTGTCACACAACACCACAGATGTCTCAAGTTTTGAGGGAGCGTGCAATTGGAATGCTGACTGCAGGAATGTCCCCCAGAGCTTTATTTCTCTAAAATGCATGTGTATTTCTCTACCATAAGCCAACTCCAATGTCGTTTTAAAGAATTTGGCAGTACGTTCAACCGGCCTCACAAACGTAGACCACGTGTAACCGCGCCAGCCCAGGATCTCCACATCCGGCTTCTTCACCTACGGGATCATCTGAGGCCAGCCTCCCAGATAACTGATGAAACTGAGGAGTATTTATGTCTGTAATAAATCTGTTTTGTGGGGAAAAACTAATTCTGGTTGGCTGGCACCGCAGTGGGTAGGCCTGGTTCCCAAGCCTATTGCTGCGCCCCTGCCAAGTTGTGTGAAATCCATAGATTAGGGCCAAATGTATTTATTTCAATTGACTGATTTCCTTATATGAACTGTAACTCAGTAAAATCATTGAAATTGTTGCACGTTACGTTTACATTTTTGTTCCATTTAATCTCATAATTGACAGTTTTCTCGTAATTATCTATCCCAGGAAAAGGGAATGGGTTTGGGCGGGAAATCTTGGTGTATCTCAGTAACTCATTTTCTGGTATTCAACCCTAGCAGAGATCCCACCTCTGTCAGTCACATAGATCCAACTTGTCTGCACAGGTGAACATGTAGGATGTACTGTATTGTATGTCTTTGTAACACACACACACACCTCACTCAGCCTTGTATGCCTGCTCTCTTACCAGTTCCTATATTTGCAAGGACAATGGGGGCCAATTAGCCAAAGGATTGGGAGAGCTGACTCAGGCCAGAAAGAGTTTTCCCCAAACACACACAGGGACTCACTGAAGCAGAATGATCCCCATCCCCAGCCTCTGTTCTCCCCTCAGATTCCTCCCTCGCTCCCCAAAGGTCTAGCTACTCTAAATCTCCAGTCTCATTCCTCTCTCCTACTCCAAAGCCCTTTTTGTAATATTCATCTTTCTCTAACATTAAACATCTTGTATTTTAGCCAAAGATCTTTGAACCAGAACAATGGACAGTATGTGTGTATAGGCAGCTGAATAACAGCAGGAAATATTTTACAGAAACAACTCAAAAGAAATGATCCTGGTGGCAAGATAATATTCTCTGTATGATAAGTGACAATTATCTCCAAAAACATTATATGATACAAATGTCCAAAGCACTTAAGTACTAAAATACACAAGAAATGTAGCAAAATATACTTTTTGTAAAGATGTTGTACAGCAGGCTACGGGTTATGAATACGAGGGTTATGAATACGACCCCCCATTGAGGCCCACTTGTGTATAGCATGGCTCTGTAGTCAGCACAGAGTGAAGTCAAACTTCCTAGGGAATGGATCTGTGGATTGCAGAATTCCAGCCCATTCCAGATTCCAAACAGGGAATAACACCACAAGCCCCTGTCGGAGTGGCGGGTCCCGGTGAGATGGGCTCAGTGTGATGAAAGGAGGGGTGTGAAAGGAGTGGGAAATAAAGCCATTGCAATCTGTCACCAAATGGCTTGTTTCATCTACAGGGAGGCTCTGTGGACTAGCTCCACTGTGCCCTGTTAAAATGTTGGGGGACAGACAGACAATCAATTCTTACATTCTTGTGTGACACAGGACCAATATGATTTCTCATACAATGCCGGTTTAAGCACAGTGTGGGTTTGATTGAACCCTACCTACAGTGGCTGCCATTCATTCACCTGAGGCTGTGCTCATTACTCTTACGTTGACACAGTGTAGTTAATAACAAATTATTAATTCAAGCAGCAGACAAGTTAAGTGGCAAATAATCTTGGTACTATTATTAAGTTTCAATGTCTAATTGTTCTGGACAATGTGATTTAAAGTACCCTCTTTTTTTTTGTTTACATACAGTATTTACATATTTTTTTTACATACATACATACTAAAGCATATGGCTTTAGGTACCGCAGTGTCCTATAACTCCACTGATTATAGGAACTATTGCTATGCAGTATCTAAGATAATGAGGACTTGTCCAGCGATTGTCCTTCCCATGGGCCCCAACAGCACTTAACAAGCCTAGACAAGCGGTGCATCTCAGTAAATTAATGTCCTGTTGTAGTAAATTTGAAACTTATACTGTAAATTCACACGTCTCAGGGTCTGCCCTAGGGAGAAGAGTGTTACACAGCATAGTGAGTCAGGGGAGAAATAAAGTAATGGATTCCTCCTGAATCCTACAGTATGTCCTTTTACTCCTCCAGATTCATTTGAAGGGGAATGTACTGTAGGCAAGTGTGTAGGTTGCAGCCATAGCAACTGGAGATGAACAAGCGACATTAACACATCATGCATATGCAACAGCGTAGCCTCGACTGTAAAGGAAAAAAAGGGGTCTGCTTCGACGAACAGCAGCACAATTAATAGCGATTAAGGGATTAAGGTTAATTACATAGTGGTGTATGGTGTAAACGAACACTTTGCCGTAAACATACACCAAAACAAAGTGGCTTGTGTTTTACTGTACAAGTGGCTCTAATTGGTGATGTCAAAGAAGGCCCAGTAACAGTCAAAATTATTTTTTTTCCTGTGTTTTATATCACATTGTACAACAGCTGAGGAAACTATCACTGTAAAAATGGGCCAGTTAAACGTATGTATTCCTTTATGGGTAGTGTGATGCGTAAGACACATTTTTTACTGGAAGTCATTAGTGGCTGTTAAAATGCATGATCCTTTCTCTCTCTTTCTTTCTGTCGGAATATAACAGGATATAATGACTACATGGAATGTGTCTATCTGCTGATAGGAATGTAACAGGATATAATAAGGACTACGTGGAATGTGTCTTTCTGCTGATAGGAATGTAACAGGATATAATAAGGACTACGTGGAATGTGTCTCTCTGCTGATAGGAATGTAACAGGATATAATAAGGACTACGTGGAATGTGTCTCTCTGCTGATAGGAATGTAACAGGATATAATAAGGACTACGTGGAATGTGTCTCTCTGCTGATAGGAATGTAACAGGATATAATGACTACATGGAATGTGTCTCTCTGCCGATAGGATTATAACAGGATATAAGGACTACGTGGAATGTGTCTCTCTGCCGACAGGATATAATAAGGACTACGTGGAATGTGTCTCTCTGCCGACAGGATTATAACAGGATATAATGACTACATGGAATGTGTCTCTCTGCTGATAGGATTATAACAGGATATAATAAGGACTACGTGGAATGTGTCTCTCTGCCGACAGGATATAATAAGGACTATGTGGAATGTGTCTCTCTGCCGACAGGATCGTAACAGGATATAATAAGGACTATGTGGAATGTGTCTCTCTGCCGACAGGATATAATAAGGACTATGTGGAATGTGTCTCTCTGCCGACAGGATCATAACAGGATATAATAAGGACAACGTGGAATGTGTCGTGCATGTAATGGACATAAAGAACTGGTCTTGTGAAATTTATAGAAGGTATTTTTCTCAATTTTTTCTCAACTAGTTCTCTTTTAAAAAACACCCTTATAGACATGCAATAGACCTATGGGGATTTGAATGTGTGAGTGAAGGGTGGCAGTATTGAATTATGTTGTCATGGGACTGCCCATATTTCCGTTTAGCCTACGCCAATTGGCGGCCAAAGGTTTGCCTTAGGATATACAACGGTGTGTCATGGGTCAGGGAGATAGTCTGATGGTCTTAGTGACAGCATACCTCCCAGATATAGGGGGAGGTTTTAGTGGGTGGAATATTAGGGCAAAATAGTTAATAATTAACTTCTGTCCGCATAACGTAGGCACAGTCGGATCACCTTATTGTATGGGACACTTTCAAATGTACTTTTAAATCAATACTCAGCATTAAAACAAAATCAGTTTGTCAAAAGAGATTAGACTAAAAGGAAATATAGGAAATGACAGCACAGTTGGCAATAAAAAAAACTGTACTATAGAGGCCCATTTTTATTCTACATTATTATTATTATACTATTATTGCCACCTGCGCTGTTATTTCCTCTATTTCCTTTATTAGTCTAATCTCTTTTGACCTAAACTGTTTTTGTTTTAATGATGAGTATTGTATTGAATAAGTTAGAGGAAAAATAAAAAATAATTGGAGGAACTTATTCAAGAACGAGTAAGTATTTTATTACAAAAATAGTGTAGTGAAATAGTGAATTGAAAATTGTGAAAAATGCACAACAAAATGATTGAATCGTCAACATAGAAATGCTGCAAAAATTTTTTACAGAAGCGTATTACAAATGGAGTCATCCGTGATTTCACCAAATTATATTTTGAAAGAGGAAGCAAAATACTTCAAGCATTTTATTTTCAGTCTCCTCCATCTCAACTGAATGGGTGTTAACTGTAAGGAATTCTCTCCTAATAATAAATGTAAAGTGAACAAATGTACAGACAGACCTGTATTAAGGCCAACTTGCAGAGAAGGAACTGCGAGGCAATTAAATAATTTCAGTCTGAAAAACCAGGGCTTGATGGCATACCTTTTTTTATGTACTCAAAGATCTATTATCAGAATGTTTGAACTACTTTCAGTAATGTTTCAGTAATGAAATCAAACCTTGTTGAGTAGTCTCCAGATCTCAACACCATAGAAAATCTTTGGAGGGAGTTGAAAGTCCGTGTTGCCCAGCAACAGCCCCAAAACATCACTGCTCTAGAGGAGATCTACATGGAGTAATGGGCCAAAATACCAGCAACAGTGTGTGAAAACCTTGTGAAGACTTACAGAAAACGTTTGACCTCTGTCATTGCCAACAGAGGGTATATAACAAAGTATTGAGATAAACTTTTGTTATTGACCAAATACTTATTTTCCACCATAATTTGCAAATATATTCATTAAAAATCCTACAATGTGATTTTCTGCAATTTTTTTCTCATTTTGTCTGTCATAGTTGAAGTGTACCTATGATGAAAATTACAGGCCTCTCTCATCTTTTTAAGTGGGAGAACTTGCACAATTGGTGGCTGACTAAATACTTTTTTGCCCCACTGTAATTCACTGTATCACAATTCCAGTGGGTCAGAAGTTACACTAAGTTGACTGTAACTTTAAACAGCTTGGAAAATTCCAGAAAATGGTGTCATGGCTTTAGAAGCTTCTGAAAGGCTAATTGACATAATTTGAGTCAATTGGAGGTGTACCTGTGGATGTATTTCAAGGCCTACCTTCAAACTCAGTGCCTCTTTGCTTGACATCATGGGAAATCAAAATAAATCATCCAAGACCTCAGCAAAAAAATTGTAGCCCTCCACAAGCCTGGTTCATTCATGGGAGCAATTTCCAAACGGCTGAAGGTAACACGTTCATCTGTACAAACAATAGTATGCAAGTATAAACACCATGGGATCATGCAGCCGTCATACCGCTCAGGAAGATGCGTTCTGTCTCCTAGAGATTAAAGTACTTTGGTGCAAAAAGTGCAAATCAATCCCAGAACAACAGCAAAGGACCTTGTGAAGATGCTGGAGGAAACAGGTACAAAAATATCTATATCCACAGTAAAACGAGTCCTATATCAACATACTGCTAACATACTGCTATATAACCTTGCTGCTCAGCATGGAAGAACCACTGCTCCAAAACCACCATTAAAAAGCCAGACTACAGGTTGCAACTGCACATGGGGACAAATATCGTACTTTGTGGAGAAATTACCTCTGGTCTGATGAAACAAAAATAGAACTGTTCACCATAATGACCATGTGGCAAAATGGCTTAAGGACGACAAAGTCAAGGTATTGGAGTGGCCACCACAAAGCCCTGACCTCAATCCCATAGAAAATGTGTGGGCAGAACTGAAAATGCGAGAGTGCGAGCAAGGAGGCCTACAAACCTGACTCAGTTACACCAGCTCTGTCAGGAGGAATCGCCAAAATTCACCCAACTTATTGTGGGAAGCTTGTGGAAGGCTACCCAAAACGTTTGACCCAAGTTATACAATTTAAAGGCAATGCTACCAAATACTAATTGAGTGTATGTAAACTTCTGACCCACTGGGAATATATATATATATATATAAAATATTGAATTTGGCCATTCATACTATCGCCCATGGAAACCCACTGAATAGCGCATTCATGAATGGCAAAACACAGTTAAAAAATACTTCACAAGGAAAACGTTTTTGAAGTATGTGTCCTACATCAGGAAATATTTTAGTTTTTAACCCCTTTTTTTATTGGCACAAAACTACCTCCATGATTTCATTCATTTTTACCGTCAGACAAGTCCCGTGACACTTATGGGGGTCGTAGAGCTAAATGGAGAACGCCATCGTACTTCTGAGATTCTTATCTTTCCATGGAGTTGTCATAATTAGTAGGCCAAACTCTTCATACACTAAATACTTTTTTCAGGGTGTGTCCTGGTCTGACAAACAGTGCTGTAGCTCTGCCACTTTCCACCAACATAGGCGGTGGATTTAGACCATGCCCATGCAAAAAAACATTAGTTTAAACTGACGGATTATGTGTGGGGATTTTTTTATTATGTTAATTAGATTGACACACAGGTGCATCAATAGACCAATAACAAAAAGAGTTCCAAACCTCTTTGTCAATAACAGCACGTTTTCCCCTACTCACTCAGACCATTGACCACTAGTCCTAGCACAAATTCTTAATTGAGAAATTGTTTTTTTGCTAAAAAGCTTCTTTTTTTTAAAACCAATTTTAATGAAATTCTATTACACTAAGGTACTTAATTTTTCATCCAGAAATGATTTGATGTTATTAATATAAAAACAGCTGCAGTCGGCCTTTAATAAGGCATGTTCTAGTCAATCAACATTAGTAGACTGTACATGACCATAAAACATATATTCTATCACTCTAAGAAAGATGATCATATTCAAGGCAATTTATTTTGATCTCAGATGCTCGAATCATATTTATCTTATACATCCTTATTTCACTGCAGATTCATTGTTATTGAGATTTACATGAAATGAACCATCGATGGCCAATCAAATAAATGCTCCAGTCACCGTGAGCAACCTTAGCAGAGTTGCCAACAAATCTTCAACCTAGCTTCCTTTTCCGCTGAGAACCAGATATGGGAACTCCGCTCAAGCGTTTCTTTTACACCTGCTACATTAGCTTACACAGTGAGTAATATGTTTCTATCCTCTTCCTGGACCTTGGAAATGGCAATCTAAAGCTGTGTGATGTCGCACATGTTGTAGTGTCCAGTATATTGATCAGGTGTATGTACTGTATGTATAACATAACATTCCATTACGCTGCTCATGCTGTACTCCGAGTGGATAAGGAGAGCTGCGGTTCTTAGAACAACAGCCCAGGGCACTAGTGGTCTCTCTCGCTCCCTCTGCCAGTTACTCACTCCAACCAATCATGGGCCCTGCCCAGCTATTTCCTCTCAACAGTCCCAGTCCCTGGGCTGCTATCAGAAAGAGCAAAGCGGATTATTGTTTTTTTCTTTTCCTGGAGGAATGTTTAGATCTCTCCCTTTCTTTCTCTCGTTAGCTTTCACCCCGTAATGACAAAGCAAAAACAGGGTGTTCAAAAAAAAATAAAAACTGAAATATAACATTTACATAAGTGTTCAGACCCTTTACTCAGTACTTTTTTGAAGCACCTTTGGCAGCGATTACACTAGATTGTTCTTGGGTATGATGCTACAAGCTTGGAAAACCTGTATTTGGGGAGTTTCTCCTATTCTTCTCTGCAGATCATCTCAAGCTCTGTCAACTTGGATGGGAAGCATCACTGCACAGCTATTTTCAGGTCTCTCCAAAGATGTTCGATTGGGTTCAAGTCCGGGCTCTGGCTGGGCCACTCAATGACATTCAGAGAATTGTCCCATGCCACTCCTGCATTCTCTTGGCTCTGTGCTTAGGGTTGTTGTCCTGTTGGAAGGTAAACCTGCAACCCAGTCTGAGGTCCTGAGAGCTCTGGAGCAGGTTTTCATCAAGGTTCTATGTGTACTTTGCTCCATTCATCTTTTACTCGATCCTGACTAGTCAACTAGTCCCTGCCGCTGAAAAACATCCCCACAGAATGATGCTGCCAGCATACAGACCAGATAATATTTTTAGGGGCCTTTTGGCAAACTCCCAAGTGGGCTGTCATGTGCCTTTTACTGAGGAGTGGCTTCGGTCTGGCCACTCTACCATAAAGGCCTGATTGGTGGAGTGCTGCAGAGATGGTTGTCCTTCTGGAAGGTTCTCCCATCTCCACAGAGGAACTCTGGAGCTCTGTCAAAATGACCATCGGGTTTTTGGTCACCTCCCTGACCAAGGTCCTTCTCCTCCGATTGCTCAGTTTGACCGGTCCGCCAGCTCTAGGAAGTCTTGGTGGTTCCAGACTTCTTCCATTTAGGAATGATGGAGGCTACTGTATTCTTGTGGACCTTCAATGCATCAGAAATGTTTTGTTACTCTTCCCCAGATCTGTGCCTCGACACAATCCAGTCTCTGAGCTCTACGGACAATTACTTCAACCTCATAGCTTAGTTCTTGCTCCGTGGGACCTTATATAGACAGGTGTGTGCCTTTCCAAAGCATGTCCAATCAGTTGAATTTACCACAGTTGGACTCCAATCAAGTTGTAGAAACATCTCAAGAATGATAAATGGAAACAGGACGCACCTGAGCTCAATTTCGAGTCTGAATGCTAATTATTTTTATTTTTTGCAAACATTAAAAGCTCAATTTCGAGTCTGAATGCTAATTATTTTTATTTTTTGCAAACACTAAAATTGTCTTCTATTTGTCATTATGGGGTATTGTGTGTAGATTACTGAGGAAAAACTTTTATAAAATCCATTTTAGAATAAGGCTGTAATGTAACAAAATGTGGAAAAAAAGGGAAGGGGTTTGAATACTTTTGGAATGCACTGTGTGTCATGGAAAGAGTTTTTTGTACACTCCGCTTGCATACACTGAAAGAAAATAACAGTTCATATAAGGAAATAAGTCAATTAAAAGATATGAATTAGGCCCTAATCTGGGAACACAGATATGCATCTGTTGGTCACAGATACATTACCTTAAATAAAAGTAGGGGCATGGACCAGAAAACCAGTCAGTAGCTAGTGTGACCACCATCAGCCTCATGTAGCGTGACACGTCTACTTTGAATAGAGTTGATTAGGCTGTTGATTGTTGCCTGTGGAATGTTGTCCCATTCCTCTTCAATTGCTGTGCGAAGGTGCTGGATATTTTTGGGAACTGGAACATCCCAAATATGCGTCATCCCAAATATGGGTGACAAGTATGGTGAGGATTCAAGTCAAGGAAGAACTTGGATATTTTCAGCTTCCAGGAACTTTCTAAAGATCCATTCAACATGTGGCTGTGCATTATGATGCTGAAACATCAAATCTAATTCTATTTGTCACATACACATGTTTAGCAGATGTTACTGCGAGTGTAGCGAAATGCCCCAAAACATCTTGTGTACCAGAAAAAAAACTCACCAAAGTCCAAAACAAGCAAAAACGTCACAAAATGTCATCATAATATATACACAAACTCTATCGATCTGTTTCGGCTGGGAAGCATGCGGACGCCTTAACAGGGATGTAAACAAATATGCACACACAATTTGAGATAAATAAGCTTTTTGTGCCTGTGGAACATTTTCAGCTCATGAAACATGAGATCAACACTTATGGTACATGTTGTGTTTATATTTCATAGTCATTTTTGTTGAGTGTATGTCCTTAAACATCCCGTGTTGTTGTCACGGATCCCTCCGGAACTTTGATTATGCACACCTGGTCCCTATTCCCAGTAATTAGTAATTGTATATGTGTGCCCTTGGTTTACCAGTGTCCGGTCGATTATTGTTACAATGTCCGTTGGTTTGTGTGAATACCTGTGCTGTGAGTTTTGGCTTTCGTGCCATTGTGGATTGCGCAGATGATTACAGGTCTCTTCCCGTGTGGTAATCATTGTGCGCTTGTGTTGTTTAATCGAGGTACTCCTCGCTCTTTTGTTTGGGTTTCTACCCTGTGTTTTGTATAGTGTTTGTTTAGTCTTCAGTCCCCGCGCGTTTACACGACATGCCGTAATTTAGGTGTAATAAAAAAAACTATTTCGCATTCTTGCGCCTGTCTCCAAATCCTTTATACCAGCGTGACAGTTGTGTGTGTGCTTATTATTTTACTAGGTACTGCAGGAATGTCTACCAATGGCATGCCCATCTTTTTGTGAGAAATTTCACTCGTCACTCAACATTATTCATAAGTATTTATAAAGTATGAATAGCCCTCACTTTAGATTAAGGACTGCAAAAATTCTTTACTAATGATTAGTCAATTGTTTATAAATGTGGGAGTAATGATTCATTAAAGGTGGACACATAATTTATGAGTGTTACCTTGTTGATCGGGGAAGAGGGACATAGAATTACAGGTAACTAAACACATTCATGAGGAAAATCTACATCAATATAGCTAATTACTTACAAGGTGAATTTTTAAATGTATTTAACTAGGCAAGATTTATACCTTGTCAGCCGGGGATTTGAACTTGCAACCTTCCGGTTACTAGTCGAACACACTAACGACTAGGCTACCCTGCCAACCCAAAAGTCTGAATGGCGAATGAACACTTCCTAAAACAATGCAAAGCCAGGTTGGGTCACAATGCAATTGACAGACAGACTGCTGTTGTGGCCCAAGAGGACACCGTTAGGTGTGTCATCCCGCTTAACAGAGCAGAGATGCTAAGCTTCCCAAAACACTCAAATCTCCTCACCAATGCCTGACTTGGCAAGTCAACATGATAATTAGCTGGCTCGCTTATATCTTTGCTTCAAAGCTCTATCAGCAAAACGATCACGCACACTAAATTGCTGTTTGTGCATTTCTCTGTTCCCACATGAGAGCATTGAAAAAAAGCACAGGGATTGTATGGAAACAAAATTAATCAGGCTAAAGACAGCAATAAAGGAAAGGAATAATTTTAAATAATATTCCTTCTAATGCGTCATCTTTGAGCAGCTGGCTAGGGCAGTGGTTAACAAGGCAGGCGTCATTCATGTGAGCCCAGCGCTAGCTCGTTAGCATTCCCCTATCTCTTCTCTGAGCGGGTGTTATTATACCTGAAAGAAGAGGTACCAATGTGCCACTGGGTCCAACTACGCTAGCAAAGTTCTGGCATCATTAGTTTCTTCACATTTCAGCCATTACAATGAGCCCGACCTCCCCATTTCTATTTACACCAGCCTCCACTGATCATATATTGTACGTCAATGAGGATGTTTTGAGATGTTATAGCCTGCAGTTATGCTGTATCAACAGCCCATCAACAAGCGAGATAAAAGTTGATACGAGGCTAAAATGGACTATATTTATTGAACTTTCTTTAACAAGGCAAGTCAGTTAAGAACAAATTCTTATTTACCAAAAGACAAAAGGCATCCTGCGGGGATGAGGGCTGGGATTAAAAATAAAATATAGGACAAAACACACATCACAACAAGAGACACCACAGCACTACATAAAGAGAGACCTAAGACAACAACATAGCATGGCAGCAATACATAACACATCATAGTAGCAAAACAACATGACAACAACGTAGTAGCAACACTACATGGTAGGAACACAACATGGCAGCAGAACAACATGGTAGCAGAACAAAACATGGTACAAACATTATTGGGCAAAGACAACAGCACAAAGGGCAAGTAGGTAGAAACAACAATACATCAGGTGAATCAGCCACAACTGTCAGTAAGAGTGTCCATGATTGAGTCTTTGATTGAAGAGAAGGAGATAAAACTGTCCCGTTTGAGTGTTTGTTGCAGCTCGTTCCAGTCGCTAGCTGCAGCGAACTGAAAATAGGAGCAACCCAGGGATGTGTGTGCTTTGGGGACCTTTAACAGAATGTGACTGGCAGAATGGGTGTTGTATGTGGAGGATGAGGGCTGAAGTAGATATCTCAGATAGGGGGAGTGAGGCCGAAGAGGGTTTTATAAATAAGCATCAACCAGTGGGTCTTGCGACAGGTACAGTATACAGAGATGACCAGTTTACAGAGGAGTATAGAGTGCAGTGATGTGTCCTATAAGGAGCATTGGTGGCAAATCTGATGGCAGAATGGTAAAGAACATCTAGCCGCTTGAGAGCATCCTTACCTGCCGATCTATAAACTATGTCTCCGTAATCTAGCATGGGTAGGATGGTCATCTGAATAAGGATTAGCTCAACAGCTGGGGTGAAAGAGAAGTGATTACGATAGAGGAAACCAAGTCTAGATTTAACCTTAGACTGCAGCTTTGATATGTGCTGAGAGAAGGACAGGGTCCCGTCTAGCCATACTCCCAAGTACTTGTATGAGGGGACTACCTCAAGCTCTAAACCCTCAGAGGGAGAGGGGAATTCACACCTGTAGGGAGAGGGGCATTCTTCTTACCAAACCACATGATCTTTGTTTTGGTGGTGTTCACAACAAGGTTAAGAGCAGAGAAAGCTTGTTGGACACTAAGAAAGCTTGTTGTAGAGTGATTATCACAAAATCCGGGGAGGGGCCAGCTGAGTATAAGACTGTATCATCTGCATATAAATGGATGAGAGAACTTCCTACTGCCTGAGCTATGTTGTTGATGTGTACTCCCTTGGTGACAGGTTAGTGTCGGAGACAGCAGATGTTCTGAGTTTATACACTGCACTCTTTGAGAGAGGTAGTTAGCACACCAGGCCAAAGACCCCTCAGAGACACCAATACCACTTACAGTAGCTGGCCCACAAGAATGGAATGGTGTACCGTATCAAAAGCTTTGGCCAAGTCAATAAAAATAGCAGCACAACATTGCTTTGAATCAAGGGCAATGGTGACATCATTGAGGACCTTTACGGTTGCAGTGACACATCCATAACCTGAGCAAAATCCAGATTGCATACCAGAGAGAATACTATAAACATCAAGAAAGCCAGTCAGTTGATTATTGACAAATTTGTCCAATGCTTTTGATAAACAGCACAAAATAGAAATTGGCCTGTAACAGCTAGGATCAGCTTGATCTCCCCCTTTAAATAAAGGGTGCATTGTGGCTGCCTTCCAAGCAATAGGAACCTCCCCAGAGAGGAGAGACAGGGGCATCAACCTTAAATAAGAAAGACTCTTAACCATCTGACCCAGATGTTTTTTTGGAGTCAAGTTTAAGGAGTTCCTTTATCACCTCGGACTCAGTGACTGCCTGCAGGGAGAAACTTTGTTGTGACAACCACATCATCAACATTAAGGGACATGGGCAGCTGTGAGGAGGAGGGTTTATTCTCCAGGTCTACATAACTTCTTGGTGTTGGGCCCACAGAGAGATAACTGCTCCTTAATGTAACTAACTTTGTCCTTCCAGATAGCCTGAGTGCACTTATTTCTGAACGAGAGCGAGTCATCCTGAGTATGCGTGTGCCTTTCGCCAAAAGGAATTATTGAGGTGGAGTAACTCAACCGGATCATGATTGAAACAGGGGCGGAACCTGTTTTTAAATTTCATTTTCTTTTTGAGGGCGTGTTTGTTAACAATACCAGTGAAAATAACAAAAAAGAACTTCCAAGCGTCTTTGACAGCTTAAGGATCGAAGCTGGAGACAAGAAACAGGTACAGGGAGGGAACATTTAATCACCACGGACAGGAACAGAATACGGACAGCGTCTGGACAGGGGAAACAGAAATGACAATAATGCTGACACAGGGAGGAAACAGGCCCATGTAGGGAAGGCAATAAAAAAGTGAAGAGGTCCAGGTGAGTCCAATGAGTGCTGATGCATGTAATGACGGTGACAGGTGTGCGTAATGAAAGGAAGCCTGGCGCCCTCAAGTGCCAGAGAGTGAGAGAGGGAGCAGGAGTGACAGACAGAGGGGAGCAATCTGATTCTATACCAAATTACAGAGAGCAGGTCATGAAGGAAGGCTTTCTCATTAAAGTGTTTTAGCAAGTGTCTATGACAAATCAGGACAGGTCATTTCACTGAGCAGCCATTACAAACACAGGCTGTAAAACAGTGATCACTAAGGTCAAACACCAGACTGATACCTATCAGGATTATTTGTGAGGATAACATTGAGGAGAGTAGCCTTTTCTGGGTGTTTGGAATCATACTTTGTGGGATTGGTAATAATCTGAGAAAGAGTTAGGGAGTTCCATTGCTTTAGTACTTGGTCAGATGGTTTAAGCATGTCCCAGTTTAGGTCAGCTAGCAGGACAAATTCAGACTTTGTGTAAGGGGCCAGGAGAGAGCTTAGAAAATTTAGGATACAGGCAGGTGCTTATGGTGGACAATAACACCAAGCAACAGTCAACAAAGAGCTATTTAAAAGTTTAATGCTTAAAACCAGCAAATCAAATGGTTTGGGGACAGACTTGGTGGAGACAACCAAACATTGAAGGTGTTCCTTGGTTAAGATTGCCATACCACCACCTTTGGAAGATCTGTCTTGCCAAAAAAGGTTATAACCAGAAAGGTTAACATCAGTGTTCAAAACACTTTCTTAACCATGTCTCAGTAATGACCAACACATCTGGATTGGAGCTGTGAACCCACACTTTCAATTGATACATTTTTGGTAATAAGCTTCTAGTGTTAATGTGTTAGAATCCGCAAGCTTTTACGAGAGCAGAAATCAGTGAAGCAGATATCAGAGCACAAGTCAGAATTGGGGCTAGCAACAGTAGATGGGCCAGGGTGCATGCACATTTCCAGATATCATCAGCAGTAATACAATCAGGGCATGGTAGAGGACAGGCAGAGCTCTGCAGTGTTGATTTATGACATTTGAATGTACATTAGATGGCAACAAGATCATATCGTACAGCAACTTCATCAGGTAACATGAATACAAAGCCGGCTATAGGTGGTTAGAATAGGATTGGGGGCCATGAGTCTGTGTAACCAATAGAGTGAGAGTCCCGAGTGTGTGAACAACATAGTCTTTCCCACGGTCGGGTAAACAAGCAAGTTCATAGTCAACAAAGCCAGCAGGTTTCATGAGGCAAATAGCATAAAACATAAGAAAAAAATATACAACGACTTGGGGCTAGCCATTGTAAGTTCAGAGTCACTCGCCCCAACAGTGCGTGTGTGCTGGAGGCAAACAAAAGCTTGGAAGAGAGGTGGGAGTGTGGCAGGGGTACCTATACCAGACAGGGAGAGACAGGCCAGGTCAGACGGTGAACAGATCGCCAGATCGCTACTCATGTTGCCTGTGCAGCAGGCAACATGAGTAGGTGTCACACTCACATGGGAGAAGCTGTTTTGGGGATGCAGATTCCTTATAGAAAATCCCAGCTAGCTAGATAACATAGTAAGCAGGTCCATTGTTTTTGTCCGCATGGTAAAGGAGGTCTTTAGCTAGCTACATCTCTTCAGTTTCGACAAATGGTCCTTTATGACGTCCAAACAAAGTTGTCCTGTGGCTGTTATATTTTGGAAATTGTGAGGAGGATATCTTCTGATGTGATCAAAGCAACAATATTGTTTCTTATTGCTGTAATTTACAATTGAAGTGTCCTGGCTGCATATCAGTTCAAAATAGAGATGAATCAAATCAAATTCAAATTGTATTAGTCACATGTGCCGAATACCTAGACCTTACAGTGAAAGGCTTACTTAAAAGCCCCTAACCAACGATGCAGTTTACAAATATATGGATAAGAATAAGAAATAAAAGTGACAAGTAATTAAAGAGCAGCAGTAAAATAACCATAGTGGGGGTACTGTATTGTAATGACCTCTGCACAGATCCAGGAGGCTTCAAAGGCCTTTGAATTTGGGTGATGGAGGCTGTAAAACTATCCTGCCACTGTTGGGCTCAAGGGCTTTGACACCTCTCACTTCACATCTCAGTGCTAATTGATCTGATCTGTTCTGTCAAAGCATGCTTGGTAGCCTTAACTTAGCATTCAACCCTTATAAAGTAAAATATATAATTGTAATATATTTATTTTATTTTTATGTCTGGAGTTTTGATTTGGGGTGAAGGTTATGTTGTGGAGGGTAATATCCTTGCGGAAAAATCTAAGTTAATTTAACTCTAAATCTATCTTTTTGTAAAAACATGCTGAAAATGCTGGAGCCCATCTGTTCATGATTTCCCTCTCTTTCTCTCGCTCTCAATTCAAAATGCTGGGAATAGTTTGAGTGTTGCGAGCAGATAGCCCAGCCAGCGAGTGCTCAGGAAATAAAATATATATGTGAGGCCTGAGTCTTGACAGCTTATTCATTACAAATACTGGGTGCACGTGATTACTGGGTGCACGTGATTACTGGGTGCATGTGAGGCGGCCAGATGTTGAACCATGTCCCTCAGACAGGGACGTAGACCATTACCCTAATCCGTCTCCATAACGCTTCATGGCAAACACGTACACATACATGTACCTTTTTCCTCTCTCAAAAACACACACACAGACTGGGGACAGGTGTGTCACAGTCTCTAAACATATGGAGGCCGGGGTGTTTAGGTCCTGCGAACATAATTTGTTACAATGACGGGTACAAATCATCCGGGGGACACATGGCCTGACCTTCAGATGTGTTACTGTCTAAATCTAACTTCAAATGCCATGTGAATGGACGGATATGAAACTAACGTCTGCTAGGGACAGAAGGCTGCCAGATTCAGCCCAGTCTACTTCTCCATTAGGCTCCAGACTATCCCATGAAAAACACATTGGCCATATGATAAAAGAACAGTTGAATGTTTCACCTCTGTTTCTTGATTTTTATTCCCTTATGAAATTAACAGATGCAAACATTGCTGTGTAATACAATCATCTAATCTGGCCCTATAGTAAATATCCCTTTATGTAAACAGTCCTCATAAGCAAGGGCAGGACCAGAATAATTAACATACTGAAGGATGGGTAACTGGAGTGACAGTAAGACCTTGAGTGATATTAATGCAATCAAACTCTCTCCTTTGCAGTGGTGTAAAGTACTTACCTAAAAATACTTAAGTAGTTTTTGGGGGTATCTGTACATTACTATTTATATTTTTGGCAGGAAAGGGTCAAATTCATGCACTTATCAAGAGAACACGTGGCCATTCCTGCTGTCTCTGGCCTGGCGGACTCATTAAACACAAATACATCTTTTTAAAATAATGTCTGTGTGCCCCTGGCTATTACATACATTTTAAAAACAAGAAAATGGTGCCATCTGCTTTGCTTAATTTCAGGAATTTAAAATGATTTATACTTTTACTTTTGATACTTAAGTATATTTCAGCATTATTTTTGATAATTAAGATGATTTAAAACCAAATACTTTTAGACTTTTAATCAAGTATGACAATTGGGTGCTTTTTCCACCACTGCTCCTTTGGCCTGAATGCAACACTTTATTACACTACCGGCCTCACCATAGTCTTGACGTGGCCACACCGTTTCTAAAGCAGGTGCAGCAGAGGCTAATCGGATATCATTATCATAATGACTTTGCCTGAAAGATGCAGGTGAGACTAATAACATATCATTAAGAGCCCAGCATCGCTCAATCACTGTCCTCCCTCTAAAGTCCCGTGCATTTACCAGGCTTAGGTCACTGAATGTAGAGTAGACCAGAGCCATGTATTTAGAGAGTTGGGCCAACTTTTCAAATTTTGAATATATATATATATATTTTTCTAAATATTCAGTTCCATAGCATTAAGTAAATCAGGGTTAGGCAACTTTGATGAGGGTGGGGTCCACAAAAAAATCTGAACTCATCATGAGGGGCCTCAGTGGCTCACTGGTCTGTAACCAACAGCCAGCAGCATACCACCTTGCATACCACTGCTGGCTTGCTTCTGAAGCTAAGTAGGGTAAGAACCTTTTGAGGATCTCAGGACCCATGCCAAATCTTTTTAGTATCCTGAGGGGGAATAGGTTTTGTCGTGCCCTCTTCACGACTGTCTTGGTGTGCTTGGACCAATCTAGTTTGTTGTTGATGTGGACACCAAGGAATATGAAGCTCTCAACCTGCTGCATGACAGCCCCGTCGATGAGAATGGGGACGTGCTCGATGCTCCTTTTCCTGTAGTCCACAATCATCTCCTTAGTCTTGGTTACGTTGAGGGATAGGTTGTTATTCTGGCACCACCTGGCCAGGTCTTTGACCTCCTCCCTATAGGCTGTCTCATTGTTGTCGGTGATCAGGCCTACTGTTTGTGTCGTCTGCAAACTTAATGATGGCGTTGGAGTCGTGCCTGGCCATGCAGTCATGGGTGAACAGGGAGTACAGGAGGGGACTGAGCACGCACCCCTGGAGAGCTCCAGTGTTGAGGATCAGCGTGGCAGATATGTTGCTACCTACCCTCACCACCTGGGGGCGGCCTGTCAGGAAGTCCAGGATCCAGTTGCAGAGGGAGGTGTTTAGTCCCAGGATCCTTAGCTTGGTGATGAGCTTTGAGGGTACTATGGTGTTGAACGCTGAGCTGTAGTCAATGAACAGCATTCTCACATAGGTGTTCCTTTTGTCCAGGTGGGAAAGGGCAGTGTGGAGTGCAATAGAGATTGTATAATCTGTGGATCTGTTTGGACAGTATGCAAATTGGAGTGGGTCTAGGGTTTCTGGGATAATGGTGTTGATGTGAGTCATTACCAGCCTTTCAAATCACTTTATGGCTACGGACGTGAGTGCTACGGGTCTGTAGTCATTTAGGCAGGTTGCCTTTGTGTTCTTGGGCACAGGGACTATGGTGGTCTGCTTGAAGTATGTTGGTATTACAGACTCAATCAGGGACATTTTGAAAATGTCAGTGAAGACACCTGCCAGTTGGTCAGCACATGCCCGGAGCACACGTCCTGGTAATCCATTTGGCCCCGCAGCCTTGTGTATGTTGACCCGTTTAAAGGTCTTACTCACGTTGGCTACGGAGAGCTTGATCACACAGTCATCCGGAACAGCTGATGCTCTCATGCATGCCTCAGTGTTGCTTGCATCGAAGCGAGCATAGAAGTGATTTAGCTCGTCTGGTAGGCTCGTGTCACTGGGCAGCTCGCGGCTGTGCTTCCCTTTGTAGTCTGTAATAGTTTGCAAGCCCTGCCACATCCGACGAGCGTCGGAGCCGGTGTAGTATGATTCAATCTTAGCCCTTTATTGACGCTTTGCCTGTTTTATGGTTCATCGCAGGGCATAGCGGGATTTCTTGTAAGCTTCCGGGTTAGAGTTCTGCACCTTGAAGGCGGCACCTCTACCCTTTAGCTCAGTGCGGATGTTGCCTGTAATCCATGGCTTCTGGTTGGGGTATGTACGTACAGTCACTGTGGGGATGACGTCCTCAATGTACTTATTGATAAAGCCAGTGACTGATGTGGTGTATTCCTCGACGTCATCGGAAGAATCCCGGAACATGTTCCAGTCTGTGATAGCAAAGCAGTCCTGTAGTTTAGCATCTGCTTCATCTGACCATTTTTTTATAGACCGAGTCACTGGTGCTTCCTGCTTTAATTTTTGCTTGTAAGCAGGAATCAGGAGGATGGAGTTGTGGTCGGATTTACCAAATGGAGGGCGAGGGAAAGCTTTACACGTGTCTCTGTGTGTGGAGTACAGGTGATCTAGAATTGTTTTCCCTCTGGTTGCACATTTAACATGTTGATAGAGATTTGGTGGAACTGACTTAAGTTTCTCTGCATTAAAGTCTCCAGCCACTAGGAGCGCCGCCTCTGCATGAGTGGTTTCCTGTTAGTTTATTTCCTCATACAGCTGACTGAGTGCGGTCTTAGTGCCAGCATCTGTCTGTGGTGGTAAATAAACAGCCACGAAAAGTATAGCTGAGAACTCTCTAGGCAAGTAGTGTGGCCTGCAGTTTCTCACAATATACTCTACTTCAGGTGAGCAAAATCTAGAGACTTCCTTAGATTTCGTGCACCAGCTGTTGTTTAAAAATATGCACAGACCGTCTTCCTCGTCTTAGTGTGTGCTGTTCTATCCTGCCGGTGCAGCATGTATCCCGCTAGCTGAATAACAATGTTGTCATTCAGCCACGATTCCGTGAAGCATAGGATATTACAGTTTTTGATGTCCTGTTGGTAGGGTTTTCGTGATCCTACCTCGTCTAGTTTATTGACAATGACTGCACGTTGGCGAGTAATATTGACAGTAACGGCAGCTTTCCTAGTTGCCTTCTGCGGGTCCGGACGAGGCATCCGGCTCTTCTTCCTCTGCGTCGCTTCCTTCTGCAGATAATTGGGAGGTCTGTCCTGTGGGGTGTTTGTAGAATATCTTGGGAGTCCTGCTTGTTGTTGTTGTTGAAGAAATCTTTGTCTAATCCGAGGTGAGTGATCGCTGTCCTGATATCCAGAAGCTCTTTTCTTCCGTAAGATACGGTTGCAGAAACATTATGTGCAAAATAATTTACAAATTTCGTGTAAAACCCCCACAAAATAGCACAATTGGTTAGGAGACTGTAAAACGGTGGCCATCTCCTCCAACGCCATTTCATGTTACATCTACCAGGCTTACGTCACTTCATATAGACCAACCTACAGTACTGTTCAAAAGTTTGGGTCACTTAGAAATGTCCTTGTTTTCCATGAAAACATACATGAAATGAGTAGCAAAATGAATAGGAAATCCTGTCAGGACATTGACAAGGTTATAAATAGTGATTTTTAATTGAAATAATAATTGTGTCCTTCAAACTTTCCTTTCGTCAAAGAATCCTCCATTTGCAGCAATTACTCCCTTGCAGACCTTTGACATTCTATTTCTCAATTTGTTGAGATAATATGAAGATATTTCACCACATGCGTCCTGAAGCACCTCCCACAAGTTGGATTGGCTTGATGGGCACTTCTTACGTACCATACGGTCAAGCTGCTCCCACAACAGCTCAATAGGGTTGAGATCCGGTGGCTGTGCTGGCCACTCCATTATAGACAGAATACCAGCTGACTGCTTCTTCCTTAAATAGTTCTGGCATTGTTCTGTGCTTTGGGTCATTGTCCTGTTGTAGAAGGAAATTGGCTCCAATTAAGTGCCGTCCACATGGTATGGCATGGCGTTGCAAAATGGAGTGATAGACTTCCTTTTTTAAGATCCCTTTTACCCTGTACAAATCTCCCACTTTACCACTACCAAAGCACCCCCAGACCATCACATTGCCTCCACCATGCTTGACAGATGGCATGAAGAATTCCTCCAGCGTCTTTAAAGTTTTTCTGCGTCTCACAAATGTTCTTCTTTGTGTTTGGAACACCTCAAACTTAGATTCCTCTGTCTATAACACTTTTTTCCCCCAATCTTTCTCTGTCCAGTGTCTGTGTTATTTTGCCCATCTTAATCTTTTATTGGCCAGTCTAAGATATTTATTTTTCTTTGCAACTCTGACTAGAAGGCCAGCATCCCGGAGTCACCTCTTCACTGTTGACGTTGAGACTGGTGTTTTGCGGGTACTATTTTTAGAGGTTGACGATTAATCAGCTTGACCAATTAATTAGGGACGATTTCAAGTGTTCATAACAATCGTAATCGGCCTTTATGGACACCGATTATGGCTGATTACATTGCAATCCTAGAGGAGACTGCTTGGCAGGCTTGACCACCTGTTACGCGAGTGCAGCATCAAAAGGATCTTGTTGCTGCAAGGAGCCAAGGTAAGTTGCTAGCTAGCATTAAATTTATCTTATAAAAAACAATAAATCTTCACATAATCACTAGTTAACTACACATGGTTGATGATATTACTAGGTTAACTAGCTTCAGTGCAAGCAGAGTTGGGGTGTATGCAATAGTTGCAAACTGTGTGAAGACCATTTGTTCCTAACAAAGACCGTAATTACATAATTATGACATAACATTGAAGGTTGTGCAATGTAATAGCAATATTTAGACTTAGGGTTGCCACCCGTTCGATAAAATACAGAACGGTTCAGTATTTCACTGAAAGAATAAACATTTTGTTTTCGAAATGACAGTTTCCGGATTTGACCATATTAAGCACCAAAGGCTTGTATTTCTGTGTTGATTACAATTAAGTCTATGATTTGATATTTGATAGAGCAGTCTGACTGAGCAGTGGTAGGCAGCAGCAGGCTCGTAAGCAATCATTCAAACAGCACTTTACTACGTTTGCCAGCAGCTCTTAGCAATGCTTGAAACACAGCGCTGTTTAAACTTTGCAAGGACATTTCTAAGTGACCCCAAACTTTTGAACGGTAGTGTACATCTACCAGGCTTAGTTCAACGCATATAAAGCAACCTGCATGCAAACACCTCCGGTCCTACAAGACTTTATTTATGTGTTAGAAATTCAATTTGCTGACTTTGCAAGACTATAATTCGGGATATAGATGGTAAAACAAATGTGACTAGGTGCTTTTCACAAAATGAAAGGACAAGAACAGCAAACACCGTTTGCGCATCTTTATTTTGTAAATAGTGTTTATCCTCCACTATATTCCTAATTATCTTAGAATACAGTAACATGGCTCAGAGGATTGTTAGTGTTTAACAAGGCAAAGAACTATTTTGAACAATAACATCTATCTCGACTTCCATTCAAGTGTACTGTACACAGCTCCCAGATACTATATTAGGACAAGGCAGTGTTAGACATTTTTGCAATTCAGTGTTGTTGCAATTCAGTTGAAAGCCACAGACCTTTAATGTGTCAGTAGGTTAATAACAGTCAGATACCCCAAATCTGTCAAACATGGGAATTACATCATTTATTGCCACCGTGTGTAATGTCATTTTACTTTCTATATACACTGTACTTATTTTGCACCATAATTTGCAAATAAATTCATTAAAGATCCTACAATGTGATTTTCTGGATTTTTTTCTCTCAATTTGTCTGTCATAGTTGAAGTGTACCTATGATGAAAATTACAGGCCTCTCTCATCTTTTTAAGTGGGAGAACTTGCACAATTTAATGGCTGACTAAATACTTTTTTGCCCCACTGTATACATAAAAGTATAAGGACATCCCCTTCAAATTAGTGGATTTGGCTATTTCAGCCACACCCATTGCTGACAGGTGTATAATATCGAGCACACAACCATGCAATCTCCATAAACACACATTGGCAGTAAAATGGCCTTACTGAAGAGCTCAGTGACTTTCAACGTGGCACTGTCATAGGATGACACCTTTCCAACAAGTCAGTTCGTAAAATATCTGCCCTGCTAGAGCTGCCCCGGTCAACTGTGAGTGCTGTTATTGTGAAGTGGAAATGTCAAGGAGAAAAACAACGGCTCAGGGTAGGCCCCACAAGCTCACAGAACAGGACCACGAGTGCTGAAGTGCATAGCTTGTAAAAATCGTTTGTCCTCGGTTGAAACACTCACTACCGAGTTCCAAACTGCCTCTGGAAGCAATGTCAGCACAAGAACTGTCGAACACAAGTCTAAGATCACCATGAGCAATGCCAAGTGTCGGCTGGAGTGGTGTAAAGCTTGCTGCCATTGGACGCTGGAGCACTGGAAATGCGTTCTCTGGAGTGATGAATCACGTTTCACCATCTGGCAGTCCAACGGACAAATCTGGGTTTGGCGGATGCAAAGAGAATGTTACCTGCCCGAATGCATAGTGCCAACTGTAAAGTTTGGTGAGGAGGAATAATGGTCTGAGGCTGTTTTTCATGGTTTGGGCTAGGCCCCTTATTTCCAGTGAAGGGCAATCTTGAGACTACAGCATACAAAGACATTATAGACAATTCTGTGCTTTTGAACTTTGTGGCAACAGTTTGGGGAAGTATCTTTCCTGTTTCATCATGACAATGCCCCGCGCACAAAGCGAGATCCATACTGAAATGGTTTGTCGAGATTGGTGTGGAAGAAGTTGACTGGCCTGCACAGTGCCCTGACCACAACCTGATCGAACACCTTTGGGATGAATTAGAACGCCGACTGCGAGCCAGGTCTAATCGCCCAACATCATTGCCTGACCTCAATAATGCTCTTGTGGCTGAATGGATCAAGTCCCCGTAGCAATGTTCCAACATCTAGTGGAAAGTCTTCCCAGAAGAGTGGAGGCTGTTATAGCAGCAAAGGGGTGACCAACTCCATATTAATGCCCATGATTTTGGAATGAGATGTTCAACAAGCAGGTGTCGACATACTTTTGAGCATGTAGTGTGTGTGTATACATGTGTGTGTGCGTGTGCGTGTGCGTGTGTGTGTGTGCGTGTGTGTGTGTGCGCGTGCGCACATGCATGTACATTTGTGTGTGTGTGTGTGTTTGAAAATGTGCATGGTGTCTGAAAAACAGCAGGAGTGGCCCACAAGATAGAAACCCTGTGGCAGGTTATCCAAGTCAGCTTCCGTCCTTATTATTTACAGTGTCTTCCTCCATCATGAAATTGATTCCCTCAATTGATCGCGCCATCTAAATACACAATAGCTCTCCCAGGTAGCACACAATAGGGAATCACAGATAAAGGCTATAGCCTCACACATAAAGGAGCTGGGATTTTTCCTTTGAGAATAGCAAAGGACAGGTTTGTTTAAGGAGTTTTTACTGACTGGGCTCCCTGATCGATGCGTTCATCATTATGTTTTCCTCGGGAAGGCCTTTCTAAGAATCAATGAAATCAATGGTTGTTATTGTTGGTAACATACAGGTAACTGCTAAAATAAAGGAAACATGAGAGATACAGAGTATATAGAAAGCAGGTGCTTCCACACAGGTGTGGTTCCCTTGAAAGAGGGGTCTCAAAGGAGTATAGATTGACCTTTTCACGAATGAGTTCCAAACATCTCTAACAGTCGTCCCAGCGTGAGTTTATTTATGCGGGTGATTGTCAGAAAGCACTCCCTGTTCCAACATTGTTACGCAACAGGACAGTTACACTGTTTCAACTTGTCAATTTCAAATTATTTTCTAACAACAGATTGAATTGAGTTGTGTTCCTCCTTCTCATTAATTCACATAAGAAGTAGCCCATTTCACTGTTGCGGACAATTTATGTTTGACGCTTTACTAAGCCGGACAAACTTCTCTCTTTGAGGAGAGCCCAAGCTCTTCCCCGGTATTTCCCCAGATCAAGTATGAAGACATTGCGCATCTCTAGCCAGACCAAGCCTTGCACAAACTTTGTCCCCCCGGCACATTTTATAGGTGGCACTTGCCTTCATTGTTGTTTTCCTTACAAATAATAACTTTGGACATGTGTGCGTTCAAAGTTAGTGCCTTATTTTCTGTATATCGTCTTGTCGTTTCTTCTTCCGTATGTATGTATGGAGCAAAATGTATTTATTTACTGTTTCATTTAGGTTTTCACGTACTGGTGACAAATCATGCATTCCAATTCTTGCATACATTGTAATGGACACATTTGCTGTGTGTAAAAATACTTTTTTGAAGGTTGTATTGAGCTATTGCTAAGCTATTTGTGGTGTTATGTTGGTTGACATCATACAATGCATTCTGGTTGTCTTCTGAGTTCCCAGTTGTCTTGAATGCACTGAAGTTGAAAGTCAGAGATTTCCGATTTCCCAGTTTCCAGTTGTTTTGAACACGACATCAGATTGTAACTTTGGTACCTCAGAGTTGCCAACTCAGACCCCCCTTTCCAGGAGTTTTATTTTTATTTCGCGTATAAACTTCTGTGTTTGCCACAGATTTATTGAGAAATAGCCCATCATAGTAACATTTCCTGCATCATAACTCCCCACGATACCTTCAACCATTTCAACCCCCGATGGGCTCCTAAAATGGTTTCATCCATGCTTAGCTTTCACACTATGGTTTTGCTAGGCCGTAGACTTGTATTTGGTGTGATGATCTGTGAGGTGGTAACACAAATACCCTCGAACTAAAGCTGTCAGTCTGCACTTTAACCTCATAGTAATCCAATCCAAAGAGTTTGAGTACAGAGCCAAAACAACAACAAAAATTGTCACTGTCCCAATACATTTAGAGCTCACTGTATGTGAGATTAAAGCATTTCTCATCAATATGAGAGAATCAAATTAGGCCTACCTGGGTAATGATAAGCAGTATTCCACATAACACCAAAGTTACTGTAAGCTTTGTGCAACATTCAGAGTAACATCTACATTACGGTGGCGCACACACACACACACCACAGACCACCACTGACCTGTAGGTAGTGACAGGCCCGTAGCGAGGGCTTGAGGTCTGTGTGCATCATGGGTTTCTCGAGGTTGAGGGAGGACTTCCTGTAGGCCTCCTTGGCCTGGCTGACGGTCAGCGTGGACCAAGAGCTCCTCTTCATAAACTTCCCCTCCGGAGTCATGGCCATGCTCTCACATGCTGAGCACTTGACATCGTTGTTGCTCTTGGAGGTCTTGAGGGACAGGTCCCCAAAGTGGCTGTGGTGCATGGAGTCCGGGTAGCAGTGGGCGGCATGGGCATGGTCGCCATGGTGACGGCTCATGACACTGGGCGTGCGGTAGGTGCTGTCGCTGTCCAGGTTGTCATCGGAACTCCAGAAGCCGCCCGCTCCCCCCGAGCGGTGCGTCTTGCGCTCTTTGCTCTTACTTCGCTTGCTGCCATGCTTGGAGCCTCCGTGGTGGCTGTGTTGGGAGCCGCCGTGGTGTCCCCCTCCTCCACCGTCACCTTTGGTTCCGTTCATCTTGGATGAGCCCTCCAGGGAATGGGACTTGGTGAAGAGCTTCTGGACGGAGTGGACAAGGTGGCGGATGCGTCCGGGGCTCTCGCTGCGTTGCTCCGTGGTAGTGGTGGTGGACGTCCTCTGGTACTGCAGTGTGTGGAAGCCGTCACGGTGCAGCGGCAGCTGCTTCTCAAACTGGTCAAGCAGGTTTGCCGGGATGCGGTTGCTCTTGCCGCTGCCCTGGTACTGCAAGGCTGAAGCGGTGGGGGCAGCAGCAACATGGGAGGTGGCGGAGGCGGTGATGGCGGCGCAGTCATCCCGTGTGGCTGAGTCATAGTACTGGGAGCTGTAGTGCATTCTGGGGAAGGTGCTGCTGGAGATGTGGTCAATGGCTGCGCCGCCACCAACACCCGACGAGGGTGCCATGATGACGGGGGACATCATCATGCAGTCAGAGTGGATGGAGCTGCGTGGTGAGTAGCGGTGGTGGTAGTCCATTGGGCAGCTCTCGGTGGGGCTGAGCAGGTAGGAGGAGTGGCGCGACTCAGAGGCTCCGCCATGGTGGCCCATGCCATGGAAGTCTTGAGGATGGTCAAACTGGTCTAGCCCATGGGGCGAGGGGATCTGGTGCTGTGAGCGGCCACCCGATAAGCCCTTCATGTTCCTGGCTGGGGGGACAGGGAGGCGTCTGTCTTCATCGAAGTGTCAAGACGGGGACCAAGGGGAATACTGCTGGTCTGTCAGAGATACACAGAGGGAGAGGAATAAGATTAATGCTCAGACTGGTGTAAATGCATTCAGTGACCTTACTTAAGTACAGTAAGTGATCACTCGAAATCTCCAAGAGCTGCTGTTTCAGCTGCTTTCAAAAACAGCAGCAAGGTAGCTGGCAAATTGTTCCTTTAATTAAATTCTCATGAAATCTAATAAAGATTTTGATAATTTACTTTGAAGATCTACTATCGCATATGTGTCAAACTCATTTCATATTGGGCTTTGATATGCAGGTTTTTAGCTCCACCCATGTATTTGATTGATTAATTAAGGGCACTAATTAGTAAGGAAATATCGTTTTTATCTATACTTTTCATTGCTGTCTATTTACCACCAGAAACCAACGCTGGCACTAAGACCACACTCAACGAGCTGTACAGGGCCATAAAGCAAACAAGAAAATGTTCATTCAGAAGCGGCACTCCTAGTGGCCAGTGAATTTCATGCAGGAAAACTGAAATCTGTTTTACCTCATTTCTAACAGCATGTCATCTGTCCATAACTCTATCCTCCTGATTCCTGCTTACAAGCAAAAACTCAAACAGGAAGTACCAGTGATGAGATTAATACAGAAGTGGTCCGATGAAGTGGATGCTAAGCTACGGGACTTTTGATGGCATTGAGGAGTTTACTACATCAGTCACCTACATTATTAAGTGTTTCGATGATGTCGTCCCCATACTGATCATACATACATATCCCAACCAGAACCCATGGATTACAGGCAACATCTGCACTGAGCTAAAGGTTAGAATTGCTGCTTCCAAGGAGCGGGACACTAACCCAGACGCTTATAAGAAATCCCGCTACGCCCTCCAACAAACCATCAAACAGGCAAAGTATCAATACAGGACTAAGATCAAATCCTAGTACACCCTCTCTGATGCTCGTCGGTGTCATGACGTTTGCCTGGGGATAGGTTTATGACAGTCATAAATACCTCTCCCCCCGTTTTCCTCTCTCTACCCTACTGATGTTTTATTTGAAAACCCCTTGGTTAACATAGAGATTCTAGGAACATCAGAAGGTGGGGGGACATGAACTATATTCTGGTAATCCGACCAATTGAACATATGCAGTGGTACTTAATGAATATGATGTCAGTTCGGTTGTCATCTGAGACATTCTCATCAATGATAAGATGACATAAACTCTACTGTGTAAAGTCTACACATCAGAGTTATCGGATTCACATGGCATTGTTGTTCAATTTAAATGTTTGAATATAAAATTATTCCTGATGGGATGAAATGTGATTTTAGCTTCTAAAATGTGAGAATTGGGTTTTCATGAGTGAATTAGGCCTGACTCAATGGCCCGCCCACGTGAAGAGACATAGGTTGTAAACTATGAAACACACCCCTTTTCTCCCTCCACTATATAAGCCCTTGACAAAAATGTAACCTCCTGTTCCGAGGATGTGAGGACGACGGTCCGATGTCAGAATGGTTCAGATTATAACTACAGAACGAAGCCAACATCAGCGTGAGCTTTGGTTGCGAATGGTATGAACTTTGAACTCTTATTCACTACAGAAGTGATACCTCCTAGCCGTTGTGTTAGCAACAACAGCAGCAAACAAGGGTTAGGAAGGAACAGACAGAGTATTCTGTCTATCACACAACGACGTTACTACAATGTATCCAGTTGACCACCAGAGACATTCTTCAAAGGACAAAGGACTCGGTTTGGCAACACAGCCTTCCATCTACCACCAACCTACCGAAGTCCAGCTCAGAGTAAATCTTTATTACATTTTCCTTTTCCAAATGGGCGGTAATTTGGAATGCATAAGATACTGTATTTACGATAGTCTTCCCGCTCTTTCAATCAAACCCAGCCCTTTTCTTTTGTGTAACCAGCCGTCATATATGTTCCGTCCGCTAGGGACATTTTCCTTTATGACATAATTTGTAATCAAGGTATAATTAATTCTTTGTGTATGTAATTCTGTGTGATTAGTTGGGTATTTAGTAAATAAATAATTAAACCCAATTTTGTATTGCGGATTCAACTTGTTAGCCAGGGTTCGTGAAGATAACCAAGAATTTACAACTTTCAGATGAGACAGAAGTAAGGTGACGATTAATATTGACTGCTATTGATGTAAAATATTACTAGGTCTTTAACTCTTAGAGCTCTAGGGGCGCTATTTCATTTTTGGATAAAAAACGTTCCCGTTTTAAGCGCGATATTTTGTCACGAAAAGATGCTCGACTATGCATATTCTTGACAGTTTTGGAAAGAAAACACTCTGAAGTTTCAGAATCTGCAAAGATTTTGTCTGTAAGTGCCCCAGAACTCATTCTACAGGCGAAACCAAGATGATGCATCACCCAGGAATTAGCAGAATTTCTGAAGCTCTGTTTTCCATTCTCTCCTTATATGGCTGTGATTGCGCAACGAATGAGCCTACACTTTCTGTCGTTCGCCCAAGGTCTTAGCAGCATTGTGACGTATTTGTAGGCATATCATTGGAAGATTGACCATAAGAGACTACATTTTCCAAGTGTCCGCCTGGTGTCCTGCGTCGAATTCGGTGCGCAATTGCCAGCTGCTTCCACTTTACCATTTGATTCAGGGGAGAAAGCATGTGTCCAAGAACGATGTATCAATGAAGAGATATGTGAAAAACACCTTGATGATTGATTCTAAACAACGTTTGCCATGTTTTCAGTCGATATTATGGAGTTAATTTGGAAAAAAGTTTGCGTTTTGAGGACTGAATTTATGGATTTTTTTTGGTAGCCAAATGTGATGTATAAAACGGAGCTATTTCTAATACACAAGGAATCTTTTTGGAAAAACTGAGCATCTGCTATCTAACTGAGAGTATCCTCATTGAAAACATCAGAAGTTCTTCAAAGGTAAATGATTTTATTTGAAGGCTTTTATGTTTTTGTTAATGTTGCGTGCTGGATGCTAACGCTAATGCTAACGCTAAATGCTAACGCGAAATGCTAACTCTAGCTAGCTACTTTTACACAAATTATTGTTTTCCTATGGTTGAGAAGCATATTATGAAAATCTGAGATGACAGTGTTGTTTACAAAAGGCTAAGCTTGAGAGATGGCATATTTATTTCATTTCATTTGCGATTTTCATAAATAGTTAACGTTGTGTTATGCTAATGAGCTTGCTGATAGATTTACACAATCCTGGATACAGGGGTTTTTTCATAGCTAAACGTGACGCAGAAAACGGAGCGATTTGTCCTAAACAAATAATCTTTCAGGAAAAACTGAACATTTGCTATCTGAGAGTCTCCTCATTGAAAACATCTGAAGTTCTTCAAAGGTAAATGATTTTTTTGAATGCTTTTCTGTTTTTTTGTGTAAATGTTGCCAGCTGAATGCTAATGCTAAATGCTACGTTAGCCATCAATACTGTTACACAAATGCTTGTTTTGCAATGGTTGAGAAGCATATTTTGAAAATCTGAGATGACAGTGTTGTTAACAAAAGGCTAAGCTTGAGAGCTAGCATATTTATTTCATTTCATTTGCGATTTTCATGAATAGTTAACGTTGCGTTATGGTAATGAGCTTGAGTCTGTATTCACGAACCCGGATCCGGGATGGGGAGATCAGAAAGGTTAACTTCTTATTGCTGACATCCCGTTAACAGGATAATTGTCATCAACAACCGCTGAATTGCATAGAGCACATTCCAATAATATTACTAAAAATATTTAGATTCATGAAATCACAAGTGCAATATAGCAAAACACAGCTTAGCCTGTTGTTAATCCACCTGTCGTGTCAGATTTTGAAAATATGCTTTACAGCGAAAGCAATCCAAGTGTTTGTGTAAGTTTCTCGATCGCTCAACAAAGTATTATGTACACCTAGCATCAAGTAGCTTGGTCACGAAAATCAGAAAAGCAATCAAATTAATCGTTTACCTTTGATGATCTTCGGATGTTTTCACTCACGAGACTCCCAGTTACACAATAAATGTTATTTTTGTTCCATAAAGATGGCTGCCCAAATTCTGTTGCGCATACAAAACGCTGCTAGCACCCAGCCATACAATAACGCATTGTTATCTTTCTCGCTCATTTTTCAAAATAAAAGCTTGAAACTATGTCTAAAGACGGTTTGCACCTTGAGGAAGAGATGGGGAAAGGAATCTGGTTGATATCCCTTTAAATGGAGCAAAGGCAGGCTATGGAACATGGAGTTCCATCCAGCCACTTCCTGGTTTTATTTTCCTCAGGGTTTTGCCTGCAATATCAGTTATGTTATACTCACAGACAATATTTTGACAGTTTTGGAAACTTTAGAGTGTTTTCTATCCAATACTGATAATAATATGCATATATTAGCAACTGAGACTGAGGAGCAGGCCATTTAGTTTGGGCAACTTATTCATCCAAGCTACTCAATACTGCACTAACAGCATGCGCTGACCAGCTGGCATGTTTGTCTTCACTGACATTTTCAACCATAAGAAGTTAAGAGATTATTCGGAAGATAACAGCTCTATAAATATTATTTATTGGTGCCCCGACGCTCTAGTTAATTACATTTACATGATTAGCCCAATTAGGTAATATTAATTACGGAGAAATTATTTTATAGAATAGCATGTCATATCATAGCCAAAGACACGGCATCTGTGTGGCAGGGCTTGCAAACTATCACAGACTACAAACGGAAACCCAGCCACGAGTTGCCCAGTGACAAGCCTACCAGCTGAGCTAAATGACATCAGTACTTTGAGGCAAGCAACACTGAACGATGCACAAGAGCACCAGTTGTTCCGGACAACTGTGTGATCATGCTCTCCATAGCCGATGTGAGTAAGACTTTTAAACAGGTTAAAATTCAGAACTTTGCAGGACCAGACTGATTACCAGGACGTGCACTAACAGCATGCGCTGACCAGCTGGCATGTTTGTCTTCACTGACATTTTCAGCTTCTCCCTGACCCAGTCTGTAATACCTACATGTTTCAAGCAGACCAGCATAGTACCTCTACCAAAAACGCCAAGGTAACTAGTCTAAATGACTAGTAGTACTCGCATCTGTAGCCATGACATGCTTTCAAATCAAATCAAATCACATTTTATTGTTCACATGCAGATGTTAATGTGAGTATAGCGAAATGTTTGTGCTTCTAGTATCGACAGTGCAGTAATGTCTAACAAGTAATCTAACAATTCCACAACAACCACATTATACACACAAATGTAAAGGGATGAAATAAAAATATGTACATATAAATATATGGTTGAGTGATGGCCGAGCGGCATAGGCAAGATGCAGTAGATTATATAAAATACAGTATAAACATATGAAATTAGTAATGTAAGATATGTAAACATTATTAAAGTGGCATTATTTTTGAAAGGCTGTTCATGACTCACAACAACACCATCATCCCTGACACCCTGGACCCACTCCAATTTGCATACAGCCCCAAAAAATCCACAGATGTCGCAATCTCTATTGCACTCCATACTGCCCTTTCCGACTTAAGACAAAAATAACACCAACGTGAGAATGCTGTTCATTGACTACAGCATTCAGCACCATAGTGCCATCCAAGCTCATCACTAAGCTAAGGACCCTGGGACTGAACACCTCCCTCTGCACCTGGATCCTGGACTTCCTGATGGGACGCCCCCAGGTGGTGAGGGTAAGCAACAACACTTCTGCCACGGTCACCCTCAAAACGGTGGCCCCTCAGGGCTGTGTGCTTAGTCTCCTCCTGTACTCCCTGTTAACCCACAACTGCTTGGCCACTCACGACTCCAACACCATCATTAAGTTTGCCGACGACACAACGATGGTAGGCCTGATCACCGACGATGATGATACAGCCTATAGGGAGGAGGTCAGAGACCTGGCAGTGAGGTGCCAGGACAACAACCTCTCCCTCATCAGCAAGACAAAGGAGCTGATCGTGGACTACAGGAAATGGAGGGACGAGCACGCCCCCATTCACATTGACGGGCTGTAGTGGAGCGGGTCGAGAGCTTCAAGTTCCTCGTGTCCACATCACTAAGGATCTGTCATGGTCCAAACACACCAACACAGTCGCGAAGAGGGCACGACGACGCCTCTCCCTCAAGAGGCTTACAAGATTTGGCATGGGCCCTCAGATCCTCAAGAAGTTCTACAGCTGCCATTCATGACCTCTATATCAGGTAGTGTCAGAGGAAGGCATTAAAAACTGTCTTCAGCCACCCAAGTCATAGAATGCTTTCTCTGGTACCGCACGGCAAGCGGTACCGATGCACCAAGTCTGGAACCAACAAGACCCTGAACAACTTCTACCCCGAAGCCATAAGACTGCTTAATAGTTAGTTAAATAGTTAACCAAAGAGCTACCCGGACACAAAGGCAACCCAAGAACAGAAAGGCAACCTGCCTAAATTACTACAGACCCGTAGCACTCATGTCCGTAGCCATGAAGTGCTTTGAAATGTTGGTAATGGCTCACATCAACATCATTATCCCAGAAACCTTATACCCACTCCAATCTGCATACTGCCCAAACAGATCCACAGATGATGCAATCTCTATTGCACTCCACGCTGCCCTATCCCACATGGATAAAAGGAAGACTTATATGAGAATGCTATTAATTGACTACAGCTCAGCGTTCAACACCATAGTACCCTCAAAGCTCATCACTAAGCTAAGGATCCTGGGACTAAACACCTCCCTCTGCAACTGGATGCTGGACTTCCTGACGGGCCGCCCCCAGGTGGTGAGGCAGGTAGCAACACATCTGCCACACTGATCCTTAACACTGGAGCTCCACAGGGGTACTTGCTCAATCCCCTACTGTACTCCCTGTTCACCCACAACTGCATGGCCAGGCACGACTCCAACACCATCATTAAGTTTGCAGATGACACAACAGTGGGAGGCCTGATCACCGACAATGATGAGCCTATAGGGAGGAGGTCAAAGACCTGGCCGGGTGGTGCCAGAATAACAACCTATCCCTCAACGTAACTAAGACTAAGGAGATGATTGTGGACTACAGGAAAAGGATGACCAAGCACGCCCCCATTCTCATTGACAGGGCAGTAGTGGAGCAGGTTGAGAGCTTCAAGTTTCTTGGTGTCCACATCAACAACAAACTATAATGGTCCAAACACACCAAGACAGTCGTGAAGAGGGCACGATAAAGCCTATTCCCCCTAAGGAAACTAAAAAGATTTGGCATGGGTCCTGAGATCCTCAAAAGGTTCTACAGCTGCAATATTGAGAGCATCTGACTGGTTGCATCACTGCCTGGTATGGCAATTGCTCAGCCTCTGACCGCAAGGCACTACAGAGGGTAGTGCGTACGGCCCAGTAAGTCACTGGAGCTAAGCTGCCTGCCATCCAGGACCTCTACACCAGGCGGTGTCAGGAAGGCCCTAAAAATTGTCAAAGGCCCCAGCCGCCCCAGTCATAGACTGTTCTCTCTACTACCGCATGGCAAGCGGTACCGGAGAGCCAAGCTAGGACAAAAAGGCTTCTCAACAGTTTTCACCCCCAAGCTATAAGACTCCTGAACAGATAATCAAATGGCTACCCAGACTATTTGCATTGTGTGCCCCCCAACCCCTCTTTTTACGCTGCTGTTACTCTCTGTTTATCATATATGCATAGTCACTTTAACTATAAATTAATGTACTTACTACTTCAATTGGGCCGACCAACCAGTAGTCCAGCACATTGGCTAACCGGGCTATCTGCATTGTGTCCCACCACCCACCATCCGCCAACCCCTCTTTTATGCTACTGCTACTCTTTGTTCATCACATATGCATAGTCACTTTTACCATATCTACATGTACATACTACCTCAATCAGCCTGACTAACCTGTCTGTATGTAGACTCGCTACTTTTTATAGCCTCGCTACTGTATATAGCCTGGCTTTTAACTGTTGTTTTATTTCTTTACTTACCTGTTGTTTACCTAACACATTTTTTGAACTATTGGTTAGAGCCTGTAAGTAAGCATTTCAATGTAAGGTGAAACACCTGTTGCATTCGGCGCACGTGACAAATAAACGTTGATTTGATTTGACCATCTGCATTGACCTTTTTTGCACAAACTCTGACTCATCATTCATGCTGTTGCTACTGTTTACTATCTGTCACATTAATCCTAGTTATATGTACATATAGTATCTACAGTTGAAGTCGGAAGTTTACATACACCTTAGCCAAATGCATTTAAACTCAGTTTTTCACAATTCTGGACATTTAATCCTAGTAAAAATTCCCTGTGTCAGGTCAGTTCGGATCACCACTTTATTTTAAGAATGTGAAATGTCAGAACAATATTTGAGAGAATTAATTACTTCAGATTTTATTTCTTTCATCACATTCCCAGTGGGTCAGAAGTTTACATACACTCAATTAGTATTTGGTAGCATTGCCTTTAAATTGTATAACTTGGGTCAAACGTTTTGGGTAGCCTTCCACAAGCTTCCCACAATAAGTTGGGTGAATTTTGGCGATTCCTCCTGACAGAGCTGGTGTAACTGAGTCAGGTTTGTAGGCCTCCTTGCTCGCACTCTCGCATTTTCAGTTCTGCCCACACATTTTCTATGGGATTGAGGTCAGGGCTTTGTGGTGGCCACTCCAATACCTTGACTTTGTCGTCCTTAAGCCATTTTGCCACATGGTCATTATGGTGAACAGTTCTATTTTTGTTTCATCAGACCAGAGGTAATTTCTCCACAAAGTACGATATTTGTCCCCATGTGCAGTTGCAACCTGTAGTCTGGCTTTTTAATGGTGGTTTTGGAGCAGTGGTTCTTCCATGCTGAGCAGCAAGGTTATATAGCAGTATGTTAGCAGTATGTTGATATAGGACTCGTTTTACTGTGGATATAGATATTTTTGTACCTGTTTCCTCCAGCATCTTCACAAGGTCCTTTGCTGTTGTTCTGGGATTGATTTGCACTTTTTGCACCAAAGTACTTTAATCTCTAGGAGACAGAACGCATCTTCCTGAGCGGTATGACGGCTGCATGATCCCATGGTGTTTATACTTGCATACTATTGTTTGTACAGATGAACGTGTTACCTTCAGCCGTTTGGAAATTGCTCCCATGAATGAACCAGGCTTGTGGAGGGCTACAATTTTTTTGCTGAGGTCTTGGATGATTTATTTTGATTTCCCATGATGTCAAGCAAAGAGGCACTGAGTTTGAAGGTAGGCCTTGAAATACATCCACAGGTACACCTCCAATTGACTCAAATTATGTCAATTAGCCTTTCAGAAGCTTCTAAAGCCATGACACCATTTTCTGGAATTTTCCAAGCTGTTTAAAGTTACAGTCAACTTAGTGTAACTTCTGACCCACTGGAATTGTGATACAGTGAATTACAGTGGGGCAAAAAAGTATTTAGTCAGCCACCAATTGTGCAAGTTCTCCCACTTAAAAAGATGAGAGAGGCCTGTAATTTTCATCATAGGTACACTTCAACTATGACAGAAAAAATGAGAAAAAAAATCCAGAAAAGCACATTGTAGGATTTTTTATGAATTTATTTGCAAATTATGTTGGAAAATAAGTATTTGGTCAATAACACAAGTTTATCTCAATACTTTGTTTGTGGAGTGGTTGAAAAACAAGTTTTAATGACTCCAACCTAAGTGTATGTAAACTTCCGACTGTACCTCAATTACCTCGTACCCATGCACATCAACTCGATACTGGCCCCCTTTGTATATAGCCAAGTTATCAATCCTCATTGTGTATTTATTATTACTTTTATTATTACGTGTTTAATAATAATTTTTCTAAATGTTCTTTCTCTCTGCCTTGCTAAGGGCCGTCAGTAAGCATTTCGCTGTTTAGTCCACACATGCTTGCTTACAAAGCATGTGATGAAAAACATTTGTTTTTAATCGGGTGTGCTAGCTCTGGAATGTATCTAATACATGGAGCGGTTGGGGGAACCCGAGGACAGGTTTGAAAACCTCTGATCTAAGGGATCCCCCTAACATAGCGTACCTGTGTGCGTGCGTGCATTATTGTACTGAACATATTCACTAACGTGCACTCTCCACTTCATGTTTCCACAATCCACACCCAGCAGCACACATTAAATCGCGGTGCTCTGAAGGAGGGTCTAAAGAACAGGGGTCAAACTCATTCCACCAAGGGCCGAGAGTCTGCGGGCTTTCGCTCCTCCCCTTGTACTTGATTGATGAATTAAGGTCACGAATTAGTAAGGAACTCCCCACACCTGGTTGTCTAGGGCTTAATTGAAAGGAAAAAAACAAAAGCCTGCAGACCTAGGCCTTCCATGGAAAGAGTTTGACACCCCTGGTCTAAAGTCTCATGAGGAGAACACGGTGAGTGCAAGTTATTACTTATCAAATTGACAATAGTTCCACTCATATCTGAGGCTGACTAAGAAGTAATTGAAGCTGTATAGGAACCTGCAGTGCCCCCTCCTCCTGTGTCAGGTCTATTTAAAACAGATGACAGGCTGTTCCGTCTCTGCCACCAGTGCAGCACAGCGCCGTGAAAACTGGTTGTGCCCGGCTGACAGGCTCAGGCTAATCATTCTCTAGGCTTTACCGGATCTGGAGAGGCCCACAGGAATGTTTTATCTCTTCTATTTCTCCTCTCATCTCCTCTCCTCTCCCTTCCATAAGACTCCTTAAGAGTCCTCCATAAACAAAACCATTGTACTCTACATCAGTTCCTGTTCCACTTCTAGTACTATACCTAGGAGCTTAGGATTAAAGACATCTTCCATTCTGACAGATGAAAGGCAGTTGCACTAGCAATACACTAGCATGAGTATGTACTTGCAACATTCATTTTGATACAAACTGTTTGCAACAATCCCTTATCAACACACCCCCCAAAAATATTTGGGAATATTCATTAACCAAATATTGTTAAACTGGCTGGGAAATTGCCAAGATGGTCGCACAAAAAGATTACCAAGGACTTATCATTCTGGAATGTCATTTGAGCAAAATTATACACAATATTGAACAAGAACCCCAAACCAGATGATAAGGAGTATCGGAATTAACTTGTTATTTCATCCTTCTCCTACTGCAGGAAACCCCTGGCATTAATACATTCACAATCTTACATACTGTTAGGGACTCTGATCCCTCCACACTGTATCAAAAGAGCCTGAAATAAAATGCACAGTTGTCATGGCAACCACTGATGAAAACTGAAAAACATAATAGGATTTTCACATCTGTTCAGGAGGACCCTATCTTAAAAGAAAATTGTGCAATGTGATACACGTACACTACCGTTCAAAAGTTTGGGGTCACTTAGAAATGACCGTGTTTTTGAAAGAAATGCAAAAGAAAAATTGGTCCATTAAAATAACATCAAATGGATTAGAAATACAGCGTAAACATGTAATGTTGTAAATGAATGTTGTAGCTGGAAACGGCAGATGTGTTTATAGAATATCTACATAGGCGTACAGAGGCCCATTATCAGCAATCATCATTCCTATGTTCCAATGGCACGTTGAGTTAGCTTATCCAAGTTTATCATTTTAAAAGGCTAATTGATCATTAGAAAACCCTTTTGCAATTATGTTTGCACAGCTGAAAACTGTTGTTCTGATTAAAAAAGCAATACAACTGGCCTTCTTTAGACTAGTTGAGTATATGGAGCATCAGGATTTGTGGGTTCGATTATAGGCTCAAAATGGCCTGAAACAAAGGACTCTTCTGGAACTCGTCACTCTATTCTTGTTTTGAGAAATGAAGGCTATTCCATGTGTGAAATTGACAAGAAACTGAAGATCTCGTACAACGCTGTGTACTACTCCCTTCACAGAACAACGCAAACTGGCTCTAACCAGAATAGAAAGAGGAGTGGGAGGCTTTTCTTTCAAAAATTCCAAACTAAGTGACCCCAAACCTTTGAACGGTAGTGTGTATATACTTATACACAATTGTCAGGGTGGTGTACGGCATGTTGCAAGGATTCGTGGAAGTATTGCAGGGGGTCCAATTATTATTTTTGAGATTTTGTAAAATATTTTTTATTAAAAAATGTTTATGAATTTCGCAGGCTGCAACAAAATACCACTGTGGATAACATTTGTATTTCTCTACGTCCAGTAGAAAGGAACTTTAGCTTTAGTGCAATGACTGCAATGACTAACTAGCGTTAACGCAATGACTAAGTCTACATGGACAGTTAGCATGCTAGCTGTTCCTGTTCATCCAAGTCTGGGGAAGTAGATAAATGGCTTAATTTGCAAAATCTCAAACTATGATTTTAATATGGAGGAAATTAGTCATTGGAGCTAATTACAGTTTTTTTCTGTATAGAAAATTCCTAGGTGGGCCATCTAAGTGGTAATTTTCAGGATGGAAAAACATTTTAAACTTACACGACACACTGTTAAAATGAAGTGCTTTGTAACTCAAAACCAGTGGCAACTTTACTGCCAGCAACTTGTAGGAGATGAAACTCTAACTTTGCTGGAGTATTGAAACACATCATCATGTTATGAAACATTACATCATGCGTTGTAACATCACTTAATCAAGCATTGTGCAACACCTCGCCAGGGACTGGGAACACTACCGGAAGAGGTTGAAAACACTATTTTGGTGTTTCAAGTCTGTTTAGTGCAGAATTAGGTAGCTTCTCTTTGGGTGTCATTTTCTCTCTCTAAACTTCTAAACACTATTATGGTGTTTCAAATTGTGTCTAGTGCAGAACTAAATCACTTCTGGGGTATTTTTATTGATTAATGTATCTGATCATTGGCAGGTGTTGTTGATAAGTGCTCAATCTGCCAGCAGTAACTAGAGGCTTCACAGCAAGCATAGCAAGATCCTTTATCTCTCTCTACCATTAAAGTTGGAAATAGTAATGGGTCTTCTCATCATTGAATGCCATTTTGCCTGATAGTTTTGATAACCGTTCTTCATGATCCATTAGGCCAACACCTCATGGCACAACAAGCTGCTTAATACAAATATAGAAGTATACTTTTTTCTTCAAACATGCATACAACATTGTGTAAAATAATCACAAAGTCGACAAAAATGTAATTTCAATCCTCTAAAAATAGAGCCAAGTGGAAGGAGATTAAAACCAGACTTCTAATTAGTTAAATTACTAAATTGTCTCTATCGTTGTTTATCTTATAAAATATACTTAGGCCAACATTTTCAGAAACATGTTAAATTGGATTTATTTAAATGAAATTAACAAATCATTGAAACGACTTACATTTTTATCAAGTACATGTTTTTTAAAAACTTTTACCCCTTTTTCTCCCCAATTGGTAGTTACAGTCTTGTCCCATCGCTGCAACTCCGGTAAGGACCAGGGAGAGGGGAAGTTTGAGAAACATGCGTCCTTTGAAACAAGACAGCGCCAAACCACAGTTGCTTCTTGACACACTGCTCGCTTAACACGGAAGCCAGCCGCACTTATGTGTCAGAGGAAGCACTGTACAGCTGGTGACCAGAGTCAGCCTGCAGGCCACTGGCCTGCCACAAGGAGTCTCGAGAGTGCGGCTGGCCAAACTCTTGCCTAACCCGGAACAATTGTGCGCTGCCTCATGGGTCTCCAATGTGACACAGCCTGGGATCAAACCTGGGTCTGTAGTGACGCCTCAAGCACTGCGTTGCAGTGTCTTAAACCACTGCACCACTCGGGAGGCCCTTGTTGGTTGTTTTCTGAGTCAATTTCAATTCACCCGAGAATACATTTTTTTTTTAGTGTGGTCGAGTGTGTAAAATTCCAATGACATGTACCGTTTTACTTCCCTAGAAGTCAGGGGTCCAATTCCCACTTCCACCTGTCCCACATTCACCCCTTCTCTGTCTTCTGTTTCTAATCGGTCTAAATAAAGCAATTCAAAAATGAATGTGGAATTCCACAAAAAATATTCTTCATAGGCCCTTATCATCAATCAATATTTAGGCAACAAACCATTTGCATTTCTTAACCAATTGACTATATAAGAGACATATAAGAGCCTTTTACATGCACTGAAACCCCCCCCAAAGAGTTTTCACAACACTCTTCAAAGCACCAATATTCAGATTGAAGAACCTCTTTGGGTGTTTCAGAGCACATTTATGATTTTTTTAAAAGCACTTTCCGTGTATCAAAACACTTACATTTGGTTTACATTCAAACACCCTCCAAACACCAGATCTCAGGTTAGATGCACTACTAGTCATGGTTCCTTTACACCTATCATGGTGTATTTGAGTCTTTCTATTTTTACACTGCAGTCAGGGAGAAAAGAACATTCCAAAGACTGGCCATTCAGGGCACATGTCCATTGATTGTGTTATAATGTTTGAGCAGCGGAATACAGCACTAGCCATGTTAAAATGCATAGAATTGCTTTTACACTGCAACATTTACTCTCAGCTCCATGCCAAACTGTAGAATTGCTGGAAATTAGCTTCAAAACTGCAACATTTTCTCTACGCTGCCTTGAAACCTTTCTAGCTAATAGACACAAAGTATACCCTTTTTTTTTGCTAAGATATGATGGGGGACCCTGGGTCGCAGGTTTGCCTGGGTGGGGGTCCCGTACAGAAACATTTGAAAGACCCTGCTTTAAGGGATAGATGTCTTCTAACTTCACACACACATGCAGGCACACGCACACGCACACCTGTAGAACTCACCAGGTCCTCTGACAGACCATCATAGCAATCATGCCTGACCCTTACCTGCCTGGCTTGATCTCCAGCCTGTACAGTCTCTGACCACCCGGTCCAGTCTCTGACCTTTCCCTACCCGGAGACCTGCTTCCCTGTGACTTCTCTACATGTGACCAACCTACTGAGACCGCCACCTGTGACCTGCTGGCGCCTGGATCTGCCCCTTTCTGTTCTGTCCCGGTCCCCTGCCAAAGCAGAATAATGCTACAACGGCCCCATAGTTATCAATGAAGAGAAAGAGAAAACGACTGGGTCAGTAGAGTAGAGGCAGGGAATATCCCAGTGAAACTCATCAGACAGGCTTGGCAGCGCAATAAATCAGCCTTAGCGAGTCGATAACCCCTAACATGCAGACGATATGACAGGTCCATCCTGTGCCCTACGTACATATGAGGGAGAATCAGGAGGATAGGAGGACAAGGGCAGTACTGCTGGATGGCTGCCGGCCATGGGGGAAAAAAGTCACTGTACATACTGCACCTGCAGTATAACAATTAAAACCGTAGCCATCTCACTCTCGTTCTCTCTTTCTCTCCCTCTCCCTCTCTCTACAATGCAGCATACAGCAAAGCAGATGAGATGGACTGTGTGGTTGCCAAGGCAACTACATGTGTCAAAATGAGGCAAGCAAGCAGTAGTCATACATGTATAGAGCGCTGTACACATTGCACGTATACAGTACAACGTGTGCACTTACGGTACACACAAACATGCACACACACACACACACACACACACACACACGCACACACGCAAGCACGCAGACACACACACAAACGCATGCAAGCACGCATGTGCACACTCAGGTTGACAAACACAAACACAATTGAATGTCAACAGAAAATTAACCCACAGCGGTCTAGTATACAGTATTTCCACATGGGCAGGGACCACGGGGTCATTAACTAGTGTAATCGAAACACTTTCTGCTCTGCAGGCTGGAATAAGAATGAGATACACCACCCACACATAAGGGCCTTAGTCGTACATCATGTTTTTTTCTCCAGGAAACTCTCTGCATTCTCTGGATATCAAATCAAAGTTTATTTGTCACATGCAACGGATACAACAGGTATAAGCAATACATTGAAATGCTTACTTGCAAGCTCTTCCACAACAATGCAGTATTCAATATCAAAGGTAAATAAATAGGAAATCCAGGAAAGAATCATAAAAAGAGTAGATATTCAATACTAGGTCAGTACCAGTGCAGTATCAATGTGCAGGGACACGGCGGTAGTTGATATGTAAGCAAGAGTAAAAGGGATTGGGCAAAATGAAAACAGATTTTTAGAAATCTTTGCAAATGAATAAAAAATAAAAAAACATAAATTCCATATTTACATAAGTATTCAGAACCTTTGCTATGAGACTCGAAATTTAGCTCAGGTTCGTCCTGTCTTCAATGATCTTCCTTGAGATGTTTCTACAACTTGATTGGAGTCCATCTGTGGTAAATTAAATTATTTGGACATGATTTGGAAAGGCACACACCTGTCTATACAAGGTCCCACTGTTGACAGTGCATGTCAGAGCAAAAACCAAGCCATGAGATCGAAGGAATTGTCTGTAGACCTCCGAGATAGGATTGTGTCGAGGCACAGATCTGGGGAAGGGTACCAAGCAATTTCTGCAGCATTGAAAGTCCCCGGGAGCACAGTGGCCTCCGCCATTCTTAAATGGAAGAAGTTTGGAACCACCAGGACTCTTCCTAGAGCTGGCCGCACGGCTAAACTGAGCAATCGGGGGAGAAGGGCCTTGGTCAGGGAGGTGACCAAGAACCCGATGGTCACTCTGAAAGAGCTCTAGAGTTCCTCTGTGGAGATGGGAGAACCTTCAAGTAGGACAACCATCTCTGCAGCACTCCCCCAATTAGGCCTTTGTGTTAGTGGCTGGATGGAAGCCACTCCTCAGTAAAAGGCACATGACAGCCCACTTGGAGTTGGCCAAAAGCACCTAAAGGACTCTCAGACCATGAAAAACAAGATTCACTGGTCTGATGAAACCAAGATTGAACTTTTTGGCCTGAATGCCAATCGTCATGTCTGGAGGAAATATTGCACCATCCCTACGTTGAAGCACGGTGGTGGCAGCATCATGCTGTGGGGATGTTTTTCAACGACAGGGACTGGGAGACTATTCAGGATCGAGGGAAAGATGAACAGAGCAAAGTACAGAGAGATCCTTGATGAAAACCTGCTCAGGAGCGCTCAGGACCTCAGAGTGGGGTGAAGGTTCACCTTCCAACAGGACAACGACCCTAAGCACACAGCCAAGACAAAGCAGGACTGGCTTCGGGACAAGTCTCTGAATGTCCTTGAGTGGCCTAGCCAGAGCCCGGACTTGAACCTAATCAAACATCTCTGGACATAGCTCTGGACATCTCTGAACATACTGTAGCTGTGCAGCGACGCTCCCCACCTAACTTGACAGAGCTTGAGAGGATCTGCAGAGAAAAATGGGAGAAACTCCCCAAATATACAGGTGTGCCAAGCTTGTAGCGTCATACCCAAGAAGACTTGAGGCTGTAATCTTTATTTGCAAACATTTCTAAAATCCTGTTTTTGATGTGTTTAGATTGAGGGGGAGAATATTTTTATATACATTTTAGAATAGGCTGTAACCTAACAAAATGTAGAAAAAGTCAAGGGATCTGATTTCTTTCCAAGTGCACTATATGTGGTGAATGTGTGTGTGTTTTTGTGTGCATCAATGTGTGTGTATGTGTCAGGATGGAGACTTGTGAGTGTGCATAGAGTCAGAGCAGAGTGTCAGTGGGTGAGGGTGGGCAGCCATTGATTAGCTGTTCAGCAGATGTATTGCTTGGGGATAGAAGCTGTCTTGGGATATATATTCCTGGAATATAACATTTTGGTATAATCTCCTATACAATGGGTTAAAGTTATGTATAGTAATCATGGGTGTAAAACAGTAAGTAATGGCTACTTCTCAGTATTAAACTGTGAAGAGGAGTAAAAGAGGTTGTCCACTATCGGCATATCTATTTAATAAGGCCATAGCTATTAAAAAGATCCAACATTAATATCAAGGGGCTAGAGATCCAGGGCTTAAAAACAAAGGTGTCATTGTATGCTGATGATTCATGTTTTTTTTATCCACAATTTGCCTCACAGAGGATCTACATCATTTTTCCTTACCTCTCTGGATTCCTATCGAATGATGATAAGTGTACTGCGATATTACGTATTGGATCACTAAAAAATACAACTTTTTCATTACTGTGTAGTTTACCAATAAAATGGTCTGGCGGTGAAGTGGACATACTAGGTATTCATATCCCGAAAGAAACAAAAAGGATCTCACTAAAATACCTTTTAATATTAAGGTAGCAAAATAGATAAGCTCTTGCTACCACGGAAAGGAAAATACTTGTCTATTTATGGAAAAATCACTCTTTGGTCTCTTTGCTTTAATCATATCCCAGTTTATGTATTTGCTCATCACTCTGTCTACACCAAACAACTTGATGTATAATTTGATTTACACAACATGCCTACCACTTTGAATATGCAAATTATTATTTTATTGGGTATGTCTCTATAAGCTTGGCACATCTAGCAACTGGGATGTTTGCCCATTCTTCAAGGAAAAATTACTCCAGCTCCTTCAAGTTGGATGGGTTCTGCTGGTGCACAGCAATCTTTAAGTCATACCACAGATTCTCAATTGGATTTGACTAGGCCATTCCAAGATATATACATTTTCCCCCTTGTACCCCTCGAGTGTTGCTTCAGCAGTATGCTTAGGGTCATTGTCCTGCTGGAAGGAGAACCTCCGTTCCAGTCTCAAATCTCTAGAAGACTGAAACAGGTTTCCCTCAAGAATTTCCCTGTATTTAGCGCCATCTATCATTCCTTCAATTCTGACCAGTGTCTCAGTCCCTGCCGATGATTAACATCCTCACAGCATGATGCTGCCACCACGATGCGTCACTGTGGGGATGGTGTTCTCGGGGTGATGAGAGGTGTTGGGTTTGCACCAGACATAGCGTTTTCCTTGATGGCCAAAAAGCTCAATTTTAGTCTCATCTGACCAAAGTGCCTTCTTCCATATGTTTGGGGAATCTTCCACATGCCCTTTGGCGAACACCAAACATGTTTGCTTATTTTTTTCTGGCCACTCTTCCGTAAAGACCAGCTCTGCGGAGTGTACGGCTTAAAGTGGTCCTATGGACAGATACTCCAATCTCCGCTGTGGAGCTCCTTCAGGGTTATCTTTGGTCTCTTTGTTGCCTCTCTGATTAATGCCCTCCTTGCCTGGTCCATGAATTTTGGTGGGTGGCCCTCTCATTGCAGGTTTGATGTGGTGCCATATCCTTTCCATTTTTTAATCATGGATTTAATGGTGCTCCGTGCGATGTTCAAAGTTTTAGATATTTTTTTGTAACCCAACCCTGATCTGTACTTCTCCACAACTTTGTCCCTGACCTGTTTGGAGAGCTCCTTGGTCTTCATGGTGGCACTTGCTTGGTGGTGCCCCTTGCTTAATGGTGTTGCAGACTCTGGGGCCATTCAGAACAGGTGTATGTATACTGAGATCATGTGACAGATCATGTAACACTTAGATTGCACACACACATTTAACTAATTATGTGATTTCTGAAGCTAATTGGTTGCACCAGATCTTATTTAGGTGCTTCATAGCAAAGGAGGTGAATACATATGCACGCACCACTTTTCTGTTTTTTGTTTTCTTTAGAATTGATTGAATCAAGTAATTTTTCAAACTTCACTTCACCCATTTGGATTATTTTGTGTATGTCCATTGCACGAAATTAAAATAAAAATCCATTTAAATTGCAGGTTGTAATGCAACAAAATAGGAAAAACGCCAAGGAGGATGAATACTTTTGGAAGGCACTGTATATAATGAATATGAATTCGGTGGGCAGAAATTCTTAAATATTACTGCATTAGACCTCTCACAAAAGGCTCGTTACATTATATATTTTTTTTAACCATCTAGCAAAATAACAACACAATGTCAAATACAGGTAGCCTAGTCAAATAGTTAACATCCAATCACATTAACCATTACTCTCTGGTGGGAATTCCACTAACGATCTGTAAGTAGACAAATGTAGCTGCTGCTCATGTTGGTATCTGTACTGATGGCGCAAAAGCCATGACAGAGAGATACATGGGAGTGGTAACGCGCATGCAAGCAGTTGCTCCCAACGCCACTTGGGTACACTGCAGCATCCACCGAGGGGCTCTTGCTGCCAAGGGAATGCCTGACAGCATGAAAGATGTTTTGGCCACTACAGTGAAAATGGTTAACTTTGTTAAAGCAAGGCCCCTGAACTCTCGTGTATTTTCTGCACTATGCAATGATATGGGCAGCAACCATGCAACGCTTTTACAACATTCAGAAGCTGGCTGATTATCAAGGGGCAAAGTATTGACAAAAAAAAATGTAATTGAAAGACGAGCTTAGTTCTCTTTACTGACCATAATTTTCACTTGTCTGACTGCTTGTATGATGCCGAGTTTCTCACATGACTGGCCTGTCTGGGTGATGTTTTTTCTCACTTTAATGATCTAAATCTAGGATTACAGGGACTCTCCGCAACTATGTTCAATGTGCAGGAAAAAATTGTGGCTATGATTAAGAAGTTGGAGCTCTTCTCTGTCTGCATTAACAAGGACAGCACACAGGTCTTTCCATCATTGTATGATTTTCTGTGTGCAAATGAAATCAAGCTCACGGACTATGTCAAATGTGATATAGCGAAGCACCTCAGTTGGGTGCGCAATTACGCAGGTACTTTCCCGAAACGGATGACACAAACAACTGGATTCGTTATGCCCTGCCTCCAGTCTACTTAACGATATCTGAACAAGAGAGCCTCATCAAAATTGCAACAAGCGTTCTGTGAAAATTGAATTTAATGAGAAGCCACTGCCAGATTTCTGGATTGGCTGCGCTCAGAGTATCCCGCCTTGGAAAATTGCGCTGTTAAGACACTGATGCCCTTTGTAACCGCGTACCTATGTGAGAGTGGATTCTCGGCCCTCACTAGCATGAAAACTAAATACAGGCACAGACTGTGTTTGGAAAATGCTATAAGACTGAGACTCTTCAATACAACCCAACATTGCAGAGTTATGTGCAACCTTCTCATTAACCTGTGCTAAGTTATTCACAATTTTCAATTAACAAATAAGGTTTTATATGTAAGATGGTTAAAAAAGAGAGAAAAACTATAGATTATTATTATATTATTAATTGTGCCCTGGTCCTACAAGAGCTCCTTGTCACTTCCCACATGCCAGGTTGTGACAAAAACTCACACTCATTCTTATGTTTATTAACCAATTAACTGCAGCATTTCTGTAAAAATGGAAAAGGCAAGTGGAAGGGGGGAGGTAAGGAACTTGTTTGTCAGCCCTGCATTAAATAACAAAATAGGTTAAAGAAAATTGTGATAAATAGAAAAGTATACCAGTTTAATTTAAGGACCAAAAAATTGACAGCTCTGCCAAAGAAGTTACAAAAAAGTTGGGAGGAGATTGTTGATGTACTGATTCCACTGCACATGGTTTATGAACTGATACCCAAAACAGCGACGTATTCAAAACGTTTTTCAATTTAAATTATGAAATAAAATGATGGTAACCAATACAATGTTATATTATATATGTGGGGCATAAAACCATCCCAGCTCTGCAGATTTTGCTGCGAAGAGACATAATCATTTGATCACTTGTTTTGGTACTGCCTACTTTATATGTACAGTTGAAGACGGAAGTTTACATACACCTTAGCCAAATACATTTAAACTCAGTTTTTCACAATTCCTGACATTTAATCCTAGTAAAAATTCCTTGTTTAGGTCAGTTCGGATCACCACTTTATTTTAAGAATGTGAAATGTCAGCATAATCGTAGAGAGAACGGTTTATTTCAGCTTTTATTTCTTTCATCACATTCACATTCACGCCCTGACCTGAGATATCTCTGTTTTCTTTATATTTTGGTTAGGTCATGCTGTGACCTTGGTGGGTACGCTAGTTTTGTATTGTCTATGGGTTTTGTATGTCTAGGGCTTTTGTATGTCTATGGTGGCTTGATATGGTTCCCAATCAGAGGCAGCTGTTTATCGTTGTCTCTGATTGGGGATCATATTTAGGTAGCCATTTTCCCTTTGGTGTTTGTGGGATCTTGTCTATATATAGTTGCCTGTCAGCGCTAGTTTGTATAGCGTCACGATTCATTTTGTTAGTTTGTTCAGTGTTCATTCTTTTAATAAATAAGAATGTACTCATACCACGCTGCCATCCCACCAAAAATGGACAAAGCAGCATTTTCAGGAGGACTGGACCTGGGAGGAGATTCTGAATGGAGCAGGACCCTGGACGCAGGCCGGGGAGTGTCACCGACCTAAGGAGGAAATAGAGACAACGAAAGCGGAACGGCGACGTTACGAGGAGTTATACCAACGAGGTAGTCCACAGAAATCTCCCTTCTGGGAGAAGAAGGAGGATTCGGAGGGGAGAGAAATGGGGGAGTTGTTGAGTTGGTGGAGGACGCACGGATTTGGAATAAAGGAACGTGTTGTCAGTTTGGTGCCACCTGAGCCAGCTTTCCGAACTCGTATGTCCTGTTCCTGCTCCTCGCGCTCGCCCTGAGATGCGTGTCTTCAGCCCGGTACCACCAGTGCCGGCACCACGCGTCAGGTTTCCAGTGCGCCTCCACAGTCCAGAGCTTTCGGGGAACAGTTCCCAGTCCGGAACCTCCAACGACGGGCCACAGTCCGGAACCTCCAGCGACGGGCCACAGTCCGGAACCTCCAGCGACGGGCCACAGTCCGGAACCTCCAGCGACGGGCCACAGTCCGGAACCTCCAGCGACGGGCCACAGTCCGGAACCTCCAGCGACGGGCCACAGTCCGGAACCTCCAGCGACGGGCCACAGTCCGGAACCTCCAGCGACGGGCCACAGTCCGGAACCTCCAGCAACGGGCCACAGTCCAGAACATCCAGCAACGGGCCACAGTCCGGAACCTCCAGCAATGGTCGCCAGTCCGGGGTCTCCAGCGACGGTCCCCAGCCCAGAGCCTCCGGAGATGATCCACGGTCCAGTTCTACAAAGGCGGAGGGATCAGCGTAAAGAGGGAGGGCTGCGTCCAGAACCAGAGCCGCCACCGAGGGTAGATGCCCACTCGGACCCTCCCCTATAGGTTCAGGTTTGCGGCCGGGAGTCCTTCCTGACTGATGTCTTGAGATGTTGCTTCAATATATTCACATAATTTTCCTCTTACTCATGCCATCTATTTTGTGAAGTGCACCAGTCCCTCCTGCAGCAAAGCACCTCCACAACATGATGCTGCTACCCCCGTGCTTCACTGTTGAGATGGTGTTCTTCGGCTTGCAAGCCTCCCCCTATTTCCTCCAAACATAAATATGGTCTCATTTATCTCTGAACAGCATCCATGTTTGATTTCTATTAGCCATATATTTTTCAACTGTGCTGTAATGTTTCACAAATATCCTGATCCTTATTATCTTCATAATTTCTACAGATTGTAAATTAAAGATAAAGTGTTTTGTTAAGACTATTCTTAAATTATTGATTAATTGTGTATTACATTGTAGAATAATAGTGAAGACATCAAAACTATGAAATAACACATGGAATCATGTAGTAACCAAAAAAGTGTTAAACAAATCAAGATATACTTGATATTTTGGATTCTTCAAAGTAGCCACCCTTTGCCTTGATGACAGCTTCGCACACTCTTGGTATTCTCTCAACCAACTTCATGAGGAATGCTTTTCCAACAGTCTTGAAGGAGTTCTCACATGTGCTGAGCACTTATTGGCTGCTTTTCCTTCACTTCACGGTCCAACTCATCCCAAACCATCTCAATTGGGTTGAGGTTGGGTGATTGTGGAGGCCAGGTCATCTGATGCAGCACTCCATCACTCTCCTTGGTCAAATAGCCTTAAACAGCCTTGAGGTGTGTTTTGGGTCATTGTCCTGTTGAAAAACAAATGATAGTCCCACTAAGCGCAAACCAGATGGGATGGTGTATTGCTGCAGAATGTTGTGGTAGCCATGCTGGTTAAGTGTGCCTTGAATTCTAAATAAATCACAGACAGTGTCACCAGCAAAGCATCCCCACACCATCAGACCTCCTCCATGCTTCACGGTCAGAACCGTACGTCTCACAAAGACACGACGGTTGGAAACAAAAATCTAGAATTTGGACCAAAGGACAGATTTCCACCAGTCTAATGTGTTTCTTGAGCAAAGCAAGTCTCTCTTATTGGTGTCCTTTTAGTAGTGGTTTCTTTGCAGCAATTTGACCATGAAGGCCTGATTCACCCAGTCTCCTCTGAACAATTGATGTTGAGCTGTCTGCTACTTGAACTCTGTGAAGCATTTATTTGTGCTGCGATTTGAGGTGCATTTATGAATTTATCTAATAAACGTATCCTCTGCAGCAGATGTAACTCTGGGTCTTCCTTTCCTGTGGTGGTCCTTATGAGAGCCAGTTTTAATCATAGCACTTGATGTTTTTTTGCGACTTCACTTGAAAAAAATTGCAATTTTCCATATTGACTGACCTACATGTCTTGAAGTAATGATGGACTGTTGTTTCTCTTTCCTTATTTGAGCTGTTCTTGCCATAATATGGACTTGGTCTTTTACCAAATAGGGCTATCTTCTGTTTACCACCCCTATCTTGTCACAACACAACTGATTGGCTCAAATGCATTAAGAAGGAAAGAAATTCCACAAATTAACTTTTAACAAGGCAGACCTGTTAATTGAAATCCTTTCCAGGTGACTACCTCATTATTATTATTTTGGTATTTTATTTCTTTAAAAAAAATATACAGTAACAGTCAAAAGTTTGGACATACCTACTTATTCATGAAGTTGTTTGAGAGAATGCCAAGAGTGTGCAATATGTTGATTTGTTTAACACTTTTTTGGTTACACATGATTCCATATGTGTTATTTCATAGTTTTGATGTCTACGATGTAGAAAATAGTAAAAATAATGAAAATCCTTGAATAAGTAGGTATGTCCAAACTTTTGACTGTTACTGTATATTTTTTTTAAAGAAATAAAATACCAAAATAATAATAATAGTACTAGTAGCAGCAGCGTAATGTGGGGAAATGTGCGTGCGTGTGTACCTGTAAGTGTGCATAGTCAGTGCATATGGTTATGGAGAGAACAGTGTGTGTGTGTGTGTGCGTGCACGTGCACCTGTCCATTCTATCTATTCACTTACTGTAGGCCTCTGAAATCTGAATGGGAATCCCAGTGAATCTGGTTGGACATGTTACAATACCAATGTGAAGTTTTTTTTTATTCAATTAAAATCATGTTTTAGCCTAGATCCTGAACAGGCAAGTCTCTCTTCCACTAATCATTATATTTCACATGAGATGGCTCTGACTTTAATCAGGGAACTTTACATGTAAGTAACACAGTCAAAATGTCTGACCATGAAACTGTAATGGAATGCTATGTAGAGCCTACTCCTTCCCCAAGGGTGTCAGAGTTAAATAGTTATCATCAAACCTTGATCTCACCTCAATATGTTATGTGCTTCCAATTCACACCGGTTCATATTCAAAACAATAGCAAAATTAAACACAAATCAGTAGGCTACACAAACAATGTATGTGTGTTTGTATCCCAGTACTACATCAGCAGCAACTGAGCGAAGAATGGCCACCATGCACACACACACAAACACACAAACAAACAGAGCTTCTCTAGTTGGATAAATGGTACGAGAGACGCAGGGTCTCTAACCCAACCTACAGTAGATGGCCTCGGCCACCCTGAACCACTCAGCAACACCATTACCACCATACCATTAGTGCCTCCCTCCACCTCAGCCTGCTGAGTTATTACCATAATGAAACATTATAGCGCAGGATAGCAGAGCAATGCTGAGCGGCCCACATGATCCCACGTCACCCCCCAGCCACCTAAAGTCACCCAATAAACTAATACAAGGATCCATCTTGAGACGGGAAACAGGGATTACACTGACACACACTCATGGATCTCCCTCCAGAGACCACAACATTCACTGATTGGATGGTAGTGGATATTGGAAAGATCCATGAGTTTTGATGACATGAAAACATAAAATAATAATACAATATAGAGATTGAGATCCTCTGATCAATTCTAAAATCTCTGCTTATCTAAAACCCCTGATTTGCAAAATTGCAGTAAAAATACCACTAGCCTTTGTTCATCTTATATACCATACCGTACATTACATTTGCATTATCTAGTTTCAGGGCCATGAAATCTGTTCATTCATTGGTTGAAGTCAGTTTAAATCCTAATGACATCATTATCTAGGAGATTAGCAGTTTCCACCAACAGCCACCCCATGGTCCTGATTGCCTCAAATCTCAGGCTGTTTTGATAACTCCGTAATCGACGTCCTCAAGACAAAACATTAAAAACCACTAGCAACAAACACTGGGAATAATGTAACAAAAAGGGTCATTTAACATTTCGATGTCGTGCCAGAAAATGTTGAGTTAAACATAGGGTTTACAACATACGGTGCATTCAGAAAGTATTCAGACCCCTTTATCCACAATTTGTTGGGTTACAGCCTTATTCTAAAATAGATGAGAAATATATATATATTTAATCCATCTACACACAATACCCCATAATGACAAAGTGAAAACAGGTTTTTAGAATATTTTGCACAATTATGAAAATAAAAAAAACAGATATCGTCATGCATAAGTATTCAGACCCTTTGCTGTGAGACTCGAAATTGAGCTCAAGTGCATCCTGTTTCTAAAAACTGTCACACCCTGATCTGTTTCACCTGTCTTTGTGCTTGTCTCCACCCCCCTCCGGGTGTCGCCCATCCTCCCCATTATCCCCAGTGTATTCAAAGCTGTGTTCTCTGTTTGTCTGTTGCCAGTTCATTTTGTTTTGTCAAGCCTACCAGCGTTATTCCCATGCTCCCGTTTTCTAGTTTTCCCAGTTTTGACCATTTTGCCTGCCCTGACCCTGAGCCTGCCTGCCGTTCTGTACCTTGTCACACCACTCTGGATTACAGACCTCTGCCTGCCCTGACCCTGAGCCTGTCTCCCGTTCTGTACCTTTGGGACTCTGCTCTGGATTACTGACCTCTGCTTGCCCTTGACCTATCGTTTGCCTGACCCCGTTTTCATAATACACTTTTGTCACTTCGAAACTGTCTGCTGGGTCTTCTCCTGAGCCTTGACAAAAAACAGTTCTTACTTTGCAGAGGAACTTAAAACTATCCACCTTCTCCACTGCAGTCCCATCGATGTTGATAGGGGGGTGCACGCTCTGCTGTTTCTTGTCCACGATCATCTCCTTTGAGGTTATTTTCCTGGCACCACATTCCCAGAGCTTTCACCTCCTCCATGTAGGCTGTCGTCGTTGTTAGTAATCAAGCCTATTACTGTTGTGTTTTCTGCAAATGTGATTATTGAGTTGGAGGAGTGCTTGGCCATGCAGTCATGGGTGAACAGGAAGTACATGAGGGGGCTGAGCACGCACCCTTGTGGGGCCCCAGTGTTGAGGATCAGCGAAGTGGAGTTGTTGCTTCCTACCTTCACCACCTGGGGGCGGCCCATTAGGAAGTCCAGGAACCAATTACACAGGGAGGAGTTCAGACCCAGGGTCTTGAGTGATGATGAGCTTGAAGGGTACTATGGTGTTGAATGCTGAACTATAATCAATGAACAGCATTTTCCAGATGGGATAGGGCAGTGTGCAGTGTGATGGCGATTGAATCGCCTATGGACCTATTGGGGTGGTGAGTAAATTGAAGTGGTTCTAGGGTGACAGGTAAGGTGGAGGTGATATGATCCTTGACTAGTCTCGCAAAGCACTTCTGGGAAGCATGACATCGGTGTCCGCGACATGGCTGGTTTTCCTTTTGTAATCTATGCTTGTCTGTAGACCCTGCCACATACATCTCGTGTCTGAGCTGTTGAATTGCGACTCCGCTTTGTCTCTATACTGACGTTTTGCCTGTTTGATTGCCTTGCGGAGGGAATGACTTCTCTGTTTGTATTTTGCCATATTCCCAGTCACCTTGCCATGATTAAATGTGGTCGTTCGCGCTTTCAGTTTTGCACGAATGCTGCCATCTATCCACGGCTTATGGTTAGGGTAGGTTTTAATAGTCACAGTGGGTACAACATCTCCTATACACTTCCTGATAAACTCAGTCAGCGTCTCGGTGTATACGTCAATATTATTCTCGGAAGCTACCCGGGAACATATCCCAGTTCGCATGATCAAAACAATCTTGAAGAATGGATTCCGATTGGTCAGACCAGCGTTGAATAGTCCTTAGCACGGGCACTTCCTGTTTTCTGCCTTTAGGAAGGGAGGAGCAAAATGGAGTTGTGGTCAGATTTGCCGAAAGGAGGGCGGGGGAGGTCCTTGTATGCATCCTGGAAGTTAGAGTAACAGTGGTCTGATGTTTTAACAGCGCAAGTACTACAGTCGATATGCTGATAGAATTTAGGCATCCTTTTCCTCGAATTTGCTTTGTTAAAATCCCCAGCTACAATAAATGCAGCCTCGGGATATATAGTTTTCCATTTGCATAAAGTCCAGTGAAGTTCCTTGAGGGCCGTTGTGGTATCGGCTTGAGGGGAGATATACACGGCTGTGACTATAACCGGGGGGAACTATTCACAATAAGTGACGTTATTGTGAAGTGGAAATGTCTAGGAGCAACAACGGCACAGCCAGAAAGTGGTAGGCGACACAAGCTCACAGAATGGGACAGCCAAGTGCGGAAGCGTGGAACACGTAAAAATCCTCTGTCCTAGGTTGCAACACTCACTACCAAGTGCCAAACGGCCTCTGGATTCCATTAGATGTTGGCACTACCAAGTGCCAACATCTAATGGAAAGCCTTCCCAGAAGAGTGGAGACTGTTTTAGCAGCAAAGGGGGGACTAACTCAATGTTAATGCCCATGATTTTGGAATGAGACGTTCGACGAGCAGGTGTCCACATTTTTGGTCATGTAGTGTATTATCATTCTCCAGGAAAACTTGACACGGTTAATTGAACAGGGACCATAATCTATACATTTCAAACTCAATCATCTAAATCCTGATTGAATAGCTATGCTTTCGTTTCTGAAACACATCTCCAACCATACAGTGGGGCCAACCATACAGTGGGGTAAAAAAGTATTTAGTTAGCCACCAGTTGTGTTCTCCCACTTAAAAAGATGAGAGAGGCCTGTACTTTTCATCATAGGTACACTTCAACTATGACAGACAAAATGAGAAAAAAAAATCCAGAAAATCACATTGTAGGTTGCGCAAATTTGTACTGAATGGGGTTAGTCAACAGTAGGTAGGTTTTGGTCCATATTTGAAAACCTTCCCTTTAGCTCAACAAACAAGTTCTCCCATGATTAGCGAAATGACACAGTAGATAGTATTCTGGCATTGTTTCAACCCCAGTGCTGCTATGAAGGGCAGGGGAGGTTCACAATCATCCATGCACACTCAATCTCCATGAAACATTGATGAGAGCCATATCACTCATACCACAACAGCTGTAGTTGTACTGTAGTCTATGTGATCAACAGGTATCTCCCTCTCTCTACAGTAGGTCTGCTCATGTCAGCACCTGATGCAGCCTCTAAATCTGTTGTTACTGAGGATAAAGGTACTTGCTCATGGGGGAAGGATTAGGAGCAGAGAGGCACAGAGAAAATCCTCTTCTCCTCCCAGGGAGGGGGGGGGGAGAGAGAGAGAGAGAGATGCATGCAGCTAGAGAGATGCAGCTAGAGAGAGCAATGGAAAGAGAGAGAGAGAGAGAGAGAGAGAGATGCAGCTAGAGAGATGGAGAGAGAGAGAGAGATGCAGCTAGAGAGAGAGAGAGAGAGATGCAGCTAGAGAGAGAGAGAGAGATGCAGCTAGAGAGATGGAGAGAGAGAGAGATGCAGCTAGAGAGATGGAGAGAGAGAGAGATGCAGCTAGAGAGATGGAGAGAGAGAGAGATGCAGCTAGAGAGATGGAGAGAGAGAGTGATGCAGCTAGAGAGAGAGAGAGAGAGATGCAGCTAGAGAGAGAGAGAGAGAGATGCAGCTAGAGAGGTGGAGAGAGAGAGAGATGCAGCTGGAGAGATGGAGGGAGAGAGAGAGAGATGCAGCTAGAGAGATGGAGAGAGAGATGCAGCTAGAGTGCTAGAGAGAGAGAGAGAGAGAGAGAGAGAGATGCAGCTAGAGAGATGGAGAGAGAGAGAGATGCAGCTAGAGAGATGGAGAGAGAGAGATGCAGCTAGAGAGATGGAGAGAGAGATGCAGCTAGAGAGATGGAGAGAGATAGAGATGCAGCTAGAGAGAGAGAGAGAGAGATGCAACTGGAGAGATGGCGAGAGAGAGAGAGAGAGAGAAAACAGCTACACTACTGCTACAGTAGAGTACAGGCCCTGCTTGGCTCCTCCAGAGATGGTTACATAACTTGGCAAAAACTAGTCCTTCCCTCCTCCACACAGACAGTCAGACAGAGAGACAGACAGAAAGAGAGAAAGACAGAAAGAGAGACAGAAAGAAAGAGAGACCGACAGAGGGCGAGACCGACAGAGGATGAGACCGACAGAAACCGACAGAGTGCGAGACCGACAGAGACCGACAGAGGGCGAGACCGACAGAGGATGAAACCGACAGAGACCGACAGAGGATGAGACCGACAGAGACCGACAGAGGGCGAGACCGACAGAGAACAACAGAGACCGACAGAGGGCGAGACCGACAGAGGGCGAGACCGACAGAGGGCGAGACCGACAGAGGACGAGACCGACAGAGGACGAGACCGACAGAGGATGAGACCGACAGAGGATGAGACCGACAGAGACCGACAGAGACCGACAGAGGGCGAGACCGACAGAGGGCGAGACCGACAGAGACCGACAGAGACCGACAGAGGGCGAGACCGACAGAGAACGACAGAGGGCGAGAAAGACAGAAAGAAAGGTGGGCAAATGACCCTGTAGCGACTTGAATCACACAGTTAAACATAACACCCCAAACATTTTCTTTTACAGTGGGGGCAACTGATTCCTTTCTTAAATCAATGCTTATTACTCGCTTCGACTATTGTCTAACCCTGACTGCTGAACCAACGTTTAACCCCGATCATATGTTGTGAGGAGATCGACACCTTTGTACGTTTACTGATGCTGATACTGTATGAACGTCAAGAACATTAAGAGAAAGTGTGTCAGTGTCGCATAAGGTTCTTTAGTGATTCAAAAAACAAAATGCACTTCTACACAAGAGCCTTGTGAATTAACACTGTTGCTGCTTCTCTTAAAGGGAAACAACATGCTTAAAGGAGACTGAACAAAACCTCCCTCTTTATTCATTCAAACAAATCTTCTTGTTTTTTTTACTGGAAGCCATCCCCCAACTACAAACACATTAAGCACAAATAAATCAGGAGACAGTTCTGTTATAGCAGTCAGTTTGTGTTCACATCAGCACCGAGAGGTACAGTAACTGTTATGCAAGCAGAGGGAGGAGATAGATATAGACCCTGATCCCAAAACTTTTGAAATTAGACAAGCTTTGCGGCAGATTCTGCATTCACCTTTGATTTCCTCTCCCACTCACTCCTACTGGTGCTGCTCGCATTCAACAGACACTGGTTCATGTCATTGTGATGCTATATTCTCTCTCCACCAACTCCAGTCTATCTAGCAGCCCCCATAGGAAGGCAGGCCTAATACGGAGATAGGCTATAGCCTATCACCGCCCACTGTGAACATTCTCCAAAACCTCTCACAACGTTTCTAGCCTAAATGATATAATGATAGTTGCCTCTTACGGAAGAGGCTATAATATGCCCTCACTCATTCCTCTGGAGTGGTTGCGAGTGTGTGAGAGTGTGTAAGTGTGTGTGTGTGTTCCATTCCACATGACGCAAGGTAAAATGATCTGCCGATCTTCTTCCATCTGTCTCTGTGAAGCACTTCAAATGGTAACCAAATATGACACAGCAAGCCAGCCCCCTGAAGAGTAATATTCTAATGGCTTTTCAAAATCAGCCCCAGTACAGTCCCAATTCCAACCAAGCCATTATCCTACTTCTCTATGGCTTTCAGTATCATACAGTGCCTGGAAAAATATTAAGCATGCATCCATCATTTTAAAGGGGAATTGCACCAGCTGAATTGGCCTCGTTTTTATGTTTGCTCCTCAAGAGATAAAGGCGGGCCTTGACAGAAGCCAAAGGGGAGTTGGCTTGGGGGTGTGGTTTGATGTGGGGTGTCTCTTTGGTGTGTCCTTGCCTCCAGCAAGACACACCCATCTGTCAGCACTTTGCCCACAGCTCTTTCCCCCCCCCCCCTCCCCCCACTCAATCATAACAAACAAACCTCCTGCAGGTTGAGTTCAATAAGTACAGGCAGATGTATAGTAAGATGTTGGAGGACACAACACAACAAACAAAATGTGAAACAGCAGCAAATTACCTTTAGTCAATAGCCTACAGAGTAATATGAAAATACTGCAATTGCTGAATTGAATTTGTGTTCTGATAACTTTCAAATGTAGTAACAGGTCTGTGTAGAATAAATAATCCTTTACGTACAGTGCATTCGGAAAGTATTCAGACCATTTGACTTTTTCCACATTTTGTTACGTTAACCTTAATCAAATATATATATATATATATATATATATATATATATATATATATATATATATATCAGCAATCTACACACAATGACAAAGCGAAAACAGGTTTTTAGAAAGTTTTGAAATTGTTTAAAAAGTCTAAAACAGATATTCAGACCCTATGCAATGAGACTCGAAATTGAGCTTAGGTGCATCCTGTTTCCATTGTTTCCGCGACCTGATTGGATTCCACCTGTGGTAAATTCAATTAAATGGACATGAATTGGAAAGGCACACACCTTTCTATTTAAGGTCCCACAGTTAACAGTGCATGCCAAAGAAAAAATCAAGCCATGAGATGTTTGTGGAGATGTTTTTCAGCGGCAGGGACTGGGAGACTAGTCAGGATCGAGGGAAGGATGATAGGAGCAAAGTACAGAGAGATCCTTGATGAAAGCCTGCTCAAGAGATCTCAGGACCTCAGACTGGGGTGACGGTTCAGCTTCCAACAGGACAACGACCCTAAGAACCCAGCCAAGACAACACAAGAGTGACTTCGGGACAAGTCTCTGAATGTCCTTGAGTGGCCCAGACAGAGCCCGGACTTGAACCCGATCTAACATCTCTGGAGAGACCTGAAAATAGCTGTGCAGCAACGCTCCCCATCCAACCTGACAGAGCTTGAGAGGATTTGCAGAGAAGAATGGGAAATTCCCCAAATACAGGTGCGCAACCTTGTAGTGTCATACCCAAGAAGACTCAAGGCTGTAATCGCTGCCAAAGGCGCTTCAACAACATACTAAGTAAAGTGTCCGAATACTGAAGTAAATTGAATATTAAAGTGTTTTATTTTTAATACATTTGCAAAAATGTGTCATTATGGGGTATTGTGTGTAGGTTGATGAGGGGAAAAAACAATTTAATCCATTTTAGAATAAGGCTGTAACATAACAAAATGTGGAATAAGTCAAGTGGTCTGAATAGTTCCCGAATGCACTGTAAACCAAAGAAGCAGTGTTCTGCTACTATAACAATGTGCATTTTTCATCTTTCATTGTCATTCCCAGCCGATACAGATACTGTGCCTGTCTGCATTGTGTCTGGTGGTAATGAGGCTACCTTGGCAAACATGTCAGTGATCATACCTTTCTGTGTGTTGTCCCGTATGCAACAGGAGTTCCCTTATCCTGGTATAGAATATACCGTGTTTTTCCCTCCTCATATTGACTAATACCATATCATTGAATAATAAAAAAAGACAATACAATTCAAAGTTGTGTCTAGTCAAATTTTAATGCTGAGTGCCCGGTCTCTCTCCATTCAGTATCAAGCCCGTCTTTCAGTCTGGACTTCATCACATAATCTTGCAGGTCTCCATGTTCTGGCTTCATACATGTTTCTGTGAACACATACACAACATAGTCACTGTTCTATTACCAATGGCAGTTAGGATAGGTCATATCGGACACACAAACAGTTACTATGTTCAAGTTTGAACAGGTCTGATAAAACCTAACCAATTATGGTCTCCCCGTTACATGACTGAGGCTGCCATCTGGCAAAAGCAGCTCCAGTCCATCTAAAGAAATGGGCAGAGTTGAGGCAGAGTTCATCAGTGATACATGGAATGAAAAGGGTGTTGCTATTACTGGACATTTGTGCTGTACTGTATTATTAGTCATCACCTCATTGTGGATGTGTTGAGTGGATCTGTTGAGTGCCAGTTCTCTCTCATCTCATGCATCTGTGAACACATACACACAGTCACTGTTCTATTACCAATGGCAGTTAGGAATTGGTGATATCTGACACACTAACATATACTATGTTGAACAGAGACTAAACCTACCTAATTCTGTTCTCCCCATCAACGACGGTTGGTGAGCAGGCAATAGTTAAAGCTGGAGATAGAGCCTTTTCCAGAGCCCCATTGATGGGCATAGCACCGTAGATCAGCTCCTAGCCCCTCATCAAAGATACTGGTCGGTAACACACAAACACACACACACAGAGCACTGATTACATTATCAAAGGGGGTTATGATTATCCTGGTGGAACTAACCTGATCGCTGCATTCACCTTTCTATTTCACTTCAGATATCATAAAATGTGAAGTAAAATACAATGGTGAACACAGCGATCAGGCTGGTTCCACGAGGCTAGGTTATGCCCTTTACATTATATGCCTCTAAGAAGTGGAAAATAAGCAACAAATAATGTCCCAGATTTGGGTTATCAAATGTTTCAAAGTAATGAAGTGGGTTACCTTCTGTATTTGTACAAATGATGAGCTGATCAAAATTCGTTTTCCCTCTGCAGCAATATGTTTGGAACATCAAAACGCAATAAAATCACAATATCAAATCGCAATACATATAGAATTGCAATACATATCGTATCGGCACCTAAATATTGTGAAAATATGGCAATTCCCAGCCCTATAAATTACACACACTTAGAGTAGCATGGAAATACAATGACAACAACAAGAACTTTGCCATATTATGATGTCATCAAATTTACTCTAGAGAGATTGCATTGTTTCCATTACTGTTATTAGCAAAGTTTGTCAAAAATAGCTAGCAATGCTAATGTTAGCTAGCTAAATTACGGTGGCCCCCTCAATCTGAGTTAGCTGGATAAAGTTATACTGCATCTAATGTCAATCTGTCGACATCAGCATCATGACATAAGGTTTTCCTACTAGTTATTTGCCTTCATTTGAAATGGTATTGTGTTTCCAAGCCAAATCTGAGTTGTATTAAGGTAGGCTAAAGTTAGCCAGCAAGCTAGCTAGGTTCCAAACTCTGTTTTAGACAAGACGGACTTTATGACAAAAATTATCCTTTGCAATCAGTTTTTACACTATAAACAAATGTTCCTGACTCATATCAATGCCACATAGGCTGTTTTCAGGGGATTAATTGGTTTTTAGGGGCAGTGGCTCTGTAAAATACAAAAGGCCAGTTATTAGGGCTGTGACGATACTAGTATCACAATATTTTTCCCCCAAAAAACTGCTGTATGTAAACTATTGTGTGATATAGCTTGGAAAATAAACAAATGTGACTGGATGACAGCTTAATGATGTTAATTTCCAACATTAGGGCTGTTTTCCTAAAGAAGTTAAATCCGCTTGTTTTCTCTCCTTGCCACAATACTAACGAGTATCGTGATACTGGTATCGTCCCAGCCCTACCAGTTACGTCAGTGGATTTGAGGTCACATTTTGATAGAGAAAGGGAGAGAGAGAAGAAAAGCATAGGTGCCTCACCCTGACTCACAACTGAGAATATATTGACACATCTACATGGAAACTCATAAGATGATCGAGGCTTGAATGCTGGAGTGGCTTGGACCAAGACATACTTATTTGTGTTCAATCAGTGAAATCAGATTCACTTTCTTTCATGTCATCACATTTCAATGGGGGACCATTTTTCTATTCAAAATATTCTTGTGGCAACCACTTATTGGTATTGAACCATGATAAGAGGTCAGATTACCATAACTATTTCCTCCCAAGGACCAAGGGTGAATTTCCATTTCCTCGCTTCCTCACATCCTCTATACTTAATCCTCTCTATGCCTCTTCTTCAAAACATCAGAGGGAAGTGAGGAGAGGATTTTGAGGAGACAACTAATTTCCTTCTGGCATTTTGAAAAGGAGGCAGGGAGAGGATGGAACAAGGAAAAACTTTGAGATTCACCCAAAGAGTGCCCACTCTTATGGCTGTGCCATTACTGTCTTTTCTCTATTCAACTGTAGCATACATATAAAATCGCTCTCTGGGAATTTAAATTGGGTTCAAGGGGAGATATGAGAATACTGTGATTGAGGTTCAGAATGTCAGTTGTCACTTGGCTCATCGGGACACAAAACCTACAGAAAAGATAGCAGGCTCAAGAAGAAGATCACGAACTAGGAATGAAAAATTCAACAAGCAATTCTGACAGCAAATCACCTTGACACAGGTGAAAGACAGGGGAATTGTGGGGATAGCACTGCCACCATATGTCCTATTCTATATTCTTAAAACTCTCCATGCCAAACTGAAAAACACTTTGTTCTTATAAATCTTCTACAGGATCGGTGTCCGTCCACGGGACAGTTGAGCTAACGTAGGCTAATGCGATTAGCATGAGTTTGTAAGTAACTAGAACATTTCCCAGGACATAGACATATCTGATATTGGCCGAAAGCTTAAATTATTGTTAATCTAACTGCACTGTCCAATTTGCCATTGCTATTACAGTGAAAGAATACCATGATATTGTTTGAGGAGAGTGCACATTTGGGCAGTCTTGATACAAAGGTTTGAACAGAAATGCAATGGTTCATTGGATCAGTCTAAAACGTTGCACACATACACACACACTGCTGCCATCTAGTTGAAACAATCTAAATTGCACCTGGGCTGGAATAATACATTATGGCCTTTCTCTTGCATTTCAAAGATGGCACAAAAAAAAATACAAAATAATAGTTTTTTTTCTTTCTTTGTAATATATTTTACCAGATCTATTGTGTTATATTCTCCTACAATCCTTTCACATTTCCACAAAAGTGTTTCCTTTCAAATGGTACCAATAATATGCATATCCTTGCTTCAGGGCCTGAGGCAGTTAGATTTGGGTATGTAAATGTAGGCGAAAATTGAAAAAGAGGGCAGATCCTTAAAAGTTATACAACCTCGGATTAAGCACCCCAATATCCCGTATAACACCCAAACACTTTTGCAACACTCTCAAGCTATAATAATTTCACAGTGACTACAGATCGAAAGTACCTATTAGCTAAATCTTGTGCCACGCATCATTTCTCAGAGCTTTGAGACTTAATTTGTGTTGTGCATTGTCCCTACCAAATAAATTTTATAAACAAAATGTTTTAAAGTGGTATAACATTTTGGCGAGGAATAGCTGTGTATTGTGTAGCCCGACAGCTCTAAGATAATGATGCTGAAGAAAGCCATCCCATTAAAGATTAAACAATGATCATACGTTATTGTGAAAAATAAGCTAATGACGATGGGAGAAAGCCTTACGGAGACCCTTATTGTGAAGTAATATAATCACAGGTTACATGTATTAATCCCACATTACGCCATGTCTTTCAAACCCATAGATGGACAAAGTAAGAATAGGGCCATGCACCTGCATTTCGTTTCTATGGAAACTCCTAATCTCCTAGCAACCATGCATTGAGTTTTTGAAAGCATGATTAATATCGAAAAATTATTTTTATGTTTGTTTAAATGTATTTAATTTTTTTAAATAGCCAAGGTAGAAATAATTATGTCATTTGCCTTCGAGTTCTACTTTGTTTGCGGTAAAGCAAAATATTAGAACATATGGCTGTAACAGGGTAACACTGCTCTGTGACTGCATGATGGCCTTCTGGTCACCTGGTTGTATGCTACCAGAATATTTTCTTTACAGCTTTATTGATAACATTGATAACAGCATACCACCCTGCGTACTACTGCTCGCTTGCTTCTGAAGCTAAGCAGGTTTGGTCCTGGTCAGTCCTTGGATGGGAGACCAGATACTGCTGGAAGTGGTGTTGGAGGGCCAGTAGGAGGCACTCTTTCCACTGGTCTAAAAAATATCCCAATGCCCCAGGGCAGTGATTGGGGACACTGCCCTGTGTAGGGTGCCGTCTCTCGGATGGGATGTTAAACAGGTGTCCTGACTCTCTGAGGTCATTAAAGATCCCATGGCACTTATTGTAAGAGTAGGGGTGTTAACCCCGGTGTCCTGGCTAAATTCCCAATCTGACCCTCAAACCATCACGGTCACCTAATAATCCCCAGTTTACAATTGGCTCATTCATCCCCCTCCTCTCCCCTGTAACTATTCCCCAGGTCGTTGCTGCAAATGAGAACGTGTTCTCAGTCAATTTACCTGGTAAAATAACGGATAAATAAAAATAAAATTATACTGTATCACTTATATTCTTATTTTTTTATATACATTGAAATTCCCCCATTTTTGGCTCCTGAGTGGCACAGTGGTCTATGCTTTGCATTGCATTGTTGCGGCATCACTACAGCCTGGGGTTCGATCCCAGGCTGTATCATTACCGGCTGTGACCTGGAGTCCCATAGGGTGGCGTACAATTGGCCCAGTATCATCTGGGTTAGGGGAGGGGTTGGCCGGGGGGGCTTTACTTGGCTCATCACACTCTAGCGACTTGTGGCGGTCCAGGCGCCTGCAGGCTGACTCTGGTCATCAGTTGAACAGTGCTTCCTCTGACACATTGGTGCGGCTGGCTTCCGGGTTAAGCGAGCGGGAGTTAAGAAGCACGCTTTGGTGGGTTATGTTTCGGAAGACACATGACTCGACCTTCACCTCTCCTAAGCCCGTCGGGGAGTTGCAGCGATGAGACAAGATCATAATCACGAAAAAGGGGGTAAAAATTACTAAAAATAAAATACAAATAAATATATCCAATTTTGACTATGACCTAAAGAGACCAATTAATTGTATTTTACATTCAAACCTGATCATATATTGGTGCCTTTCCTATTTCCTGTCTGGAATCAAAAGCAGACAGGTAAATTATGTCAAGTTGAAGCCAAATTGTGCAGCGCTCCAGATGTATTTACACAACCACTCTCGTGTGTAAAAGTTAATGGCACCTTTTTCATGGAGAACGTTCATTCCTCAAGCTGTCTGCAGATAAGCAATCTACCTTCAGGCAGTGCTGAGAACCTAGGGGGTTTATTTCCAATGGCGGGAGACTTGCAACTCCGCTGGATATGCCGGTACGGCAGTACAGACAATTTGCCACTTTAGATTCGTATCTGCTTTCCTTGTATGCCTTGTCTTCAATGTGTTCATCTGCCTTGAGAGAGGAATTGATATGATTTGATTTTGTTTGTCTCCCATATGTCCAGGGGTGACATGAGAAGTACCTGACGTTTAAATGGGCTATTTGTTTCGTTCAGTTTAGCAGGAGGCTCACCAAGGCAATCATTAATTCTGGGTGCATTGAGGACACTGGTGATAGTTTTTTATTTATCTAACTAGGCAAGTCAGTTAAGAACAAATTCTTATTTTCAGGACCTTAAAGCTTGGTCGCAAATGGGTCTTTCAAATGGACAATGACCCCAAGCATACTTCCAAAGTTGTGGCAAAATGGCTTAAGGACAACAAAGTCAAGGTATTGGAGTGGCCATCACAAAGCCCTGACCTCAATCCTATAGAAAATGGGAGGGCAGAACTGGAAAAGCATGTGTGCGAGCAAGGAGGCCTACAGTGCCAGCTCTGTCAGGGGGAATGGGCCAAAATTCACCCAACTTATTGTGGGAAGCTTGTGGAAGGCTACCCGAAACCTTTGACCCAAGTTAAATAATTGAAAGGCAATGCTGCCAAATACTAGTTGAATGTATGTAAACTTCTAACCCACTGGGAGTGTGATAAAAGAAATAAAAGCTGAAATAAATCATTCTCTCTGCTATTATTCTGACAATAAAGTAATCCTAACTAACCTAAGATCCTTAGTTAGATCCTAACTGACTTAAAACAGGGAATTATTACGAGGATTAAATGTCAGGAATTGTGAAAAACTGATTTTAAATGTATTTGGCTAAGGTGTATGTAAACTTCCGACTTCAACTGTACATGCATACTTACAGTACCAGTCAAAAGTTTGTGTAGGGGCTATTTAACCAAGGAGAGTGATGGAGTCCTGCATCAGATGACCTGACCTCCACAATCACCTGACCTCAATCCAATTGAGATGGTTTGGGATGAGTTGGACCGCAGAGTGAAGGAAAAGCAACCAACAAGTGCTCAGCATATTTGGGAACTCCTTCAAGCTGGTTGAGAGAATGAGTGTGCAAAGCTGTCATCAAGGCAAAGGGGATTTGTTAAATGCTTTTTGTTTACTACATGATTCCATATATGTTATTTCATACTTTTGATGTTTTCAATATTATTCTACAATGTAGAAAATAGTAAAAATAAAGAAAAACCCTTGAATGAGTAGATGTGTCCAAACTTTTGACTGGTACTGTAATATATATATACAGTGGGGAGAACAAGTATTTGATACACTGCCAATTTTGCAGGTTTTCCTACTTACAAAACATGTAGAGGTCTGTAATTTTTTATCATAGGTACACTTCAACTGTGAGAGACGGAATCTAAAACAAAAATCCAGAAAATCACATTTTATGATTTTTAAGTAATTAATTTGCATTTTATTGCATGACATAAGTATTTGATCACCTACCAACCAGTAAGAATTCCAGCTCTCACAGACCTGTTAGTTTTTCTTTAAGAAGCCCTCCAGTGGTTAAGGGCACTGTACTGCAGCGCCAGCTGTGTCACCAGAGACTCTGGGTTCGCACCCAGGCTCTGTCGTAACCGGCCGCGACCGGGAGATCCGTGGGGCGACGCACAATTGGCCTAGCGTCGTCCAGGTTAGGGAGGGGTTGGCCGGTAGGGATATCCTTGTCTCATCGCGCACCAGCGACTCCTGTGGCAGACCGGGCGCAGTGCACGCTAACCAAGGTTGCCAGGTGCACGGTGTTTCCTCCGACACATTGGTGTGGCTGGCTTCTGGGTTGGATGCGCGCTGTGTTAAGAAGCAGTGCGGCTTGGTTGGGTTGTGTATCGGAGGACGCATGACTTTCAACCTTCGTCTCTCCCGAGCCCTTACGGGAGTTGTAGCGTTGAGACAAGCTGGTAGCTTACTGCACCTGTTTGAACTCGTTACCTGTATAAAAGACACCTGTCCACACACTCAATCAAACCTACTCCAACCTCTCCACAATGGCCAAGACCAGAGAGCTGTGTAAGGACATCAGGGATAAAATTGTAGACCTGCACAAGGCTGGGATGGGCTACAGGACAATAGGCAAGCAGCTTGGTGAGAAGGCAACAACTGTTTGCGCAATTATTAGAAAATGGAAGAAGTTCAAGATGACGGTCAATCACCCTCAGTCTGGGGCTCCATGCAATATCTTACCTCGTGGGGCATCAATGATCATGAGGAAGGTGAGAGATCAGCCCAGAACTACACGGCAGGACCTGGTCAATGACCTGAAGAGAGCTGGGACCACAGTCTCAAAGAAAACCATTAGTAACACACTACGCCATCATGGATTAAAATCCTGCAGCGCACGCAATGTCCCCCTGCTCAAGTCAGCGCATGTCCAGGCCCATCTGAAGTTTGCCAATGACCATCTGGATGATCCAGAGGAGGAATGGGAGAAGGTCATGTGGTCTGATGAGACAAAAATAGAGCTTTTTGGTCTAAACTCCACTCGCCGTGCTTGGAGGAAGAAGAAGGATGAGTACAACCCCAAGAACACCATCCCAACTGTGAAGCATGGAGGTGGAAACATCATTCTTTGGGGATGCTTTTCTGCAACGGGGACAGGACGACTGCACCGTATTGAGGGGAGGATGGATGGGGCCATGTATCGTGAGATCTTGGCCAACAACCTCCTTCCCTCAGTAAGAGCATTGAAGATGGGTCGTGGCTGGTTCTTCCAGCATGACAACGACCCGAAACACACAGCCAGGGCAACTAAGGAGTGGCTCCGTAAGAAGCATCTCAAGTTCCTGGAGTGGCCTAGCCAGTCTCCAGACCTGAACCCAATAGAACATTTTTGGAGGGAGCTGAAAGTCCGTATTGCCCAGCGACAGCCCTGAAAATGGAAGGATCTGGAGAAGGTCTGTATGGAGGAGTGGGCCAAAATCCCTGCTGCAGTGTGTGCAAACCTGGTCAAGAACTACAGGAAACGTATGATCTCTGTAATTGCAAACAAAGGTTTCTGTACCAAATATTAAGTTCTGTTTTTCTGATGTATCAAATACTTATAATGCAATAAAATGCAAATGAATTACTTAAAAATCATACAATGTGATTTTCTGGATTTTGTTTTAGATTCCGTCTCTCACAGTTGAAGTGTACCTTTGATAAAAATTACAGACCTCTACATGCTTTGTAAGTAGGAAAACCTGCAGTGTTTCAAATACTTGTTCTCCCCACTGTATACATATATATGCTACTGTAGGCTACTAAATAAACTTTCCTGTGGAACTGACTCACCCAATGATGAAGATGAAACTACTCACCGGTGATGGCCGATAGCCTATCTCAAGGTAAGCTGCTGCTAAAAATTGAGGACTAATATCTCTGTAGAAGCGAAAATTAGTTCTCAACTTCCAATTTGAGCAAACAGCATAGTTTTTCTAAGCTGAACGTTTTTTCCAGCAAATGTATTTAGAAATTTGCGAAAGGGAAACTGACAGTAGCAACCAACCATAACAATATAATCCATAGATGGCAGTTCCCATTCAAGTCGGAACTGGTGTCCGTTGCTAGTGTACCCATGAGTTTAATTGACAAATTGTCAGGGTCAGTGGTTCCAAAACCTTTTTGGATTATATGTGTGTGACCACAAAGCAGCAAGCTTTTCTATATTTGGCACTTCCCGACTGTATCTGCTTGTGATTAATCCACAGCTATTTTTTAGAAGCTATTGATCGCCTGTGGCTAAATGATGCTCTCTGGTATAGTATTTTGGCAAAATACTTTTTTTTAATATCATTTTGGAAAAATTATTTACATTCATCAGAGGATTCTGCAGCACCTTCAGCACCCCTACTTCCCACGGCCGTGCTCTCCAGGAAATATTTCACACAAGCGTGAGCAAGTCACAGTATGAGATGAAATGTTGTATTTATATAATCTCATACTCACTAAATATAGCCTAGCATACAAAATGTTCTCAATGCACTTGGTAGGATAAATCTTACTAGCCATATCGGTCTGAATTTCAACTTGAAGTAAAGCTTCTTGGGTCATACATTTTGCATGTCCAAATACTGTTAACAGACTTCTCTCAATCATCTCTTCAACTTGCAGTCGTTTGCTCTTCAATACAACATATCTCTAGGGTACTCCCCCAATAGAAAAATACATTCTCTACGGTATCACCCCTGTCAAGTGAAACTAGTGCTTTGTGTAGTCAGTCACGTTACTGTAGACTGAGACCACTCGGACTGTCCATCAGGAACCCAGTGGAGGAGAATGACCATCTACAGCCACAGTCACACAGGGATTGTGATTCTTTAGAGATAGTACTGAGTTACCTTCAGAGAACACACACGCCTACAAAACACACGCACGCACACACAAACATGCACAAAAGCTGGCACTTACACGCGCACACACACGAGCACACACGCACGCACACACATGACAGCCCATTCCCTGGAGAAAAAGAAAACGATTTGAAAGCTATAAAGACAATCGTAGCTCCCTCCGCTCTATGTTCAGCAGCAATATGCTGTTCGCAATCATATACAGTGCCTTCAAAAGGTATTCACACCCTTTGACTTTTTCCACATTTTGTTGCGTTACAAAGTGGATTAAAATGGATTTAATTGTCATTTCATTCAACGCTCTACACAGAACACCCTAGTGGAAGATGTCAAGTGGAAGATGTGTAAAAAAATAAAATATGAAAAATAAAACACTAATATGTATATCTTGAGTAGATAACTATTCAACTCCCTGAGTCAATACTGTACATGTTAGATCAGTGATTACAGCTGTGAATCTTTCTGAGTAAGGCTCTAAGCGCTTTCCACACCTGGATGTGCAACATTGTCCATTATTATTTACAAAAGTCTTCAAGCTCTGTCAAATTGATTGTTGATCATTGCTAGACAGCCATGTTCAGGTCTTGCCATATATTTTCAAGCTGGTTGTGACGATGTGCACTGAGAGTCGGGAAGCAAGTTCAGGGAGTGAGTGTTTTAATAAAATAAACGGAACATAATACAAAACAAGAAACACTAACAGCACACAGACAAGAAACAGAAACAATAACGCCTGGGGAAGGAACCAAAGGGAGTGACATACAGTGCCTTGCGAAAGTATTCGTCCCCCTTGAACATTGCGACCTTTTGCCACATTTCAGGCTTCAAACATAAAGATATAAAACTGTATTTTTTTGTGAAGAATCAACAACAACTGGGACACAATCATGAAGTGGAACGACATTTATTGGATATTTCAAACTTTTTTAACAAATCAAAAACTAATAAATTGGGCGTGCAAAATTATTCAGCCCCCTTAAGTTAATACTTTGTAGCGCCACCTTTTGCTGCGATTACAGCTGTAAGTCGCTTGGGGTATGTCTCTATCAGTTTTGCACATCGAGAGACTGAAATGTTTTCCCATTCCTCCTTGCAAAACAGCTCGAGCTCAGTGAGGTTGGATGGAGAGCATTTGTGAACAGCAGTTTTCAGTTCTTTCCACAGATTCTCGATTGGATTCAGGTCTGGACTTTGACTTGGCCATTCTAACACCTGGATATGTTTATTTTTGAACCATTCCATTGTAGATTTTGCTTTATGTTTTGGATCATTGTCTTGTTGGAAGACAAATCTCCGTCCCAGTCTCAGGTCTTTTGCAGACTCCATCAGGTTTTCTTCCAGAATGGTCCTGTATTTGGCTCCATCCATCTTCCCATCAATTTTAACCATCTTCCCTGTCCCTGCTGAAGAAAAGCATGCCCAAACCATGATGCTGCCACCACCATGTTTGACAGTGGTGATGGTGTGTTCAGGGTGATGAGCTGTGTTGCTTTTACGCCAAACATAACGTTTTGCATTGTTGCCAAAAAGTTCAATTTTGGTTTCATCTGACCAGAGCACCTTCTTCCACATGTTTGGTGTGTCTCCCAGGTGGCTTGTGGCAAACTTTAAACAACACTTTTTATGGATATCTTTAAGAAATGGCTTTCTTCTTGCCACTCTTCCATAAAGGCCAGATTTGTGCAATATACAACTGATTGTTGTCCTATGGACAGAGTCTCCCACCTCAGCTGTAGATCTCTGCAGTTCATCCAGAGTGATCATGGGCCTCTTGGCTGCATCTCTGATCAGTCTTCTCCTTGTATGAGCTGAAAGTTTAGAGGGACGGCCAGGTCTTGGTAGATTTGCAGTGGTCTGATACTCCTTCCATTTCAATATTATCGCTTGCACAGTGCTCCTTGGGATGTTTAAAGCTTGGGAAATCTTTTTGTATCCAAATCCGGCTTTAAACTTCTTCACAACAGTATCTCGGACCTACCTGGTGGGTTTCTTGTTCTTCATGATGCTCTCTGCGCTTTTAACGGACCTCTGAGACTATCACAGTGCAGGTGCATTTATACGGAGACTTGATTACACACAGGTGGATTGTATTTATCATCATTAGTCATTTAGGTCAACATTGGATCATTCAGAGATCCTCACTGAACTTCTGGAGAGAGTTTGCTGCACTGAAAGTAAAGGGGCTGAATAATTTTGCACGCCCAATTTTTCAGTTTTTGATTTATTAAAAAAGTTTGAAATATCCAATAAATGTCGTTCCACTTCATGATTGTGTCCCACTTGTTGTTGATTCTTCACAGAAAAATACAGTTATATATCTTTATGTTTGAAGCCTGAAATGTGGCAAAAGGTCGCAAAGTTCAAGGGGGCCGAATACTTTCGCAAGGCACTGTATATAGGGAAGGTAATCAGGGAGGTGATGGAGTCCAGGTGAGTCTGATGAAGCACAGGTGATTTAATGATTGTGAAAGGTGTGCGCCATAACAAGCAGCCTGGTGACCAAGAGGCCGGAGAGGGAGCACACGTGACACTGATTTAAGTCAAAACAGTACCTCTGCCACTCAGGAACATTCACTATCTTCTTGGTAAGCATCTCCAATGTAGATATGGCCTTTTAGGTTATTGTCCTGCTGAAAGGTGAATTCATCTCCCAGTGTCTGGTGGAAAGCATACTGAACCAGGTTTTCCTCTGGGATTTTGCCTGTTCTTAGCTATATTCCGTTTCCTTTTTATCCTGAAAAACTCCCCCACTCCTTAACAATTACAAGCATACCCATAACATGATGCAGCCACCACTATGCTTGAAAATATGGAGAGTGGTGCTCAGTAAGGTTTGGGGCAAATCCAATACAACATACCACTTTGTATTCAGGACAAAACGTGAATTGCTTTGCCAATTATTTTGCAGTATTAATTTAATGACTTGTTGCAAACAGGATGCATGTTTTGGAATATTTTTATTCTGTACAGGCTTCCTTCTTTTCACTCTGTCAGTTGGGTTAATATTGTGGTGTAACTACAATGTTGTTGATCCATCCATTTCTCCTTTCACAGCTATTAAACTATTGTCAAGTCCCATTGGCCTCATGGTGAAATCCCTGAGCGGTTTCCTTCCTCTCCGGCAACTGAGTTAAGAAGGATACCTGTATCTTTGTAATGACTGGGTGCATTGATACACCATCCAAAGTTTAATTAATAGCTTCACCATGTTCAAAGGGATATTCAATGTCTGCTTTCTTTATTTTTACCTATCTACCAATAGGTACCCTTCTTTGAAAACCTCCCTGTTCTTTGTGGTTGAATACTTTTTTTGTATACTGTACATCAAATGTAGGCATAATAAACATCCAGCTGAAAGTAGGCAATCTAGGCCTCCCGGGTGGTGCAGTGGTTAAGGGCGCTGTACTGCAGCGCCAGCTGTGCCACCAGAGACTCTGGGTTTGTGCCCAGGCTCTGTTGTAACCGACTGCGACCGGGAGGTCCGTGGGGCAATACACAATTGGCCTAACGTCATCCGGGTTAGGGAGGGTTTGGCCGGTAGGGATATCCTTGTCTCATTGTGCACCAGTGACCCCTGTGGCGGGCCGGGAGCAGTGCACGCTAACCAAGGTTGCCAAGTGCATGGTATTTCCTCCGACACATTGGTGAGGCTGGCTTCCGGGTTGGATGCGCGCTGTGTTAAGAAGCAGTGCGGCTTGGTTGGGTTGTGTATCGGAGGACGCATGACTTTCAACCTTCGTCTCTCCCGAGCCCGTATGGGAGTTGTAGCGATGAGACAAGATAGTAGTTACTAACAATTGGATACCACAAAATTCGGGAGAAAATAAGGGTAAAATTCACACAAAAAAGAAAGTAGGCAATCTTTTCCTGTGTAAAACACACAGGAAGAGGTTATGTGATTCAAAAAAATGCAAACCAAAAGATAACAATTGTCACGATGACTCCAAAATATGTTTATTTATGTCCCCTCATTTAGTACTGAAAAACTGTGCACACACAGGAAGAGGTTAACCCCTCTGGCCATCCTCCCTTTCCGCCCTGTGCATACCCTGTCCATGGAAGACACTATTTATTGATCTCCAGTGCCATCTTGGAGTGAGGCCGGGGATAAGTATGCAGTGGCTTTGTCTGACAGAGCATAAAGTCAGTGGTGCATTGATCGCATTACATGAGAGAGAAATAGGATGAGAGCCAGCTAGTTCACTGACTTCAAGCAGCAGGATCATTGGTGTAGGAAAAGCATATAGTAGCTTTTTGGTTGATGCTAACTAAACTGCCTATGGCAATGGACAGACAGTAGCCCACTACTGGAATAGAATAGCCCCTGAGCACCTCTCTCCATCTCCTGTTGTTACAGCAACACCAACCGCTTATGGGAAAGCATGATGAACTTCAATCTCTAACACTATCCATTCCACTTTAAGGACCGAGCCAATAACATAGCCTACTACTGTACCGGAGAGATCTTTAGTAACACTTACTGCATTACAGCGAAGTACATGTGTACATCTATTTTGGTTTGGTTAGGGCATGAGTTGGGGTGGGCATTCTATGTTTTTGTGTTCTATGTTTTCTATTTCTGTGTGTTTGGCCGGGTGTGGTTCTCAATCAGAGGCAGCTGTCTATACTCTGATTGAGAACCATACTTAGGTAGCCTTTTCCCACCTGTGTCTTGTGGGTAGTTATTTTCTGTTTTGTGTGTTCTGCACCTTACAGGACTGTTTTGGTTTTTCGTTTATTCACGTTGTTGTTTTGTATTTCAGTGTTCAGTTAATAAAAATCATGAACACGTACCACGCTGCGCTTTGGTCCACACCTTCGTCATACGACGACCGTTACAACATGCCAGGTCATGTCCTGCATTTCATAGAATAGGGCAACTATAGAGTACATTACATTTTTGTAATTTAGAACTCTCCAAAAAGACAAAATCATTCTTATTGTCAAGTCCTGACCTTAGTTCCTTTATTATGTCTCTATTTTAGTTTGGTCAGGGTGTGAGTTGGGGTGGGCATTCTATGTTTTGGTTCTGTGTGTTATATTTCTAGGTGTTTGGCCTGGTATGGTTCACAATCAGAGGCAGCTGTTAATCTTTGTCTCTGATGGGTTGTGGGTAGTTGTTTTCTGTGTCTGTGTTTTCACCATTCAGAACTGTTTCGATTTTAATTTCTTTCCCTCACTTTGGTATTTTGTATTTTTTTTGTGTTCAGTTGTAATAAATTTAACATGGACACGTACCACGCTGCATTTTGGTCCGATCTTGACTACTCTTCCTCAGACGAAGAGGAGAATCGTTACAATTATTATGATTATTAATCCTAATCATCCATTTTTTTAAAAATCTCTACCTCTATAATACCTCTATTACCTCATATAGTCCACTCTCAGATATATCCTGTTTGTATTGTCATGGGCTAAATCTTACTCAGACTCTCATATTGCATGCAAGCAATAAGGTGAAGCTTAATAAGCTTCAACATAATCCCCATGTGATAAAGCTGGGATAAAGCTGAAAGACCCGAGGATTCCCCTTGATCAACACATAATTCCACTCTGGTGCAACTAGATCAAAAACAAGATAACAGCTCCACAAAACACTTGTCCTAAGGAGCACCCATCTGATATCTGTCCCTATTACTGGATGTGTTCCAAATGGTACCCCATTACCTATATAGTGCCCTATTTTTGACCAGGTACCATAGGGCACTATATAGCAAATAACGTGCCATTTCAAACACAACCTCTGAGTGTTTAGGAAATGTTAAAGACAGACTATAGAGAGTGTGGAGGCTTTGATATGGAAATATTAGATTAGACAATGTGGTGGAAGAGTAAAGTAAAGTAGTAGTGGCATCTAAAGTAATATACTGTACTGTTCAGTAGCGATATATTAGACTGACTAGCTGTCAATCAACTTGCCCAATCAACTTGCCCATTGCATAGGATGTCAAGCCTCCTATGCAATTAATTTCCAGTGCAATAACCTGAAAAACTAGTAAGCAATTCATTAAAAAAAAATATATATACAGTACCTGTCACGACTCCCGCCGAAGTTGGCTCCCCCGCCTGTTCGGGTGGTGCTCGGCGGTCGTCGTCACCGGACTACTAACCGCCACCGATACCTTTTTCATTTCGGTAACTTTTGTCTCATTTGTTACACCTGTTCCATTTTGTGTGTGCGTGATTTTCTTCCCTATGTAGCGTAGGGAACGCGCCCATTTGTTGTGCGGGATTATTTTGATGTTCACGTTGTATTGTTGGTGTTGTTCGTGCTCTGGACCTTGTTACATGTTGTTTGGGTTGGTCAGTGTTTGCGCCCTGCGTGTAGGCATTTCATTTTGGTGCCGTATTAAAGCTCACTTTTCCCCTGGACCTCTCTGCTCTCTGCGCATGATTCCTCGCTACACATCTACCCAGCCGTGACAATATCAGTCAAAAGTTTGAACACCTACTCATTCCAGGGTTTTTCTTTATTTTTAATATTTTCTTGTAGAATAATAATGATGACATAAAAAGTATGAAATAACACATATGGAATCATGTAGTTACCAAAAATGTGTTTAAAAAAATCTAAATACATTTTATATTTGAGATTCTTCCAAATTTGAGATTCTGTGCATATGAAAACAAAGTGTTTGTGTCACATTTGTAAACATGAGCCTTTGATTGGTTGTGATAAATGGCCACTTGGCAAATTGAAACAGTCATTAGAACGTTACGAAACATCCACGTCCCTCACAAGCATTTACTGTACATGAGGCCACTAAATTTCCCCTCCTTTCATGCTAGCAACCATACACGCGTCGTGACTTGACTTTAACATCAATCTGAAGACTGTTATTTATCTAATTAACTAACTATGTTTAATTGTTACCCAATGAAATGATTCATGTAACAATTAACTCATTAGGATCTGGGGCACCACGAGAGTGGTTCTTTAAAGAGTTACAATCTCCCAAATTAAATTCTAAAAGGTCTTTACCTATCACATCTATAAACAGCCCACTTATTAATCAAAAACTCATATCATATCATCATTCTGAACAGTTGTAACCTCCTTGCATCTGCAAAAACCAGAGCCTTGCTCATGATTCAGTACGACACTAATTGGTTTAATTATTTATTTACTAGATAGATAAAAGGGAACACAGGCTAAACATACACACTTTGCATCGTTATTGACTGGAGACTTAATACGCTGAAAACAGGTCCCTAGCAGAATGACAACATGGCTGCTTGTTAAAGAAGAGATGGAGAGAGAGAGAGAGACAGAGACACTTAACATTGGTACATTCAGAAACTACTCCCACCTACAGTAACCATATACTTTCCACACGAACCGCCGCCTGCATTGAGTAAGAAATCATGAATGCATTTACGTGAAATGCCTGGGTTTGCCCCCTTGGAAAGGGGTTCGGCCGTTCCGCGGCACACTTGTAAGGCTCTGATTGTCCAAAATGGTTCCAACACATCTTCTACTGTTGTCCTCCATTGTAGTTGTCCTGTATCCAGTGAGTTGTTGTGTAGTCCTGAACAGAAATACAGAGTTGATTTTCCTTACATTTGCTCTTGAAGATGCTTCGATACGGCTTAGCCAGCTGTATCGATTGTTTCCCAGTGGGGTGATGAGAGTAGTGTAATACGATGGTTTGAGCTGAGTAACAGAATGGTCCTACTTAAATTCGCTTTCTAAGATACTTTACTTAGGAGAGCTAATCAGCCATACCAGTGATTGAGTTTATCGTCTCTACCTCGTGTTGAGATTCAAAGTGCAAACCACTTTAAACGTGCCGTTGACATGCTCTCTGACCTCACTCCGGGCAGTAACTACTCACTGTGCAAAGTTTATGGAAAACAATTATCTCTTATAGCTTCTCAAATCACATCCCTCTCTTAACAAAAACACGTTCACAATTTTTCACATTACATGCACAATGCATAGTATGGAAACGTTGTGTACGTAGTGGGTATACTTTCCAAGTTACAGTATTTCCTTTATAACATTTGTAATGACATCACAAAATAACAAACAAAATTACATTAGTGTTATATAGATAGAACCTGGGGAATGGTCAGATGCTACGTTAGAAATATTGTTCCAGTATTCGCTTTTGAACATGTTAGAGTTTCAGCGGGAAAAAGTATGTTAAAACAAAAGACATTCCTTTGGTGAATCTTGAGAGAGTGCAGACCTGAATCTTCTCCCTTGATTTACAACAGGACGTGAGTTGCTAATCTCCACTAGTTCTGCCTTCCCTCTCTAAGGTGAGAGGGGGTCTGATTGAAGTTATTCATTGCAAGCCTGATCTGACCTATTTGGATTCTCATGGACAGTCATCACACTGTAGCACTAGCACATAACCTCACTTGTGTTGTTACATTACACAGCCTAGTAAGAACAAATACGTGCAGGGTAGGCTAACCAACCACATGTTCTCTGAAATGGCAGATTTTGCCTTTCATACTCTCTAAAATGGCCATTTAATGCATGCCCACAATAATTTCCTAATCCAATTTAAGACTAATTAATAATTACGTAATCCCCTTTGTGGTCAACACTTTATGTTGCCACACTAATACATAATCAGAATCCCCAGCCTATTTGTGGATTGCATGTTGTATTCTTATGCTACGGGATGGGCAGAAAGTTTACATTCTTGTTAATCTAACTGCATTGTCCAATTTACAGTAGGTATTACAGTGAAAAAATACCATGTTATTGTTTGAGGAGAGTGCACAACAACTAAAAACGTTTATCACGGCAACTGGTTTGATAACTCTGAAGGTAAATAATGTACCCAGTTTTAAATTCACCCACAGGTCATTATCGGTCGAACTCTAATACAGAGAAGGAGACAGAGCCAGACAGACAGACATACAGACAGACAGACATACAGACAGAGAGAGAGAGAGAGAGACAGACAGAGATACAAATAGAGAGACAGACAGACAGACAGACAGACAGACAGACAGACAGACAGACAGACAGACAGACAGACAGACAGTGAGGCAGACAGACAGTGAGGCAGACAGACAGAAACAGAAATAGGTTAGCCCTTCCAAAGTTGAGCCAACACACTGAGCCTTCCACCTGGTCTCCTACTCTTTAACAGTACGTTTGACAGCCTTTTCAAAGATTTGGACAATTGGGACACTGCCAGAACCTTATTAGTTTGATCTCATTTGGCTGTGTATGTTGTTACAATGGTATGCAGATGGTCTGTTTATGAATGTAAAAACATTCCAGAAAGGAAATAGAGCTAATGACCAGACACAGACTAATCAACTGATGCTGAGCATGTTTTAGCATGTAAATCTGCAGAGGAATCATTTAGCATCATTTAGGCTTATTGTCTCAACATCTCAAACTAGGTTCACATTGGCCATCAATCTAAGATATTAGCATAGTTGGGGAATATACCGTGTGGCTCCCAAGTGGCGCAGCTGTCTAAGGCACTATATCTGTGCTAGAGGCGTCCCGACAGACTCTGGTTTGATTCCAGGCTGTATCACAACCGGCCGTGATTGGGAGTCCCATAGGGCGGCGCACAATTTGCCCAGTGTCGTCCAGGTTTGCCGGGGTAGGCCATCATTGTAAATAAGAATTTGTTCTTAACTGACTTGCCTAGTTAAATAAAGGTTAAATAAATACATTTAAAAAATGTATAGATTCTATACCTTTCTTATTTATATGGCTACATCTGTGTCCTTGTCCTTGAACAGAAATCCCACCTATGGCACCTCATGAGCAGCTAGCCCAGTGAGCCCTACTCCATCAAACCATCAGCCCTGGGGCAGGCAGAGGGAAATGGTTAATCAGGGTGACCTATGACCCCTCACTGCAGCATCACATGCCCCCCAGTGGGTCACAGCAGCAAGCTCAATGATAAAACAAAGACACTGAGTGAAGCAACATGTCAGGTGACAGGAAGGAGAAGTCCCAAATTGTAGGGCGCTATGAAAGTCACATGTTCTGTGTTAAATATGTGACAGACCAGGGTTCAACTCTGGGCGTCCTGTGCACCACAAGACTGTGTTAGTAAGTTGAGCTAATGCCTAGGCATTTGCTCAGGGAGATAATCCAAGTTTTCAGGTCCTCAGGCAAGGTTACTCGTCACACTCAAGCGTTGTTCTGAACCACCTCTGTTACAAGTCGAGATTTTTAAGTAAACATGATGTACACGTTTGACACTGGGATAAAATGTACCATACAGCTATTATGCAGAATTATCCTATTTGAGCTTGGACACACAATAATTATAATGCAAATGTTAAAAGCATATGCCCAAACTGGCAATGGCCTTGCATTTGTGAAGCATCCATTTCATTGTGTTCCAGCAAATAAACACACAATGGATTTTTTTTTTTTTAAACCACCAAATGCATTTACAACCTTATTGATTTCTGCCAACAGTTCCTTCCTTTCATTTCACACAATCCCACAGTTCTACTGTAGCTGCCTCTTTACAACCAATTAGGGCTGAAGAAGATGCTCTGGGTCAAGAGTACTGCCTTAGAAACGCTTCCTCCTACGTTATCCGGATGCTATTCCAATGAAGGGTTACTGGTGAGGCTCTAATGTATTCAGCGGGGCACCCACAGTGGCAGATGACGGAATTTAGCCTTCACGGTTTCATTTGTTGGACGTAGGTATCCTTCGTATGAAATGCTGTAGCCCATTGCTAGGCAACTCAAAAGATGTCAGTGGGAGAGACACTATAGCAAGGTAGCAAGGTAACACTCACCCGCTTGCAACTTCATACCCGTATCAACAGAGACTCCGAGTTCACAGTAGGACATGAACTGAGTAGTGAGGCACTCAGAATGAAACTATCTGAACTTTTCGATTAGGTCTTTTTTAATTTATTATTAGACGCCTACAAACGCTCATATGGACACTGCCAGACTTTTGGATCACAAGGATGCTGAAGGTGAGGAAGTGAAAGTAACCCAAAGCAGCCAATCTAGCCAAAACAGCCCCAATAATCTGGATTACAAGAAGCAATAACGTGTACAACATGCAATAACCGTAATTGTATTGCACCAAAAAATTCCAACTTAACATAAGAGATATTGTATGTGAGGGGTTGGGTGGAATGTAACACTCCTGCTTATGTTCTCTAAGGATACAATGTCTCCTCAGCAGCATCCCAGACGGCACACTATTCCCTATATAGTGCACTACTTCTGACCCATAGAGAATAGGGTGCCATTTCAGACACAGCCAGAGTCTCCTCGTGTCACACAAACAGTCCCACAGCCAACATCTAGGCCCTAAATGAAATGGTTCCAACATGCTCAGAGCATGTTTACATATCAATGACCCGTAAACACCTGTTCAGCGAATCGAAAAGATAATGCAAACCCATTTATCCCACATACCCGCTCCCATGTCCATTCCTCATTTTTACATTCTAATTGCCTCTGTTTACTAAACTCCTCTCCTCATTCACTCACTCATATATCATTGATCCTTCTGTAGCGCAGTTAAGAACGTACTGTAATTGCACTCCACGGCTAGATTGAAATGTCGCCAAATTCGTTCTTTTTAGATAATTCAATTGGTTGGCACGTTGTTGTAACGATGTACGCTGAGAGTCGGGAAGCAAGTTCAGGGAGTGAATACATTTAATGAATAAATGAACAAAACAAGAGACACGAACAGCTCACAGACATGAAACAGGAACAATGACGACTGAGGAAGAAACCAAAGGGAGAGACTTATAAAGGTGCAGGTAATCAAGGAGGTGATGGAGTCCAGGTGAGTGTCATTATGCGCATAATGCTGGTGACAGGTATGTGCCCCAATGAGCAGCCTGGTGACCTAGAGGCCGGAGAGGGAGCACATGTGACAGTTGTCAAGGAGGGCGGTCATGCGTGTTACGAGCAGAGGTTCACTGGTTCGAGACCGGTATGGGGACAGGGACAGAGGAGGAAGCTACACTGTTAGCAGCACACTGACGTCGGTTTCATTTCTACCTGGCCTATGTGTGATAAGACATGTTCTACAAATGTCTGAGTTTGTTTGTCGACATACACCATTCTTCTCTTTGACTTCCTCCGCTGGGTTGAAAAGGGTAAGCTGAGAGGGGGAAAATACAAGGTGTTAGTGCTCTCAGCCAGTCACAGAGAGACGATCTCTGCCACTGTAGGAGGGAAGAGTGTATGTCCTCTAGGGACGTCTGGGAGAAGGGAGTGACACAACTTTACATATTTTTTTTACAAGGTGACTTTAAAAAAAAGTCAATCTATTTGTGACGTAAATTCAGGATACAGTATGCTTATTGGTCATTGTACGGATATACTGTAGTTACTATGCCAAAGGTTCCTGGATGTTGTACTACACTCAGCAAAATACGAATTATGCAAACAGTGGAAACTATTTCCGTGCTTTTAGGGCCCATAATGCAATTCTTAAGGCAAATGGGAGTGGCTTCACATCGTTTTCAGATTTGAAGAAAATGATGGAAAATATGCACCTGAAGTCCAACGAGCGGATACAAATGAATTGCTTTCACTAATTATGACAAATGTTAAGAAAATGTTGAGCAATGTAATAAAGTAGTGACTTTTCAAATAAGTTACCTTACTCGTTATGTTGGCTAACAATTTGTTAGCTACGCTATCCTTACGAACCACAGCATATCATTACAGCAGTATGTACCGGTATGTTCGCTAGCTACCTAACATTAGTTGGCTACCAATACATCAAACTTGACAGTATATTAACTATATATTTATATATTTTCTTACCTTTATTTAACTAGGCAAGTCAGTAAATTAAGAACAAATTCTTACTTACAATGATGGCCTACTCCGGCCAAACCCGGACGACGCTGGGCCAATTGTGCACAGCCATATGGGATGCCCAATCACGGGCAGATGTGATACAGCCTGGATTCGACCAGGTAGTATAGTGACACCTCTTGCACTGAGATGCAGTGCCTTAGACCGCTGCAATCTAACTAACTACCCAACGTTTATTGACTTGATTATTCCCGTCATTCTTAGCTAAGTGGTATAGTCAATGGGCATTCTCAATGGACATTCAGGTGCTTTCGTAAATTCGCTCTGGCTATCTACTCCAATTTCAGAGCACTCTCGTCTGAGTGTACCAGAGCGCAGATTAACTGATAAATTTATGAACGCCCAACACCCGTTGAATATGGCTGGTTTCAGTAAAAGTCGGCAAAAAGGCATAATTAAAATGTTGCCAGAAGCACAATTACAGTCACCAACTCCCTGGATAACATGAAAACTGCCTAACCAGCTCTGCTAGTGCAAGTAAAATGGTCAGAGTGAGGTGTTCTCTCATTTGTTTCTGGAAGTAGCTAGCAAGTTAGCCAACGTTAGCTTGGGTGTTTGACTGCCGTTGTGAGGTCAGAACGCTCGAATCAACCCTACTCCTCAGCCAGAGCATCCCGTGTGTGCTCTGAATTTACAAGCGGACAGTCTGACAAAGCTCTGAATTTACGAACGCCCCAGAGTGCACACTTGAATTTAAGAACACACTTGAATTTAAGAACACACCCAAAGTCGTAAAATGTCCAGCTAGTAATTTGTTATGCTAGCAATCTAGCAAGAGGTTGCATACCAACAGCATCAACTTCCGGTAGACAGGAGAAGCACTAGTACGCTCAACTGAAAGGATAACGTTTGTTTACAGTATGAACTAATAGTATGTAGTATATAGTATGTTAGTATGGGTATTCGAACACAGCTCTGTTCTTCAAGATGAAGGGAAAAGGAAGAGATGAAGCACTCCCAGTTCTGCTGGTGTGGAGAGGATAGGGGAAAGTGTTGGGGATGTTGACACATTTTAATGTTTGGAGATTGAGAAAAGGTCCGAATAGGTAAAAAGTGCCGCTTACTTTATGTCAGGTGTCCTGGAAGGCCCTTTTTTTGTGTGTGTGTGTGTGTATGTGTGTGGCCTCAGGTTACTGCAGCTAGGTGAAAGATAGTAGTGTCAATGCTAGCGCTTAGGGGTACATCACACTGTGTGATGTGTCTTTCACCTCAGGCAGTGAACAACTCAAACACACACAACACTTGTGACCTAAATCTGGGAGAGAGATCAGGCAAAGATTCCACCTTTTCAGGCTTGCTAAAACCAAAAATCAAAAAAAAATGTAATCAAATCAAATTGTAGTAATATCTAACAAGTAATAGCTAACAATTTCACAACAACACACACAAATCTAGGTAAAGGAATGGAATTAAGAGTATATAAATATTTGGATGAACAATGTCAGCGCGGCATAGACTAAGATATAGTATAATAGGATAGAATACAGTACAAACACATGAGAAGAGTAATGCAAAATATTTAAACATTATTAAAGTGGCCAGTGATTTCAAGTCTACAGGGCAGCATCCTCTAATGTGCTAGTTAACAGTCTGATGGCCTTGAGACAGAAGCTGTTTTTCAGACTGAAATGTCAGTGTGCATTAACTTTGTGCAGTTCCAGACACAATGATAATGTCCTATTTGAAATACAGTCAGCTGTTAGGGCCAACGGGGCAAAGCAACAAAAAAAACATTTAAAATGGTGCTAGGGACCTGTTCTGTCCTATGAGCTCCTCCTGTAACTTCAAAACTGAGCCAATAAGTCTCAAATAACTAACCAATGCGCTGACCAGCAGTATCCCTCCAGCTTGGACCACAAGTTCAGAACATTTACAAAACCTACTATGAGAGGAGCCCGAGGCCCCAATTCAACTCATTGCAAATAAAGGAACACGGCACTACAGGTTCAATCAGTTGACAAAGTGTTAAGTTAAAGCCAATACACCCCACAAGCTGTTCCTCACACAGAAATCATTGTTGGATATTAGGGCAAAACCACACAAAGGCCCTATAAATCATTTCTATATGTAATTATATGCAAAACCACACCTGTCCTTAAAATACAGACACTGTGATTGTCCTTTATCTGACTGCAATTGATTGAATTAGTGGCATAAGATTGTCTACCTGTCGTACAGGAGTCAGATTCATCCAGACAGGCTTGGTTTATTAAGGACAGTCAGGCATGCTGATGTGGTATAGCCAGCAGGCCCCTTTCAGGATGCCCAGTATCAGGCCCTGGCCCCCTGGGCCTCCGGTTTCTTTTTCAGTGTCTTTCTCTCTCTCTCTCTTTCTCTCTGTGCAGTGGTTCCACAGCAGCAGATGGTGAGGACATGATGGGCTATCATCACTTATCTCCAAGATCTGCCCCGTCAGCAGTCCACCGCCTGGGGGGCTACAGTAAGAGACAGCTCCCCTCTACTGTTGTCCATCTGTGTCAGTGGGGTGTTTAAAGGGGATGGGGGAGTGGAAGGAGGGGAGTGGTACTGATATAGACACAATGTACTGAGGGGTACTAAGTTTGGTTTTATGTACTGTTGTGTAACCCTCTCACTTGGCTCGAATTTGACTCTCACAATATTTCCTTACTTAGAATATCTGAACAGCATGGGATATTAGGTGAGAAGGACATCTCCAATAAGAATCCCTGTTGTAAACTTGCTAGGGTGATGACAACTAGGGGATTACCTTCAGATAGAATGAGTATAGATTTGGGTTATTCCATAAAGATATGCTTTCCCATGCATTGAATGAAACTGAAACTGTAAATGACTCCACCAATGCAACAGACATAAGGTTCAACGTGTACATTACCACATTTTCAATGTACCACATCAAAATAAATACAAATAATAAACCCCAATGATTTCTCACAACCCATGTCCAAATCACTGGCAAGCTTGCTTGAACCCGTTGGCGCGAGTTGGAGCTCAAAAATGACAACACGCATAGAGTCCCGAAGCAACCCACAGTTTACTCACTACTCGTAGATATTTCCTCAGCAAAGTATAGCAGTTCTGTGCAGGTGTCCCCACAAAATCCACAGCAACCACAGCTATCAATGCAGACAGTACTCCTTAGCAGCAACAGATATCCCATGGAAACATGAACTCGTCTCCCACAAGCAATTCTCTCCAGGTCTCGCACGATGCTAGGCTAACCTCGAGCTGTCAAATACCTCCACAATAAGACTGTAGCTTCAGTCTCTCTACTAAGTCTTTCTTAACAAAATAGTAATAACTCTCTTATGAAATGAAATCAGTGTTTCCCTTCACAACTCGGTAGATATGGGTTTTGTTATACTTTTATTGTCTTTTATAGTTTTTCTTTACCTACACTAATAATGTCTCTCCATCCTTTTTCAACCTCTCTTTCCCATTCCTCCTGTTAACCAGGTCAACTCTCCCATTGGCCACAGCTTAACAAGCTACCTTATTGGTCAAAACTTAAACTTAAAAGTAAAACAACTTGTTCGTTAAAGAAATATTCCTTCAAAAAAAAAAATGCATTAACAACATTACAATTGAGGAGCAATTCGATCACCTTTTAAATCGAATACCAATTAAATATAACAAATAGACTCTATACTTGGTTTTAACAAGGGTATTACAGTTGTAAGTAGCAACTATACATTCCGATGATGTAGTGTGTCGAGGAATCCTCAGTCACCTTTAAAAGCCTGTTGTACATGTGTGTGTCGAGGAATCTTCATTCACCTTTAAAAGCCTGTTGTACATGTGTGTTGAGGAATCCTCATTCACCTTTAAAAGCCTGTTGTACATGTGTGTTGAGGAATCCTCATTCACCTTTAAAAGCCTGTTGTACATGTGTGTGTCGAGGAATCCTCATTCACCTTTAAAAGCCTGTTGTATATGTGTGTGTTGAGGAATCCTCATTCACCTTTAAAAGCCTGTTGTACATGTGTGTGATGAGGAATTTGATGCCCTATATGAAGTATTTCCTTGTTCAACAGGACACCCGTTGTTCCACAGATGTAATCAAGTCCAATTATCTCTGAGGCAGCTGCTATGCTACTAGTTACAGGGTCCATTCCAGGTCCCGGGACTGTGTGTGTGTGTGTGTGTGTGTGTGTGTGTGTGTGTGTGTGTGTGTGTGTGTGTGTGCCATGAGAAAGGAGAGAGAAAAAAGGAAGAGACAGAGAGAGGTGAGGGGGTTCATCCCAGATTGACATCTTCTTTAGTGAGCCCTTGCTCTCATAACCAGATGTCTATGCAGGCAATTAGTACTGAAGTTTGTGTGTGTGTGTGTGTGTGTGTGTGTGTGTGTGTGTGTGTGTGTGTGTGTCTGTGTGTGTCTGTGTGTGTCTGTGTGTGTGTTTGTCATGAGAAAGGAGAGAAGAGAGGGGAAAAAGATAGAGACAGAGAGAGGTGAGGGGGTTCATCCCAGGTTGGGTTTAATGTCCCAGAAAAGCAATCCAAAGATGCAGGAGGGCAGGGGGTTTGTGTCCCGCCACATCAGCTGCCCCCGGTGCGTGCGCGCACACACGGACACATACGCAGAAACACATACTGAGCAAACCATCACATCATCCAAATGATGCTTTAAGTTTAGGTATATTACATTGGGGAGTAATTCCGAAAAGGCCGTCTACTGTATCAGTGTCTGATACAAAAATGTGGAAACAGTTAGCTTCTCCTCTTGCTATTCCACATGTATTTTCCCCATGCAGCGAATATGACCACTACAGTCCGGGCAAAAATCAACCGCACCATCAAACAGCTAATGCAGATCATTTCCTGTCTAAATGCTGTTTGCTTTCTCCAAAGTCACCTACTGAGGCAAACAGTTGTGAAGGGTCTCGGCGACAGAGACGGTTAGCCCGGCTGAGTGTTTTCACTATGGAGATGGCCCCTGTCCCCTGTAACTAGGCAACGGCCTGCGACAACTCTCATTTCATCTTGCAGAGTAGGCTTGTGTACCAATCTTAGGCATCACTTCAGTAAAGCTTGAGGAGAGAGAAGAGTAGAGGCTCCACAAATAGAGGGAGGAGGGAGGAAATAGGAAAAGGAAGGGACTGCCGCATCAACACGTTTATTTGCCCTCAACTGATGCGACTCACAGCTCACAGAACACATAGTACTGTACAGTAGATGTTTGCAGAGAGAGATGGGTACAATGTTGTGAGTCCCTGTAGGACAGCCCCAACAGGACAAGACATGGATGCGTCCCAAATGGCACCCTATTCACTACATAGTGCACTACTTTTGACCAGAGCCCGAGGGTCCCTTGTCAAAAGTAGTGCCCTATATAGGGAAAAGGGAGCCATCTGGGATACACCCATGGCCACTCTTCACACAGACCTAGCAATAAATCCATTCCATCTAAGTATCACACTTTCCTGTGATACACATACCTTCTGTGACTCTGTAACCTTATGATCACCTCAATCACATGACTTTGCAAATTGGAACAAATAACGTGTAATGAATGATCTATTGTGTGTACAGAAGCTACTGGTAGGAACATGGAACCTAACATTGCTGGGTGAATTTAGGTCTTGTTCTGTGTTAATGAGTGCCTGAAATGAGTGTTGTTTTATGTGTAAAATTCTTCTTTATTGAGCCCTAGCCCTCTTGACAGATGCTACGCAGATAATTAGTATTGACGTCTGGGGCTGTGAACCTGTGTACGGTGTGTGCGTACATGCGTGCGTGCGTGCAAGTGTAATCTTGTGCGTGTGTGTGTGTGTAATGAATGTTGCACACACCCAGACCAGATGGTGCTTACCATGTGTCTGTGTCTCCAGACTACCATGATACAGTGGGTGGGTGACATCACGACTGGGAACCACCAAAGTAAGGTCATTGAGTCCACTGCCCTAAAGTATAAATGCCATTGAGGTCAAACCCCTACCAGATACATTAACACAGAGAACTACTCTGATAATTACCTGGTGTGAACCCAGGTATTTCACAGTCTAACACTAGTCAGTGTTTGCCCATTCACATCCAGCTAGTTTTTCTAAAACGTTTCAAAAACGTTACCGGGATGTTTCTGCAGTTTATTGACCTCCCAAAAGTGGCTGTTTTCTCCCAGTGTCGGCAGTGCCAGTGTGTGATTAAGATAGTACAGGCTGTGCAGAACTAGTTGGATAGGAGGTGTATGGTTCCCCGTCTCTCTCCTCTCAGAGCACAGCATGACACATTGCACACACGTGCTCCCTCTCATAACCACCTAATCTAATACTCAAGGTTACACAAGGTCAATTCCCATCGTTCCCTTTCAAAGGAAACCTCTAAATCAGTCACTACAATCCACCGTAGAACATCATCAACCTCTTCAGAGAGAACATCAATCAATCATACAAATGGATTCATTACGCTAACAATCCATCAATCCCAAAGTATTTACATCAGCAGTGGGTCACAAAATGCTTTTACAGAAACATGAACCACCTGGCAGTCACCTGAGGTCCACCATAAACTTTATATCACCAATAATGTCTACCTCTATACACAGTGACTAATTCATCTGACAAGACAACTGTCGATAATGAAGTGTAACACCCTATTAGGACACTGAGACGAATGACAGTGTGAAGTGGCCATATGTGTGTTTCCTTCTAACAATGATTTACATTGGCGTTCTCATTCCCTGGTGAGGCTGAACGAGTTAAGCTTGGAACAAATCCAGATGAGTCTTCCCGGATCAATTACAATGACCCAAGGCTGTATTTCTGGGTTAATTTAGCCCACTGATTGTGCCTGTAGAATGTAGTAGTTTTGCTGTAAAACATGCAAATTTTTTGGGGGGTAAGTATGGTACCTGACAGGGCTTACCTCGAAGTCAGGTGTGGCTTGAATGATACCAGGCTGGCTTTTCAAAGCAGACTATTCTTACGCAAACACCTGTGTAGGTAATTTGGGGGTCGGTAGGGTTTTGTGTGAGAGTGTCAGTGTAGTGCAGTGGTTCCCAACGAGGGGTACTATGACCCCTAGGGGTACTTTTCCTATCCACAGGGGGTACTTGAGAAGACTCATGTGACCATAGGCCTACTGGTAAAATACACATGGGGGGGGGGGGGGGGGGGGGGTAATTCAGGGATACTCAGTTGGTATTACAGTAACCGAAAAAAGGTTGGAACCACTGATGTAGTGTGTGTGAGTGAGTGTGTGTCTATGGTTTGCATATATTATCTTGAGTGTCTGTACAGTGTCAGTGCAAGATAGGGTCAGTGCAGATAGTCCACTCACCGTTTAATTGAACTATTTAGCAGTCTTATGGCTATTTAGCTGCCTTATGGCGTGGGGGTAGAAGCTGTCTCGGAGCGAGCTGGTCCGAGAGCCGATGCTCCGGTATCGTTTGCCGGACAGTAGCAGAGTGGACAGTCTATGGCTGGAGTGAGTGTGTGTGTGTGTGTGTGTGTGTGTGTGTGCGTGCGTGCGTGCTCGTGCATGTGTCTGTCTGTCCAGCCAAGTTAACCAGCTGATTTGCGTTCTTCTACCATGCCCTAACGGCATTAGCCTGGCCCTGGTCACAGCAGCCTCACCCCAATGCCTGCCTGCCGATGTGGTTACAGTCGTTAGACCATTAGCATTAGCCGCTCGGCATTACCAGTGTGGACATGTGCAGCCTGGCACGGCTCTGCTATCCCACTCACAGTCTAACACTCTCCTTATTAGCGCCCTGCAGTCCCCTTGGCAGAGCCAAGACATTGCCAAGAGATCAACCAAGCCCAGGTGGAGATGATACTCTGAGCTCCCTCTCTCCCCCTCCCTAATCCTATAAGCATTCTCCCCCCCACAGAGGTTGCTGTAACCCCACAGGGTAGCCCAGCACAGAGACAATCCTATTATCTGTTGTGGAGATGTTCACTTTGCATGCTGCCCAAATAACAAACAAAAAAAAGTTGACTTCATGCTTGGTAAGAACACTAATCAGGAAACACAGGTTGATGTAGTTGTCGGCTCATAGTTCTGTGGGTTTCCACAAGGTAAGGTGTGCATACACCTGACCGCTCAACACACACGCACACACATGCACAGTCAATCATTTCTGGGCACTCCCTTGACCCTAGCACTTAGATAGACAGATACTCCTGTGTAAAACTCACAACAAAACCATTATTCAAGTATTAACACTAGCCAGGAGGACTGGGGGATAGTTGAACATAACAGAGAGAGGCTTTACCCATCTATTCCACAGATAATTGTCAGGATTCTCTAGCTCTCTCTGTTAAGGCCTCTGCATTGCATCACTCCGGCTGAAACCGAGAAAGACCCTTTCACAGCTTTTCTACATCCCCTCTTTCCTCCAGTCCCATGGTGGCCATTTTGTCTGGCCAAAGGTCACACTTGTCTGTCATCCTTGTCACCACAAACCACCAGTAGTCTGTCTTAACCACTGCTCTCAGTCTTCAGCCTCTGGGGAGATTGGAGCAAATGTGGGGTCAGACGCGTTAAGGCTATCACTCACACTAAGCTTGAAAGGGCGCATTTACATTTTGAGGACATGAACAGGGGTGAAATATACATTGAAAAAAAATATAAACGCAACATGCACAATTTCAAAGAGTTTACTGAGTCACAGCTCATATAAGGAAATCAGTCAATTGAAATGAATTCATTCGGTCCTAATCTATGGATTTCACCTGACTGGGAATACAAATATGCATATGTTGGTCACAGAAACAGTACCTTAAAAAAAAGAAGTGGCGCAGACCGGAAAACCAGTCAGTATCTGGTGTGACCACCATTTGCCTCATGCAGCGTGAAACATCACCTTCGCATAGAGTTGATCAGGCTGTTGATTTTGGCCTGTGGAATGTTGTCAACCTCCTCTTCAATGACTATGCGAAGTTGCTGGATGTTGGCAGGAACTGGAACACGCTGTCATAAACGTCAATCCAGAGCATCCCAAACGTGGTCAATGGGTGACATGTCTGGTGAGTATGCAGACCATGGAAGAACTGGGACATTTTCAGCTTTTAGGAATTGTGTACAGATTGCGATATGGGGGCGTCCATTATCGTGCTGAAACATGAGGTGATGGCACGGATAAATGGCACGGCAATGGGCCTCAGGATCTCGTCACTGTATCTTTGTGCATTCAAATTGCCATCATTAAAATGCAACTGTGTTCGTTGTCCGAAGCTTCTGCCTGCCTATACCATAACCCCACCACCACCATGGGGCACTCTGTTCACAACGTTGACATCAGCAAACCGCTTGCCCTCACGATACCATACCTGCTGTCTGGCATGTATTCAAGGATGCCAGGGGAGAAGGCTTCCCCAAATATTTGACCAATACATTTTTTTACATTATAAAATAATTTGTCTTACGACTCTTTCTGTAACACAGTGTGTTTTCATAATTTTCTGTCAATTCGCAAGTGGTTGAATCTCACCGGAGAAATCATCAGAGTGAGGGAAACAGCACCCCTCTGACCTCAGTATGTGTAGCCCATGTATCTGAGTTTTACTTGAGCGCATGCACGCACACACGCACACACACACACACACACACACACACACACAGAGAAATCAGTACCATGGACAGCCACATGATACAGTTGAAGTCGGAAGTTTACATGCACCTTAGCCAAATACATTTAAACTCAGTTTTTCACAATTTTTTTACATTTAATCCTAGTAAAAATTCCCTGTTTTAGGTCAGTTAGGGTCACCACTTTATTTTAAGAATGTTACAGAATTATTTACTTCCTGCTTTTATTTCTTTCATCACATTCCCAGTGAGTCAGAAGTTTACATACTCTCAATTAGTATTTGGTAGCATTGCCTTTAAATTGTTAAACTTGGGTCAAACGTTTCGGGGAGCCTTCCACAACCCACAGTAACCCACAGTAAGTTGGGTGAATTTTGGCCCATTCCTCCAGACAGAGCTGGTGTAACTGAGTCAGGTTTGTCGGCCTCCTTGCTCGCACACACTTTTTCAGTTCTGCCCACACATTTTCTATAGGATTGAGGTCAGGGCTTTGTGATGGCAACTCCAATACCTTGACTTTGTTGTCCTTAAACCATTTTGCCAGAACTTTGGAAATATGCTTGGGGTCATTGTCCATTTGTGCACAACATTTTAGAGAAATAAGCTTTTTGTGAGTATGGAACATTTCTGGGATATTTTATTTCAGCTCATGAAACATGGGACCAACACTTTACATGTTGCGTTTTATATTTTTGTTGAGTATAGTAAAATAGGTCCATTCTGATGTGTCAGGATTGAATGTTCTGTAAAATATCTACTGATGACCAAGGCCATTGACTTGCATCTATAATTGTGCTATGATTCATCAAACGATATCTTGGACTCCCCCATAAAAACGACTTGACTTGGGCTGATTTTGTCTGAGGAATCTGTGTGTCATCTGTCATTTGCAGGCCTAAATATAGATCCATGGGGCGCTCCTGCTATCAGCGGTGAAACAGAGAAGATCTTGTATTGGTGAATCACAACACATCAGAGGCTGAATAACCCAGCGAGAGAAGAGCATAATCCCACCCACTCTTGAACATACGCACACACAGTCAGTTGCACCCCCGTCCATGAAAGTACCCCTGCACACACACACACACACTGCCTGTTACTCAGTAACACACAATACACGTTAAAACCACCCCCGCAGTACACACACACACACACACACACACACACACACACACACACACACACACACACACACACACACACACACACACACACACACACACACACACACACACACAGTTAAACCTCTAAACAAGCCAACCTCCACACACACACACACACACACATATAGAACATGTACTCTCTGGCCCAGATCCTATGAAGCACCACCATCATCGTTTGGAGGAATGTACAAAGCGAGAGAGAGAGAGGAACAAAAAGGAGATGGGAAAAAAAACACTACAGCTGCTGAGCATCTCCATGGAAACAGGCTGAAGAGGAGAGCAGCGCATTGCGATCTGCGTTACTGTCAGAGAAAGGATGAATCCAGCCCTCATTAGGGAAGCCACGGAAACCTATTATTTACTGCAACATCTCTCTACCGGAGAACAGAACACATGCTTTAATATCCACCATGAAAGGTTTCTTCTCTACTAACACCTGAGCTCTGGTTCCGCATGGTTCCGCATGCACTCTAACCTCGACACAGAGAGAAGGTCTCAATGCGGATCTGTGGTGGGGATATGATATACTCAGGATGTGCAGTCATGGTGTTTAACTCCATTTTTAACCTACTAAACGTCTGCAAAAGGAGAGCCTTGAGGCCATGAAACACATGCAGTGTATTAGCCATGCTTGCATGATGTGGAAAGGGGAATGTGTGTGCCAAATGGAACCATTGACCATAAACGAATGAGTAGTCATGAATAGGATGGTAAAGAGATTCAACGTTGGATTCAAGGTTCAGAATGGGTGCCTAGTGTAGATAATGGGTGCCTAGTGTAGATAATGGGTGCCTAGTGTAGATAATGGGTGCCTACTGTAGATAATGGGTGCCTACTGTAGATAATGGGTGCCTACTGTAGATAATGGGTGCCTACATCAAGCGGAATATCCCTTTCCCGCCTCCCACAGGAATACCTACACTAGGCACACATGCCCAAAAGCACCCTAATGCACATGCGCACACTTGTTAGTCGCCAAGTCATGAGGAATAATAGTCGTTTTTGATGTGGCACAACATTTTGGGTGTTTATTTTGGTTAAGTTATTTTGAGACATTTTACTAGCAGACCTGGCTGCTACTCCAGCGTCACACCAAACCCTCAATGCCAAAATTGAGGTACTCTCTCTCTCTGTGTGTGTGTGTGTGTGTGTGTGTGTGTGCGTGCGTGCGTGCGTAGGAATGAGTAGGAATGTCACACAATCAAAGAGGAGACTCTGAATGCACTCTAGTCCAACTCGTATTCACTCACACACCCAGTGCATGATGCTAAGCACGACTATCCACCGAACAAGGGATCCAAGTCTTTTAAGCAGTAGGCTATGTAATATCATTATTCTGTATACAGTAGTACACACCATGGACCCCAACAGAAGAACACACACTGAGGATCACATCAACCAATGTCAGACATAAATACTACAGCTTGTTAAACACCGTAGACGAGGTCATAACACTGTAGGTTTAGATATGGAGAGAGAGGGCTACACACTGCTTTTATTGCCCATAAAACATACGTGGTGGTAGGCCTCCCGTGACTGAAACTAAAGGCCAGATAACGGCGTCACCCATCTCGTAAATCGAGCTATGAGAATGATTTGCGACAGACAGGTAAACGTGCAATAGTGAGGGAGAAGCTGAAGAGTGGGGCTTTAGGGATGCTAGGCTAACTGCTGGGGAAACCGTTTTAAGGGCGCTATCTGGAGGGGAATGGAGCAGCACAGATGCCCGAGACAGCGCAGGTTGCTGTGAGGAGCTTCTGCTGTCCTATCCCTCCGTGAATCTCCTCTATATTTACAGGGGATGACAAATGGCTGCCTCGGTTAGACACAGCTGTCCAACCATTGTGTGTGTGTACGTGTGTGTCCGTGCATGCGCAGAGCTCGACATTAAAGCTTGTCCGGGAGAATAAAAAAATGTGAATTAGATCTGTGTCCTTTGGATGCTATGTATTGCTCTTTATCCCAATTTCTGCAGCGCTCATCGGAGTAGGATTGTATTGCATGACAGGCAGAGCGGACTTTCAATCATCCCCGGGTTGCGAGATGTGCTATTGAGATCAAAGAGCAGATCTGTGTAGCCGCGTCTGTACATTTATTGATCATATTTTTTTTTACAAATTATTTGAATAACGTGGCTAATACAGGTATACTTCATACTGACATTTCTGAACACTTTCCAATTCGCCACTTCTCTTTGGCAGCTGGAAATGAACAGATGGGAATTATTAGTAGCATTAAATGTAGTATATTTTACAAAAGTCATTGTGAGCTCATACGTTTAGATGTTGATTGACGATAATTCAATGGAACATTTTTATTATCAGGCCGATGTGGAGTCTGCTTAACAGACTTTTCACACACATCATTATGTATTTCACCACTGCTTTCCCTTAGTTAGACTTTCCAACCGGTCTCTAAAAGGTTTCTCACCTCTCCCATGAAATCTCCCTGCAATTACAAAAGGTATAAGAACAAATAATAAACTGTTGAATAAGAAAAAGGCATGTAAAACTAATCCCATCTCAATGGAAATATGACCTATAGTGATCCTGATGTTATTTCATGTGAATGTAAAAAATAAATAAATACAAAAATTGGGAATATGGATTCCTCTCTGTCAAAGGAAATAGAGAAAACTGATGGAAATCCCTTTGATTACATTAAGGGACATTTCCCTTCTCTCCTTCAGTTTGATCCATCTTATGTAATGGAGGTGATTGGTAACTTAGATGTAATGGCAAAATGTAGATTTGCGCCTAAATAGACACACCCAAAAGTTTCCAGATTTGTTTTTAATTAAATGTTTAAAAAATGCAACTTTATTGTATTTACTAGTAAGAATTTAAAAAAAATAAAGAGCCAGAATCTCAATTGGTGGGAATAAAATGGAACAGGTTACATCCACTAGATTCCTCTGAGTTTTAATTGATGAAAAGTTATCCTGAAAAGAACATATTCAATTTGTCTGCAGCAAAGTAATGGAAGATGTTGTTATCATCAGAAAGATTAGTGGTTTAGTTCATTAGGTTTGCTTTCTAACTTCATACTATACCTTCATTTACCCACACCTCATTTACTGTAATATTATCAGGGCCAGTACCATGCAGCGCATTTGGAAAGTATTCAGACCCGTTGACTTTTTCCACATTTTGATACAGCCTTACTCTAAAATTGATTTTTAAAGAGACATGTCCTCATCAATCTACACACCCATAATGACAAAGCAAAATCTGTTTTTTAGACATATTTTAAATGTATTATGAATATAAAATGTAAAAATCAATGTTACATAAGTATTCAGACCATTTACTCAGTACTTTATTGAAGTGCCTTTGCCAGCGATTACAGCCTCGAGTCTTCTTGGGTATAACGATGCAAGCTTTGGTGCGCCTGTATTTGGGGAGTTTCTCCCATTCTTCTCTACAGATCCTCTCAAGCTCTGTCAGACTGGATGTGGAGCATCGCTGCACAGCTATTTTCAGGTCTATCCAGAGATGTTCGATCGGGTTCAAGTCCAGGCTCTGGCTGGGCCACTCAAGGACATTCAGAGACTTGTCCCGAAGCCACTCCTGCGTTGTCTTGGCTGTGTACTTAGGGTCGTTGTCCTGTTGGAAGGTGAACCTTTGCCCCAATCTGAGGTCCTGAGAGCTCTGGAGCAGGTTTTCATGCCTTTCACTGAGGAGTGTCTTCCGTCTGGCCACTCTACCATAAAGGCCTGATTGGTGGAGTGCTGCAGAGATGATTGTCCTTCTGGAAGATTCTCCCATTTCCCCAGACAAACTCTGGAGCTCTGTCAGTGTGACCATCAGGTTTTTGTTCACCTCCCTAACCAAGGCCCTTCTCCCCTGATTGCTCAGTTTGGCCGGGCAGCCAGCTCTAGGAACAGTCTTGGTGGTTCTAAACTTGTTCCATTTAAGAATGATGGAGGCCACTGTGTTCTAGGGACCTTCAATGCTACAGGAATGTTTTGGTACTCTTCCCCAGATCTGTGCCTTGACACAATCCTGTCTCGGAGCGCTACAAACAATTCCTTTGACCTCATGGCTTGGTTTTGCTCTGACATGCAACTCTGGGACCATATACAGTATAGATAGTGACTGTTCTAAAGTGTTTGAGTTGCAGTTTTGCCTTAAATCTACTTGAAAATCTATGGCAACACCTGGAAATGGTTGTCTTGCAATGATCAACAACTAATTTGACAGAGCTTGAAGAATTTTGAAAATAATAAATGGGCAAATGTTGCACAATCCAGGTGTGGAGAGCTCTTAGAGACTTACCCAAAAATACTTACAACTGTAATTACTGCCAAACGTGCTTCTACAACATATTGACTCAGGGGTGTGAATACTTTCAGTACCAGTCAAATGTTTGGACTCCTACTACTACTTTTTTTGTGTGTTTACTATTTTCTACATTGTAGAATAATAGTGAAGACATCAAAACTATGAAATAACACACATAGAATCATGTAGCAAACAATTTTTGAACAAATCTAAATATATTTTATATTTGAGATTCTTCAAAGTAGCCACCCTTTGCCTTGATGATAGCTTGGCATACTCTTGGCATTCTCTCAACCAGCTTCATGAGGTAGTTACCTGGAATGCATTTTAATTAACAGGTGTGCCTTGTTAAAAGTACATTTGTGGAATTTCTTTCCTTGTTAATGCGTTTGAGCCAATTAGTTGTGTTGTGACAAGTAAGGGGTGGTATACAGCCCTATTTGGTAAAATACCAATTCCATATTATGGCAAGAACAGCTCAAATAAGCAAATAGAAACGACAGTCCATCATTAGTTTAAGACCGCTTACTGTGCAATAGCAAAGAGAACAGTCTATGACTTGGGTGCCTGGAGTCTTTGACAATTGTAGGGCCTTCCGCCTGTTATAGAGGTCCTGGATGTCAGGGAGCTTGACCCCAGTGATGTACTGGGGTGTTTGCAATACCCTCTGTAGCACCTTATGGTGGGATTCCAAGCAGTTGCCATACTGTAACAAGTGTGAGGCAGCCAGATACTATGCTCTCAATGGTGTAACTGCAGAACCTTTTGAGGATCTGAGGGCCCATGCCAAACCTTTTCAGCTCTTGACTCACTCCACCAGAGCCCCGTCAATGTAAATGGGGGCATGCTTAGCCCTCCATTTCCTGTAGTCCACGATCAGCCCCTTTGTCTTGCTGACATTGAGGGAGAGTTTGTTGTCCTAGCACCACCCCGCCAGGTCTCTGCCTTCCTCCCTATAGGCAATCGTCGATGATGATGCCTACCACCTTTGTGTCGTCAGCAAACTTAATGATGGTTTTGGAGTCATGTGCTGCCATGCAGTCGTGGGTGAACAGGGAGTACAGGAGGGGACTCAGAACACACCCCTGAGGGGCCCCCATGTTGAGGGTCAATGTGGCGGATGTGTTGTTGCCTACCTCACCACCTGGGGGCTGCCCATCAGGAAGTCCAGGATCCAGTTGCAGAGGGAGGCGTTCAGTCTCAGGGTCCTTAGCTTAGTGATGACCGTGGAGGGCACTATGGTGTTGAACATTGAACTGTAGTCAATTAACAGCATTCTCACACAGGTGTTAATTTTGTCCAGGTGGACAGGGCAGTGTGGAGTGCAATAGATATTGCATCATCTGTGAATCTGTTGGGGTGGTACAGTATGTGAATTGTAGTGGGTCCAGGGTGTCTGGGAAGATGGTGTTGATGTGATCCATGACCAGCCTTTCAAAGCATTTCATAGATACTGATGTGAGTGCTACAGGGCGATAGTCATTTAGACGGGTTACCTTGGTGTTCTTAGGCGCAGGGACTATGGTGGTTTGTAGGTATTCCAGACTGGGTCAGGTAGAGGTTGAAAATGTCAGTGAAGATACTTGCCAGCCCTGAGTATGCGTCCTGGAAATCCGTCTGGCCCTGAAGCCTTATGAACGTTAACCTGTTTCAAGGTCTTACTCACATTGGCTACGGAGAGCGTAATCACACAGTCATCTGGAACAGCTGGTGCACTCATGCATGGTTCAGTGTTGAAGCAAGCATCGAATGCATTTAGCTCATCTGGTAGACTTGTGTCACTTGGCAGCTCTCAGCTGGGTTTCACTTTGTAATCTGTGATAGTCTGCAAGCCCTGCCACATCCGACGAGTGTCAGAGCCATTGTAGTAGGATTTGATCTTTGTCCGTTATTGAAGCTTTGCTTGTTGGATGCTTCATCGGAGAGTGTAGCAGGATTTATTATAAGTGTCCAGATTAGTGTCCCATATCTTGAAAGCGGCAGCTCTAGCTTTTAGGTCAGTTCAGATGTTGCCTGTAACCCATGTATTCTGGTTGGGATAAATACGTATGGTCACTCTGGGGATGATTTTGTTGATGCACCTACAGTATTAATGAAGTAGGTGATTGACATGGTAAACTCCTCAATGCTATCAGATCAATCGCAGAACATATTCCAGTCTATGCTAGCGAAACATTCCTGTAGCTTAGCATCCACTTCATCGGACCACTTCCTTATTGAGCGCGTCACTAATACTTCCTGTTTGAGTTTTTGCTTGTAAGCAGGAATAAGGAGGATAGAGTTATGGTCAGATTTACCAAATAGAGGGCGAGGGAGAGCTTTGTATGCGTCTCTGTGTGTGGAGTAAAGATGATCTAGAGTTTTTTCTAGTTGCACAGATGACATGCTGGTAGAAATTAGTTACAACGGATTTCCGTTTTCCTGCAGTAAAACACCGGCCACTAGGAGCGCCACCTCTGGGTGATAATTTTCTTGTTTGCTTATGGTCCTATACAGCTCATTGGTAAACAGCCAGCTATGAAAAATATAGATGAAAACTCTCTTGTTAAATAGTATCGTCTACAGCAGGGATCATCAACTAGATTCAGCCACGGGGCGATTTTTTCTTGAGTGGATGGTCGTGCGGTCGGAACATAATTCCAAATCATTTGTAGACTACAAATTGACCGCAAGAAGCCCAAACAGATATAATATTGACTAAAACACAATCATTTCAAACCTTGCTTACATGTGTCTATTATGCGTGGGAATAGTTGGGAACAGATTTCCTAAATTAAAATCACTTGCCGCTGATTTCCTTGTGTTTTTACCATTTTTTATGTCCAACAATAAAAAAAATGATATATGAATAGATAAATCTGCAGGATTCACATCGTCCATGTCCTTGATCAGCCACGACATCGAGAAACAAGAAACATGGGATATTAAAGTTCTTCAGATCACATTGATAGGATGGTCTCAAAGGGAGCTCTACCAGTTTACTTTCCAGTGTTGCAGGTTCGCTAATAGAACAGAGGGTAGAGGCAGTTTATCCACTTGCCGACCTAGTCTCGTCAGGTTGGCCTCTATAACGCCGCCTCTTCCTTTTACGGGTGTCGGGATTTGGGCCTGGTCCGGGATGAGCATTATGTCCTTCGCCACCGACTCATTGAAGTAGAAATCCACATCCAAATCAAAGTTGGTGATGTCCAGAAGCTCTTGTCAGTCATAGTAAACGATGGCGGAAACATTATTTACAAAAAACCCACAAAATAGCACAATTGGTCAGGAGCCCATAACACGGCTGCTATTTCCTCCATACCATTCTCTAAAGTTGTCCTACTAAAAGTTAACGTCAAGTCCTGGTGTGTGTGTGAACATGCCTGTTTGTCACATCAATGCAACGGACCATATCCACAGTGAGGAGATCGATATCTGGATCCGTGTTAAAGAATTGTCTATCACATTGTAGTGCTTGGAGTTTACAAGCCTCACACATGGTAATTGATCTCATACAGGCCAGTCAAACACGCACACACAAGCCCGGTGAAGCTGTTCAACTGCAGCATGGAGGATTTAGAGGGAGCTGCAGTAGCAGCTTGGCGCCGTCTCTAATTTATAGGGTTGGTGGGGGGTGGACGGACCTAGAAGGTTGAAAGTGACATCTCTTTTAGGTCAGACTAGGGTAAGGATTTAGGGCAGATGTCCCACATGTGATTGAGAAATGCGAGGGAAACCACCACATGTCTGCCCCATGGTTTGCACAGAGAGAGAGAGAGAGAGAGAGAGAGAGAGAGAGAGAGAGAGAGAGAGAGAGAGAGAGAGAGAGAGAGAGAGAGAGAGAGAGAGAGAGAGAGAGAGAGAGAGAGAGAGAGAGAGAGAGAGAGAGAGAGAGAGAGAGAGAGAGAGAGAGAGAGAGAGAGAGAGAGAGAGAGAGAGAGAGAGAGAGAGAGAGAGAGAGAGAGAGAGAGAGAGAGAGAGAGAGAGAGAGAGAGAGAGAGAGAGAGAGAGAGAGAGAGAGAGAGAGAGAGAGAGAGAGAGAGAGAGAGGACTCTGTGACTCTCTCTCGCTCCCTCCCTGCTCTCTTCGTTTGTCTCCCTGTCTCGCAGTATCTGTCTCTATGTTTCAGAAACACACACACACAAACACCTGCACGCACGAACGTACATGCAACCACTGTCTCTCACACACACAAATCACATCTCCCCACTCCGGCCAACCAAACCCCAATGAGATTACTGCTCGGCAACATTATCTCCTTCCCCATTTCATTCATCCATTTCATTTGAGAAACTGAGCCCCAAAGATACACGGCTTCAACATATCAAGGTAGCTCCATCTACAGATGTTAGTCACATAAAAATTCCCCCGTTGCCCATCAAGAGCATTGGCAGTGGGTCGGCCCTCCCACTCTTCAAGCTAAACACACACACACATACAGTAGCCGAACGGATCACTGACAATCGAGGGGGAGAGCATTCGCTCTTCACTTCCAGCGGAAGACAGATGAGCTGCTTCTGCCCAAGGTGTTATGAATTTCTCAGCCTCCACCGAGGCTTGGTTTGGTGGTATTTTCTACCCGTCCCGAAATCCAATAAGAAGATGAACACCAGGTACTAGGTCAGGGTCCGTCAACTTTCAATGAGCCTGTTTCATCAGCCTCTGAGACAGAAGCAAGGCTATGACAATAACATTTATATTACCGCAATAGGTCTCACATTCCTCCTGCTTGTGAAAAATGTGGCTGAGCTTTTAGGGGTAACATGACATGCATCCCAATGCTCTTACCTTGCAGCGTGCCTATATTGTGGAGACATCGGAGCACATATGTCGCTTTTTCACTCGATAACAGGAAAGCAGAGCACAGTCATACAGAGACACAGACAGTGGTGTTTCTGGTCAGATCTGAGAAAGAGTCTGCTCCGGTGGGTAACAAAAAAAAAAAAAAAAAAAAAAGAAGATCCCACTCTTCCTTCCTTCCGTTTCTTTTTTTTATCCAAGCCCTCAGAGGAATAGAGTGAAGAGGAGAGGAGAAGAGGCAGGAGGACCCGTCTGCTGTACTGTGCTGTGTATCACCAAGAGCAGTGCTGGGCTCTGCGTGTACTCCACTGCAGCAGTGTGAGAGACAGAGGCGCACGCTGCCTGTTCCACAGGCTCTACCGGTACACAGCAAAACACGGCTACGAAATTCCTGTTGAATGGATTCAGGACTCTGCAGTTCTATATCTCCACATCCCCCCCCCCCCCACCCCCTTTTTTTTACCTATATCTCTAGACTCTAGAGATTCACAGTATGTCTTATGTTTATCTCTATTTCATTGAATCCTTGTTTTCCTTTTCCATCCTTTGCATTGTCCCTCTCTCCTCTCACTAGATGTCCGTCATGTGTCTGATACTCCTGGCAATAAATTGTAAAGCCCAAAAGCGCCAACCTCCTCCTCCTCTGATTACATCACTGCTTCAGCTGACTGAGATTGAGTGTTTTTTTCTCGTCTCGTGTGAATATTAACGTCACTGACACATCAGACACATTTCTTGGATTCAGTTGGAAGTTCCATTGATGATTTCTCATCCTAGGTAATATCACATGACACAATTACCCAGTTTGGGTTTGCAGATCATGTAATAACGTAATTACACAAGACAACACCGCGTGGTAAAAAAATAAATCAAATAGCCTGAGAAACGCTAACTCCCAAGACAACTTACATTTACATGCAATTGCAAAAGGTTAGGTTTAGGCTTGCTAGCAAGTTGTTGGGATAAGGCTAAGTGGTAGGGTAAGGTTAAGTTCTGGGCCAATTGGTTCGAATCCAGGCTATATCACAGAGCGTTGCGCCGTGATTGGCTCAGTGTTCTGTCACTCATGGGGAAACTACGTCACCACGAAGTGTATGTGGAGACCTCGAGGTGCCCATCTAAGAAGGATCAAGGTCATTGCCACAGATAAAATGACGTCAAATGACATTATAAACTCAGCAAAAAAAGAAATGTCCTCTCACTGTCAACTGTGTTTATTTTCAGCAAACTTAACATGTGTAAATATTTGTGTGAACATACCAAGATTCAACAACTGAGACATAAACTGAACAAGTTCCACAGACATGTGACCAACAGAAATGGAATAATGTGTCCCTGAACAAAGGGGGCGTAAAAATCAGGAGTAACAGTCAGTATCTGGTGTTGCCACCAGCTGCATTAAGTACTGCAGTGCTTCTCCTCCTCATGGACTGCACCAGATTTGCCAGTTCTTGCTGTGAGATGTTACCCCACTCTTCCACCAAGGCACCTGCAAGTTCCCGGAAATTTCTGGGGGGAATGGCCCTAGCCCTCACCCTCCATTCCAACAGGTTCCAGACGTGCTCAATGGGATTGAGATCCGGGCTCTTCGCTGGCCATGGCAGAACACTGACATTCCTGCCTTGCACGCACAGTTCGAGCAATATGGCTGGTGGCATTGTCATGCTGGAGGGTCATGTCAGGTTGAGCCTGCAGGAAGGGTACCACATGAGGGGGATGTCTTCCCTGTAACGCACAGTGTTGAGATTGCCTGCAACGACAACAAGGTCAGTCCAATGATGCTGTGACACACCGCCCCAGACCATGACGGACCCTCCACTTTTCCTCATGCCTCCTTGCAGTATGCCTAAGGCGCGTTCATGCAGATGAGCAGGGACCCTGGGCATCTTTCTTTTGGTGTTTTTCAGAGTCCGTAGAAAGGCCTTTTTAGTGTCCTACGTTTTCATAACTGTGACCTTAATTGCTTACCGTCTGTAAGCTGTTAGTGTCTTAACGACTGTGCATGTTCATTAATTGTTTATGGCCCATTGAACAAGCATGGGAAACTGTTTCAATCCTTTACAATGATTTTTACTACGTTCTGTTATTATCTAGGCATAAGTCACTTTAACAACTCTACCCACATGTATATGTTACCTCGATTACCACGACTAACCGGTGCCCTGCACATTGACTCTGTACCGGTACCCCTGTATATAACCTCACTATTGTTATTTTGCTGCTGCTCTTTAAGTATTTTTTAAATTTGTATTATTATTATTATTTTTTTAACTGCATTGTTGGTTAAGGGCTTGTAAGTAAGCATTTCACTGTTAGGTCGCCTGTGACAAATACAATTTGATTTGATTGCAAATTCAACAATGAGTGGTTAGGAAGAAAGTGAGCACAGCACAACAACGTGAGTTCAAAAATGTATTGTATGCTGCTGCATAAATTATGTAATATGCCAGGAAGATACAGTGCCTTGCGAAAGTATTCGGCCCCCTTGAACTTCGCGACCTTTTGCCACATTTCAGGCTTCAAACATAAAGATATAAAACTGTATTTTTTTGTGAAGAATCAACAACAAGTGGGACACAATCATGAAGTGGAACGACATTTATTGGATATTTCAAACTTTTTTAACAAATCAAAAAATGAAAAATTGGGCGTGCAAAATTATTCAGCCCCTTTACTTTCAGTGCAGCAAACTCTCTCCAGAAGTTCAGTGAGGATCTCTGAATGATCCAATGTTGACCTAAATGACTAATGATGATAAATACAATCCACCTGTGTGTAATCAAGTCTCCGTATAAATGCACCTGCACTGTGATAGTCTCAGAGGTCCGTTAAAAGCGCAGAGAGCATCATGAAGAACAAGGAACACACCAGGCAGGTCCGAGATACTGTTGTGAAGAAGTTTAAAGCCGGATTTGGATACAAAAAGATTTCCCAAGCTTTAAACATCCCAAGAAGCACTGTGCAAGCGATAATATTGAAATGGAAGGAGTATCAGACCACTGCAAATCTACCAAGACCTGGCCGCCCCTCTAAACTTTCAGCTCATACAAGGAGAAGACTGATCAGAGATGCAGCCAAGAGGCCCATGATCACTCTGGATGAACTGCAGAGATCTACAGCTGAGGTGGGAGACTCTGTCCATAGGACAACAATCAGTCGTATATTGCACAAATCTGGCCTTTATGGAAGAGTGGCAAGAAGAAAGCCATTTCTTAAAGATATCCATAAAAAGTGTCGTTTAAAGTTTGCCACAAGCCACCTGGGAGACACACCAAACATGTGGAAGAAGGTGCTCTGGTCAGATGAAACCAAAATTGAACTTTTTGGCAACAATGCAAGACGTTATGTTTGGCATAAAAGCAACACAGCTCATCACCCTGAACACACCATCCCCACTGTCAAACATGGTGGTGGCAGCATCATGGTTTGGGCATGCTTTTCTTCAGCAGGGACAGGGAAGATGGTTAAAATTGATGGGAAGATGGATGGAGCCAAATACAGGACCATTCTGGAAGAAAACCTGATGGAGTCTGCAAAAGACCTGAGACTGGGACGGAGATTTGTCTTCCAACAAGACAATGATCCAAAACATAAAGCAAAATCTACAATGGAATGGTTCAAAAATAAACATATCCAGGTGTTAGAATGGCCAAGTCAAAGTCCAGACCTGAATCCAATCGAGAATCTGTGGAAAGAACTGAAAACTGCTGTTCACAAATGCTCTCCATCCAACCTCACTGAGCTCGAGCTGTTTTGCAAGGAGGAATGGGAAAAAATGTCAGTCTCTCGATGTGCAAAACTGATAGAGACATACCCCAAGCGACTTACAGCTGTAATCGCAGCAAAAGGTGGCGCTACAAAGTATTAACTTAAGGGGGCTGAATAATTTTGCACGCCCAATTTTTCAGTTTTTGACTTGTTAAAAAAGTTTGAAATATCCAATAAATGTTGTTCCACTTCATGATTGTGTCCCACTTGTTGTTGATTCTTCACAAAAAAATACAGTTTTACAACTTTATGTTTGAAGCCTGAAATGTGGCAAAAGTTCGCAAAGTTCAAGGGGGCCGAATACTTTCGCAAGGCACTGTATGTATACTGTAGCTAAAAAAGTAATAACGTTACTAAGTGTATGTTGTGTAGTAAGCTGTTAGTAGCCCATGTGCCGCAAGTTAAAGAGAGAAATGAGAAATATAATCGTTGAATATTGTAAGGGCTTTCATTGTCTGCTTATATGCCACCGTTATTTATCCTACGGTTCTGACTTGGTGTGTAGGGAGAATACTGAACGAACGGCCCATGTTCTGAATTCTGTCGCTGAACATTTCAAAAGTGCTGAACAAATAGTTATATTGACAATGTCCGTCCTAGCTCGTTCATTAATGTCTTAATCGAAATTACCTCTTGCCTCTTATCCGCTCGTTGTTCCCTTATGCCATATTTTTACATCTCAATTGTCAGGAGAAACCACATTTGTTAAAGAAAGTCAGTCATATCAGCTATGTTTTTTTAAAGACAGTAAATGAGGATGAGTGAACTGTTTTGCTGCCAGACAAGGCTCCGCTGATAGCCAGGTGTAGCAGTGGTAAGGTGTTGTGACTTCTGTTGGGACTCTATGTAGGCCATAACAGTTTGTGTGCACCGTTTGTCACTGTTATAGTGCAATTAATGTATTGTTTAGTGTTGTGTTGTGTCAGATATATGTGTATAGGTGGCAGGGAAGTCAGGCGCAGGAGAGTCAAACGGAGTGTAAAATGGAGTCTTTTAATAAATGTCCAAATAACATGGTCCATAACACTAAATAGAAAAATGAATATAAACAAATATGGGTACGAAGACCCGTCGCGCACCTATACAAACAACACTACACTGACAATAAACAATCTCTGACAAAGACATGAGGGGAAACAGAGGGTTAAATACACAACAGGTAATGAATGGGATTGAAAACAGGTGTGTGGGAAGACAAGACAAAACCAATGGAAAATGAAAATGGATCAATGATGGCTAGAAGACCGGTGACGTCGAACGCCGAGCACCGCCCGAACAAGGAGAGGCAACGATTTCGGCAGAAGTCGTGACAGTACCCCGACCCCCCCCCCCCCCCCCCCCCCCCCCACCCCTGACGCGCGGCTCCAGCAGCGCATCGACACCGGCCTCGGGGACGACCCGGAGGGATGGAGACGGTGGAATTCTGATAACATGGAAGGATCTAACACGTCCTCCACCGGAACCCAGCATCTCTCCTCTGGCCCGTAACCCTCCCAGTCCACGAGGTACTGAAGGCCCCTCGCCCGACGTCTCGAATCCAAAATGGATCGAACAGAGTACGCCGGGACCCCCTCGATGTCTAGAGGAGGCGGAGGAACATCACGCACTTCAGCCTCCTGGAGCGGGCCAGCCACCACCGGCCTGAGGAGAGACACATGGAACAAGGGGTTAATACGGTAATTAGTGGGCAGTTGTAACCTATAACATACCTCATTCACTCTCCTCAGGACTTTAAACGGCCCCACAAACCGCGGACCCAGCTTCTGGCAGAGCAGGCGGAGGGGCAGGTTTCGGGTCGAGAGCCAGACCCTGTCCCCTGGTGCGAACACTGGGGCCTCACTGCGGCGACGGTCTGAGCCAATTTTCTGGCGCCTTATGGCACGCTGAAGGTGGACGTGGGCTGCCTCCCAGGTTTCCTCAGCGTGCCGAAACCAATTGTCCACCGCAGGAGCCTCGGTCTGGCTCTGATGCCAAGGAGCCAGAACCGGCTGATACCCTAATACACATTGAAAAGGAGTAAGGTTAGTGGAGGAGTGACGTAGCGAGTTCTGAGCCATCTCTGCCCAGGGCACAAACTTCGCCCACTCCCCCGGCCGATCCTGGCAATAAGACTGCAGAAACCTACCCACATCCTGGTTAACTCTCTCCACCTGCCCATTACTCTCGGGGTGAAAACCTGAGGTAAGACTAACCGAGATCCCCAGACGCTCCATGAACGCCTTCCAGACCCTTGATGTGAACTGGGGACCCCGATCAGACACTATATCCTCAGGCACCCCATAGTGCCGGAAAACGTGTGTAAACAGGGCCTTCTGCAGTTTGTAAGGCCGTAGGGAGACCGGGCAAAGGGAGGAGACGACAGGACTTTGAAAACCGATCCACAACAACCAGGATCGTGGTGTAACCCTGTGAAGGTGGAAGATCAGTCAAAAAATCCACCGACAGGTGCGATCACGGCCGTTGAGGAACGGGTAGAGGTTGTAGCTTACCTCTGGGCAGGTGTCTAGGAGCCTTGCACTGGGCGCACACCGAGCAGGAAGAAGCATAAATCCTCACGTCCTTAGCTAAAGTGGGCCACCAGTACCTCCCATCAAGACAGCGCATCGTCCGACCTATCCCAGGATGACCAGAAGAGGGTGACGTGTGAGCCCAATAGATCAATCGGTCGCGGACAGCAGACGGAACGTACAGATGACCAGCTGGACACTCAGGGGGAGAGGGCTCTGCACGTGACGCCCGCTCAATGTCCGCGTCCAGTTCCCACACTACAGGCGCCACCAGACACGAAGCTGGGAGTATGGGAGTGGGATCCATGGATCGCTCCTCTGTGTCATACAGCCGAGACAATGTGTCTGCCTTAACGTTCTGGGAGCCTGGTCTGTAAGAAAGAGTAAACACAAAACGAGTGAAAAACATGGCCCACCTTGCCTGGCGAGGATTCAGTCTCTTCGCCTGCCGGATGTACTCCAGATTGCGGTGGTCAGTCCAGATGAGAAAAGGGTGTTTAGCCCCCTCAAGCCAATGCCTCCACACCTTCAAGGCTTCTACGACAGCTAACAGCTCTCGGTTCCCCACATCATAGTTTCGCTCCGCCGGGTTGAGCTTCTTCGAAAAGAAAGCACAGGGGCGAAGCTTCAGTGGCGTACCCGAACACTGAGAGAGCACTGCTCCTATCCCAGCTTCGGATGCGTCTCCCTCCACTATGAATGGCAAAGAGGGATCCAGATGAGCCAACACAGGCACCGAGGTAAACAGAGTCTTCAGGTGCCCAAAAGCCCTGTTCACCTCAGCCGACCACTGCAAGCGCACCGGGCCCCCCTTTAGCAGGGAGGTAATGGGAGCAGCCACCTGACCAAAACCCCGGATAAACCTCCGGTAGTAATTGGCTAACCCCAAAAAACGCTGCACCTCCTTTACCGTGGTTGGAGTCGGCCAATTACGCACGGCTGTAATGCGGTAGTTCTCCATCTCCACTCCTGAAGTGGAAATCCGATGCCCTAGGAAGGAGATGGATTGTTGGAAGAACAAGCATTTCTCAGCCTTGACATATAGATCATGCTCCAACAGGCGACCAAGCACCCTGCGCACCAGGGACACATGCTCGGCGTGTGTAGCTGAGTATATCAGAATATCATCGATATACACCACTACACCCTGCCCGTGCAGGTCCCTGAAGATCTCATCTACAAATGATTGGAAAACTGATGGAGCATTCATCAACCCATATGGCATGACAAGGTACTCATAATGACCTGAGGTGGTGCTAAATGCCGTCTTCCACTCATCACCCTTCCTAATACGCACCAGATTGTACGCACTCCTGAGATCCAATTATGTGAAAAAACGTGCCCTGTGCATTAACTCAATAACCGTATTGATCAGAGGTAGCGGGTAACTATATTTCACTGTGATTTTATTAAGACCTCAATAATCAATGCACGGGCATAAACCGCCATCCTTTTTTTTCGCAAAAAAGAAACTCGAAGAGACGGGTGAAATGGATGGCTGAATGAACCCCTGATGCAGGGATTCAGAGACATATGTCTCCATAGCCTCCGTCTCCGCTTGCGACAGGGGATACACGTGACTCTTGGGATATGCAGCGTCTACCAGGAGATCTATCGCACAATCCCCCCGTCGATGGGGTGGTAATTGAGAGAGCCAAATCGGCATATTCGGGGGGAATGCGCACGGTGGAGACCTGGTCTGGACTTTCCACCGTAGTAGCACCAACAGAAACCCCTAAACACCTACCTGAGCACTCTCGCGACCACCCCGTGAGAGCCCTCTGTGGCCAAGAAACAGTGGGGTTATGGTAAGCTAACCAGGGTAGGCCTAGCACCACAGAATACACAGGAGAATCAATAAGGAAAAGACTAATCTTCTCCTTGTGACCCTCCTGCGTTATCATACACAAAGGTGCGGTTACCTCCCTGATAAACCCTGACCCTAATGGTCGACTATCTAAGGCATGAATAGGGAAAGGCATATCCACAGGAACAATAGGGATCCCTAAACTATGAGCTAAACTTTTATTAATGAAATTCCCAGCCGCACCTGAATCTACTAGCGCCTTATACTGGGAATGCAGGGAAAAAAATCAGGAAAAGAGACAGAGACAAACATTAGTGCAACAGAGGGCTCTGGATGAGAATGGTGCCTACGCACCATCCCTCCCAATTCCATAGGTTTGGGAGAGAGGGTGCGGGAGGATGGAACAACCAGACCCCGATCTAGACGTCCACGAGTAGCCAGCATGTTGTCCAGCCTGATGGACATGTCCACCAGCTGGTCGAAGGTGAGGGTGGTGTCTCTACAGGCCAGCTCCCGACGGACGTCCTCGAACGGTAATGGTCAATCAGGGCCCTGTCGCTCCATCCAGTGCTGGCAGCCAAGGTCCTAAACTACAAAGCAAACTCCTGTGCACTCCTCGTCTCCTGCCTCAGATGATAGAGGAGCTCACCCAATGCTTTGCCTTCTGGTGGATGGTCGAATACTATCCGGAATTGGCGGGTGAACTCCTCAAAATGGTCCATCCTCCTTTCTACACACAGTGCTGGCCCATTCCAGGGCTTTCCCAGTGAGGCATGACACGATTGCGTAACTCTTCTCACGGTCAGATGGTACTGGGGAGACAGTGGCCAGATACAAGTTCAGCTTAAGGAGGAAACCCTGGCAGCCGGCAGTATCTCAGGTGGGTAGGGATAAATGGATCTTCGGTTCCGGAGGGAAAAAAGCGTTCAAGGGAGATTCCGGTTGTGGTGGTGGTGGTGGCGCTGGAGAAACTCCCTGTCTCTCCCAGCGAACGCGTTCCTCCACCTCCATGAGCGTAGTGTCCTCTCCTGCTGACTTCATATATATTGGTCAGAGATTCTGTCAGATATATGTGTATAGGTGGCAGGGAAGTCAGGCGCAGGAGAGTCAAACGGAGTGTAAAATGGAGTCTTTTAATAAATGTCCAAGTAACATGCTACATAACACTAAATAGAAAAATGAATATAAACAAATATGGGTACGAAGACCCGTCACGCACCTATACAAACAACACTACACTGACAATAAACAATCTCTGACAAAGACATGAGGGGAAACAGAGGGTTAAATACACAACAGGTAATGAATGGGATTGAAAACAGGTGTGTGGGAAGACAAGACAAAACCAATGGAAAATGAAAATGGATCAATGATGGCTAGAAGATCGGTGACGTCGAACGCCGAGCACCGCCCGAACAAGGAGAGGCAACGACTTCGGCAGAAGTGTTGTGTCATGTCGTGGCTTTGCTGGCATGCATAATTATATATAATTTTTGCCCCACCAAGATTTACACGCTAAAATCGCCCCTGATTATCGTAAGATTTGAATGGATGAAGGGGATCCAATCCAGCATTGCGTTTTTTGGATCCTATCAGCATCGACACATGCCTCAAAGACGAACTTAGCGAATGCTCTCTCTGCGTGTTTTTGGGGGTAACATACTGTATGTTACAGCTTCGACCGTTGTACAAAATATGCATCATTAAAATACTTGTAAGCCTAAATTCAATCGCTATCGGGAAACCAGGCCATGTTCTCTCTCTCAGCTCAACAGAGGGAATCTTTGAGGAGAAAATCTTGTGAGAAAAATAAATACAGTTTGTTTTCGGATTATATAAATTTGGGGTTAATGTAGCTCATTGGAATTCTCAAGTCCGACTGAGTGGGCGTGAGGATACAAATTTGAGTAAGAATGTTAGTGTCACGCCCTGACCTGAGTATTCTTTGTTTTCGTTATATATTTTGGTTAGGTCAGGTGTGACATGGGTGATGTATGTGTTTGTGTACTGTCTAGGGGTTTTGTAGGTTCATGGGGTTGTTTACCATCTAGGGGTTTATGTATGTCTATGGTTGCCTAGATTGGTTCTCAATTAGAGGCAGCTGTTTATCGTTGTCTCTGATTGGGAACCATATTTAGGCAGCCATCTTCTTTGGGTATTTGGTGGGTTATTGTGATGTTGCATGCTAGCACTCAGTTTCGATAGCGGCCATGTTCTTCTTTTGTTATTTCTTTTGTTTGTTTAGTGTACTTCTTGTTTTTTCGTCATTCATTGAAATGATGTATTCACACCACGCTGCGCTTTGGTCTCCTCACTATGACGATCGTGACAGAATAACCCACCCCCAATGGACCAAGCAGCGTGGTAACGGCCAGCAGCAGCAGCGGCAAAAGAACGCAGGACTCATGGACTTGGGAGGAGATTCTGGACGGCGAAGGACCCTGGGCACAATCAGGGGAATATCGCCGCCCCAAAGCAGAACTGGAGGCAGCAAAACCAGAGAGGCGCCGGTATGAGGAGGCAGCACGGCAGCGCGGCTGGAAGCCCGAGAGGCAGCACCAAAAATGTATTGGGAGGGGGCACAGGGAGAGTGAGGCATAGTCAGGAGTCAGATCTGAGCCAACTCCCCCTGCTTACCGTAAGGAGCCAAGGATGGAACCAGAGCCAATCAGGGCGGTATTGGAGGTGAGTGAAGCACAGACAGTGAAGGAGTTAATGGGGAGATTGGAGGAGAGAGTTATGAGGGAGGTGCTGTGTTGGTGCCTGAGGCACGACATCCGCCCAATGGAGCGTGTCGGGAATTTGATGTCACCGGGGTCAGCTCTCCATACTCATCTTGAGGTGCTTGCTAGCCGTCTGGTGAAGACTGTGCCAGCCCCACGCACCAGGCCTCCTGTGCGCCTCCCTAGCCCTGCACGTCTTGTGCCAGCTCAGCGTTACAGTTCTCCGAGCCTTGCTTACCGTGGCGGGCGTTGTACTGGTCAGGCACCGTGTTATGCGGTGGAGCGCACGGTGTCCCCAGTACGCGTGCTTAGCCCGGTGCGCTACATCCCAGCTCCCTGCATCTGCCGGGCTAGAGTGAGGATCCAGCCAGGGCGGATGGTGCCAGCCCTGCTCTCAAGATCTCCAGTACGCATTCACGGTCCGGTATATCCCGTGCCACCTCCACGCACCAGCACTCCGGTGGCAGCCCCCCGCACCAGGCTGTCTCTCCGTCTCATCCCTACAGGTGCTCCCGCCTGTCCAGCGCTGCCAGAGTCTCCCGTCTGTCCTGAGCCGCCAGAGTCTCCCATCTGTCCTGAGCCGCCAGAGTCTCCCGTCTGTCCTGAGCCGCCAGAGTCTCCCGTCTGTCCTGAGCCGCCAGAGTCTCCCGTCTGTCCTGAGCCGCCAGAGTCTCCCGTCTGTCCTGAGCCGCCAGAGTCTCCCGTCTGTCCTGAGCCGCCAGAGTCTCCCGTCTGTCCTGAGCCGCCAGAGTCTCCCGTCTGTCCTGAGCCGCCAGAGTCTCCCGTCTGTCCTGAGCCGCCAGAGTCTCCCGTCTGTCCTGAGCCGCCAGAGTCTCCCGTCTGTCCTGAGCCGCCAGAGTCTCCCGTCTGTCCTGAGCCGCCAGAGTCTCCCGTCTGTCCTGAGCCGCCAGAGTCTCCCGTCTGTCCTGAGCCGCCAGAGTCTCCCGTCTGTCCTGAGCCGCCAGAGTCTCCCGTCTGTCCTGAGCCTCCAGAGCCGCCAGTCTGTCCTGAGCCGTCAGTCAGCCAGGACCTGCCAGAGCCGTCAGTCAGCCAGGACTTGCCAGAGCCGTCAGTCAGCCAGGACCTGCCAGAGCCGTCAGCCAGCCAGGAGCTGCCAGAGCCTTCAGCCAGCCAAGAGCTGCCAGAGCCGTCAGCCAGCCAGGAGCTACCAGAGCCGTCTGTCAGCCAGGACCTGCCAGAGCCGTCTGTCAGCCAGGACCTGCCAGAGCCGTCTGCCAGCCAGGACCTGCCAGAGCCGTCTGCCAGCCAGGACCTGCCAGAGCCGTCTGCCAGCCAGGACCTGCCAGAGCCGTCAGCCAGCCAGGACCTGCCAGAGCCGTCAGCCAGCCAGGAGCTGCCAGAGCCGCCTGTCACGCCGCGATGCCGAAGTCGCCCTCCTGTCCGGAGCCGCCAGAGTCTCCCTCCTGTCCGGAGCTGCCAGAGTCGCTCCTCAGTCCAGAGGCGCCTTTCCGTCCAGTTGCGCTCTCTACGATAATCTTCAGTCCGGGGCCCGCTACGAGGGTCCCCGCTCCTGAGGCGCCACCTAAGTGGGCCAAGACTGAGGTAGAGTGGGGTCCACGTCCCGCACCCGCATGTCTCTGTTTGGGAACCATATTTAGGCAGCCATCTTCTTTGGGTATTTGGTGGGTTATTGTCTATGTGATGTTGCATGTTTAACCTCAGTCATTGCATCATTTAAAATCCAAAACAACTCATTAGCATGTCATTTGTTGGGGGGAATATACAGGCAAATATATTGATAAAAGTAACCTTGTCTCTCACCCATCGACACACAATACCATAACAACAGTGAAAACATGTTTTTAGACATTTTTGCATATTTATTGGAAATGAAATACAGAAATATCTAATTTACTTAACTATGCACACATCTGAGTCAATACTTTGTAGAAGCACCTTTGGCAGTGAATACAGCTGTGAGTCTTTCTGGGTAAGTCTCTAAACGCTTCCACACTTGGATTGTGCAACATTTGCCTGTTATAATTTTTAAAATAGTAATCTTCTAGCTCTGTCAAATTGGTTGTTGATCATTGCTAGACAACCATTTTCAGGTCTTGCCACAGATTTTCAAGTAAGGCCCCGGTTTATTTTGTATCTGCCCCTCATTTGAATAAGGTGAGCATTAATTACACCAGTAAGGGGCAGAGAAGGTGGGTGTGGTAACCGCTCCCTTCTCCCTCAAGGACCCAAGCGTGGTGCTTGACAAATGGCTCCACTCCAGAGAAATGCAGCTCAATGCTCCGAGCCATGAATACAAAGTGATACATCTGAACATTGGCATAATTAAAATTGCATCTGGGCTTTATTTGATCCATTTTTAAGGTAATTAGAGGTGCGGTTGTGTTATGATGGGGTGGCTGGTGTCACGGGAGAGAGGCAGATCGATAGAGCAGGGTTGTATTCATTACGCACCAAAACACACAGATTTTCCAGGTCAGTTTTCAGTGAGACAAATGCTTTGGAGGACACTGTCTCTCTATGAACACTATCTAACAGGATAGAGAGGTCGCCCCTCTTGATTACCTTCCTGAGTAAATCTAGATATTAATATGCAAATGTATTTGTACTAGTGCTGACCTAAAATATCACAAACATATTGCATTGGGTCACTGATGAAGTGACTTCCCCAAAAGCCACACATTGCACATGTAGGCCTAAATTAATATGACTGCCACACTGACTGGTTCTTGTGCCACACTGGTACATTGGTTGATTGGATGTGTTCATCATCAAAGGAGATAGCTCCACCTAGTGGTGTATAACTCAGAGGATGACAGTCCTGGTAATTTAAGAGTGAAAGTAGAGTAAGATTTGAGAATTGTCTATAAGTACAGTGTTGCAAGTCATTTATATTAAGAGCATTTCATACATACACATTTTTAGGTTCCTCAATACATACATATTAGACTGAACAGTCCTCCGAAGTTTCTATATGGTCCCCATCCTCTCCAGTTTCTCACAATGTGTTCTAATCAGGCAGGAGGTGCAGTAGATTTGCCAGATTCTCTATACTGAAGTGTCCTGTAAGTGATTAACATGCACAACTTAGGATGCCAAAACCTTGAGAATCTGATGAGTCATGCTAGATAAATTGCGAGGTCTGAGGAGTTGGCGATAAGGAACGCTCGGAACAGTCCTCCATCGCTGGTTCTGAACATCAAAAACCATGCTGACACTCTGATTCACTGATAGACAGGAGGTATTCTGCTGGTGGGGCAACTTAATATAGGCCTCCGTACTTATATGAGGAGAGATTAACAATCAGTTCATCTAGAACGTGTAAAAAGTAGATGTGAAAGTATCCTTCAGCCCTGAAAAGGGGACATTTTAGGCAACATGGCTATTGCAACACATATGCATGATCATTCACGTCTAACAAGAAGCGGTGGGCCATTATTCACAACACTTTAAAATGTCAAGAAGAAAATGTACATAATGGATAGCCATAAACCACCAACTTCACCAAGACCTCTACAACAATTTTGTTGGCAATTTTCACAACCGGAATTAGGGCGCAGTAGCTGGCGGTGGTGCGAAAAGGCTGGGTTTTGATGAATAAACAAGTTGTGGGTGTATTGAGGCTTGGCCCCTTACTGGCCAATCACAACGTGCTCCATGTCTAAATTTGTGGTTGCTTCAAGTACAGTCTTTTATATATTGCATTGTCATCAACTCCAACTTGAATGTTAGTCTGTTATAACCTAGTTTGTTAAATAGCCTGCCACGTATTTGCTAAATATTTTAAACATGTTTGCAGTCTAATTGTATTAATTCAATATGGAAATACATGGTTAAACATAGTCTATGGCATGCTATAGGGTCTATCCATGCGTGTCGAGGTCGCCTGATATGTTATTAAAAAATATTGCAGTCAGCTGCAGAACATTTGCAGTTTCATAGTTCCTCTGACAGTTTCAAGCTCTCCCCACACCCATATCCAAGCCAACTTTTTTTGCACATTGAATGTGAAATGGAAAATGAACATAGGCATATGCCATTTTCATGAGGTCAATACCCTAATAGACCTATAATCACTTTTCCTAAATATATACGCGAATGATAGGCTACATTCTTTAGCCTACATCTTGACCTTCATTTAGCCTACTGACAATTTATTTGTCTATTTTTGGTCCAAAATATATGTTTGCCTTTTTACTTATACTGAACAAAAATATAAATGCAACAATTTGTTTATAGTTCATGTAAGGAAATCAGTCAATTGAAATAAATTAATTAGGCCCTAATCTATGGAGTTCATATGACTGGGAATACACATATGCATCTACAGTATTTGTCACAGATACATAAAAAAAAATACAGGGGTGTGGATCAGAAAAACCAGTCAGTATCTGGTGTGGCCACCATTTGCCTCATGCAGTGTGACACATATCCTTTGAATAGAGTTGATCAGGTTATTGATTGTGGCCTGTGGAATGTTGTCCAACTGTGCGAAGTTGCTGGATATGGGCAGGAACTGGAACACACTGTCGTACACGTCGATCCAGAGCATCCCAAAAATGCTCAATGGGTGACATGTTTGGTGCGTATGCAGGCCATGGGAGAACTGGTACATTTTCAGCTTCCAGGAACTGTCTACAGATCCTTGCAACTTGGGGCCATGCATTATCATGCTGAAACATGAGGTGAGGGTGGTGGATGAGTGGCGCAACAATGGGCCTCAGGATCTCATCACAGTATCTCTGTGCATTCAAATTGCCATCAATAAAATGGAATTGTGCTCGTTACCCGTGGCTTATGCCTGCCCATACCATAACCCCAGCTCCACCATGGGGCACTCTGCTCACAACGTTGACATCAGCAAACCTCTCGCAAACACAATGCCATTCAAGTGGTTTGCTGTTGTGAGGCCAATTGGGCGTAGTACCAAATTCTCTAACACAACGTTGGCGGCAGCTTATGGTAGAGAAATTAATATTAAATTATCTGGCAACAGCTCTGGTGAACATTCCAGGAGTCAGCATACCAATTGCACACTCCCTCAAAACATGAAACATCTATGAAATTGTGTTGTGTGTGGCGTTTTATTGTCCCCAGCACTAGGTGCACATGTGTAATGATAATGCTGTTGAATCAGCTTCTTGATATGCCACACCTGTCAGGTGGATGTATTATCTTGGCAAAGGAGAAATGCTCAGTAATAGGGATGTAAACAATAAGGAAATACGTTTTTTGTTCCTATGGAACATTTCTGGGATCTTATATTTCAGCTCATAAAACATGGGACCTTTACATGTTGCGTTTCCATTTTTCTTCTGTGTAGTTTTAGCCTACAATGTGTCATAAGACGTTTGAAGTAGACTACTGTGTTGTTTGTGTGCCTGACAAAAACCACAGTTATGCTGTGAAAAAGATAACTCCTCTTACAGTCTACTTTGTTGTTTTACATTTTTAGAAAATCTGAATCTGGAATCAATTGAATGAGTCAGATATGCACATGCATTTAATATTAGGCTATCTACTAAGGCACTCAGTAGGGCCTACCTATACCAAACTACTGAATGGCCATGACTGTAATACAAGATATTTAACATAATATCACATTTACAGCATTATTCATCACAAATATAAAATATTGGCTACAGTTTTGATGCAATATATGGAGTTTTGTGTTGGAGAAATTCAGGTAGGTCCCTCCCTATTTTGTTCTGTTTGCTGCCTTTTAACAAATAGTTTTACAACAGAAACAGTTTACTCCAAACAGGAAAAGTTTTGCAACAAAAATAAGAGTTCTATTGAACAAATTCAGGCAGGTCCGTATCCGATTCATTCTGTTTACTTCCTTTTGATTCATAAATTGTCAACTGTTTCTGTTGCAAGAGGTAATGAATACACTCTTGGTTAAAGATGTTGAGGAAACCTAGTCTCAGAGCATTTCGTATTATTATGTATGTAAATCCGAGACACAATTCTTATTATATGTCACACTTGCAAAATGTAAAATATGTTATGAATTTGCTAAATGTATGAAATGTTACGAATTCTAGCTAACTGGCTAACTTTAGCTAGGCTAGGGGTTAGGGTTATGGGTTAAGGTTGGGGTTAGGACTTAGGTTAAAGGGTTAAGGTTAGGGGAACGGTTAGCTAAAAGAGTTCAAGTTAGTGTTAGGGGAAGGATTAGCTAACATGCTAAGTAGTTGAAAAGTAGCTAAATAGCAAAAATGCTAAAGTTGCCTGTGATGAGATTCAAACTCGCAACATTTGGGTTACTAGACGTTCATGTTATACAGCCACTTATCCACGCCAACCAACCACCCTACTTTCGTTTTTGCCTTAAGTAACCACCTGTCTTATGTAACCATACCAAACATAACATGTCATACTAACGAGTATCCTTGATTTACATTTACTATGTTACGTCTAGTCTATGAGACCAGGCTGTGAGGAGATGCTTTGTCAAACAAATGAGAAGGTACATACATGGATGTATTCAAACCACTAGATGGGGTAATAATTTCAGCTTGATTCTAACCAAATTTTGCTGTGTTACTATATGCAATGATGTCAACGTGAATTGACCAGTTTACCCTTCAGCATTGCCTGTTTATCAAGCAACGCATAGGCCTAATGGCCCAGCAGCTGGGTAGGCTTCCACCTTCTAAGTTAACTTGAGAGATATTAAATGCGTCTATCCATAAGTGACCTAAAGCCACACAACATGTGGTTACAGAGTTAAACTATCCAATGATACATGATGATTTGTCTTTAGATGGGGGCATCTCAGTTCTCATGAGTATGGAAACGTTCTGGTTGGCGGTTGCACTGGCTGTGTGGGATGAAGCCATGTTGAGGTGTGGCGTCTCCCCATGTTAAAATGTGTCCCCGGCAGAGATCTAGCACTCCAATCACTTCCCCACTGTGAGCCTGCAGGGACCATATTTTGCAAACGGCAAAATAAATGCAGCTAACTGAGTGCGTATGAGGAAGACAGAGGAGCAGAGATGAGTGAAGAGAGGGAATAGGGATACTATACTGTATGTTTGTGGTGTGGAGAGGTGTGTGTGTGTGTGTGTGTGTGTGTGTGTGTGTGTGTGTGTGTGTGTGTGTGTGTGTGTGTGTGTGTGTGTGTGTGTGTGGGTGGGTGGGTGGGTGGGTGTGGGTGTGTGTGTGACAGTGCGTATATACAAACATATGTCTGTAGGAGAGAGAGAGATGAGGACAGGGTGAACTTTGATACCAACATGTTTGTCTCTCAGGGATACCTTCCCTAATGCAGTAGCCAGGAAATGTTGACATTGTTTATTATTCAGATCCACCAGTGAAGTAAGGTGAAGCCAGTAGTAAGAGGCGTCTCTATACAATACTTTGTGACTGGGATGGTGGGTGCTTGATGAAGATAAGATTCTGCAGAAACATTTGGGTTCAATGGAGAATATGAGGGGATGATGACACACAGAACCGCGGGAGGCTGAGAACAGGCTGCTAATCAGCATGTTCCGCCCACATCTCTGGAACTTTACAAACAAACAGGTGCTGCACACTAGCTCTTTAACGAGCTAGATATTCCCCATGATGCCGTCTCAACGGGCTGCCAAGACTGAGTGAGAGGACAAGGTCCACGCTCCCCCCTCTCAAAACCAGCCTACCCTCAGAGAGATAGTCACACAGTCAGTCAGTCCATGGTGTATTGGTCTCAATAACATACTTTTTTGCCTATACCATTTTCATACACAAAACAAACATAAGAGCACACACATACAGTACAATGAACATACACCAGGCAGCACTGCAAGGCGATCTCACATGGATTGCTCATGAAAACAAATACCATACAAATACCGGGATTTGTATCGAAAATGTCATGCAAATCATCATCCAATAATAAAAACTCTAACAAGCTTGACCTGTCAGTAAGTACTGATTAAGGCTTCCCCTCTGTAGAAAGACCTGTTATGCAGCTGCTGATCCTATTATCCTATCTGATCCAGCTCAGACAAATGGCTGGAGATAAGCTCTTTGCTAAACACACACACACACACACACACACACACTCTTTCAATGTACACTATTTTTGTGCAGCTCTGCATTACATTAACCGATGAGACATAAGTCTTGATTTCTTGGCATGTTGCTCATGTAGCATAACAACTTTAATGACACAATCATCGTATCTCTCTCTCTCTCTTAATGCTTATCACTGTATTTAGCAAAAGTACAAATAATTACTCTTTAGTACTAGAATTAATTAATTTCTTGTCATTACTATAACTGTGCATTTGCTTGTTTGACCAGGTGTGTGCGTGTCTATGCCATGAATTTAGGATTGGAGCAGCCTGCTGGCCCTGCGTCCAAGCCTCTTATCCCTAGGACAGGCCAAACCACGTAGGAGATTAAATTATTATGGAGAAAGCCTTTATATACAGGATAAGGGTTTGCATCACAGTAGAAAGATAGGAGAACTGAGTGGAGTTGTGTGTGTGTGAGAACAGACTGAAAGCCCAGGAAACTTAGCTGATAACTTTTGTTTCTAAGCGCAACCATGAAGAGGGCAAATTTGTTTTTCCAGCTGCCCAGGCTATCCCCAGGGTACATCAAATACCTGAAGGTGAGTGCCCTAAACCATACTACCCATTCTCATTCATGCTTAAGTACATGTAACCATGTAAGCCATTTTTTACATTCCACATATAGATAAAAAAAAAAATATTGAGTTCATTTCAATTACATAAATTCACTAACTTATTTTCTTAAACATTTCAATTCTGACGGGAGATAAGAAGCTCTATTATGTGACTGGTTTAGTGTGGGTGTGTATGTGTGTTTCAGACTCAGACAAAGCATAACATGGATTGGTTGGAGAGGAGCGGGCCCGGGGAAATCATGACCCCCCACATTGCCTTCCTATTAGGGGCCATGGGCATCACCCTTTCTGGGTACAGCTCCCACCAGCTCACCCTGCACAACAAGCCCTGCGCCCGTGTGCTCCGGTGAAGGAGAATATGAATAGATGGAACAAGACGCATGGCTTCTTCCCTTATATCCGTGTCTCACTTTATCGCTCTTTAGCATTGATGTCTAGTTGAACTTATAGCCTTGACATGCAGTAAAGATGGACAGTGTGGGCTGGTCATTGCGTGTGACTGAAGGACTGATGTCATATGACGAACTTTACCTGCTCTTTGATGGACTTACGTTAAACTGGTCCGTTTAAATGGCGCTGGGTCTCACAGACATTGAATATGAGTGTTAAGTGTCCTATGGCTAGACTGGGAACACGGTTCTCTCTATACTGTGGTGAGATCTTGTACTTGCTTTATCAGTGTGCTTCTTTTAATATGCATTTTGTCATCAAAACCATCCTTACTCTGTATGAGGAGTTTTGTTAAAGAGTCATCTGCGTCTTAACTGACAACAAAAAAACGGATACATAATGCATTGTGGGTCCGAATCATGTGCACCGGGGTATGCACTGAGTGAGGTATTGTTTTTCAAAAGAGGAGGCATTGAGAAACGGAACAAAAAACGTATTCCTAATGTGTCTATTGTTTATGTTGTAATCATTTGTTGGGTGAGCAGCCTAGAAACATGACCAAGGATATAGACTATATGAAGGCACTGTTGATCCCTGGTTCTGATCCAATCCAAATTAAGAGATTAATACCAAGGTCTACCGGGGAAGACCATGCAGATTTACCTGTTACATGATAGAACAACTTGTCTGTTGAAACGTTGGTTATTAGGTTATTAAATGACTGCATCTGAGCTCCTAGAGTTTGCGGCTCTCATTTTCTTTTTCACGCGATGGAGCAGCAGCCTCAGCTGAACCCAAAAATCCCAACAGTTGTCTATCATATTTTTTTCTGCAGAACGACTGAGAAAGCATGTTGTGTTCATGTCCACACATTCTAAACAATAATTTGGAGTATCTCAACGTCATGTGTTCGGTTTAAGAGAAACTCTCCTATTGGGCTAATCGGTGACCCACTGGCACACCTCGAAAGGTCAGAGGGAAGAATAATAGGCAACACAGAGCTACACACAATGGCACTTTATTTACATCATGGCCATACAAATGTAGTGGGAAAGATAGTGGAAATGGTAGCGGTTCTGTAATGGACTGAAAACAGGGATAATGAGCACACAAATCAATAACTGGTAGCACAAGTAGAGAAACAATAATATGAACAAAGGAAGGACTGTATAAATACTGACATATGCTACATGAAGAGTATCACACGCATAATTGTGAATTAGAATACTTACAGTGCCTTGCGAAAGTATTTGGCCCCCTTGAACTTTGCGAACTTTTGCCACATTTCAGGCTTCAAACATAAAGATATAAAACTGTATTTTTTTGTGAAGAATCAACAACAAGTGGGACACAATCATGAAGTGGAACGACATTTATTGGATATTTCAAACTTTTTTAACAAATCAAAAACTGAAAAATTGGGCGTGCAAAATTATTCAGTCCCCTTAAATTAATACTTTGTAGCGCCACCTTTTGCTGCGATTACAGCTGTAAGTCGCTTGAGGTATGTCTCAATCAGTTTTGCACATCGAGAGACTGAAATTTTTTCCCATTCCTCCTTGCAAAACAGCTCGAGCTCAGTGAGGTTGGATGGAGAGCATTTGTGAACAGCAGTTTTCAGTTCTTTCCACAGATTCTCGATTGGATTCAGGTCTGGACTTTGACTTGGCCATTCTAACAACTGGATATGTTTATTTTTGATCCATACCATTGTAGATTTTGCTTTATGTTTTGGATCATTGTCTTGTTGTTAGACAAATCTCCGTCCCAGTCGCAGGTCTTTTGCAGACTCCATCAGGTTTTCTTCCAGAATGGTCCTGTATTTGGCTCCATCCATCTTCCCATCAATTTTAACCATCTTCCCTGTCCCTGCTGAAGAAAAGCAGGCCCAAACCATGATGCTGCCACCACCATGTTTGACAGTGGGGATGGTGTGTTCAGCTGTGTTGCTTTTACGCCAAACATAACGTTTTGCATTGTTGCCAAAAAGTTCAATTTTGGTTTCATCTGACCAGAGCACCTTCTTCCACATGTTTGGTGTGTCTCCCAGGTGGCTTGTGGCAAACTTTAAATTACACTTTTTATGGATGTCTTTAAGAAATGGCTTTCTTCTTGCCACTCTTCCATAAAGGCCAGATTTGTGCAATATACAACTGATTGTTGTCCTATGGACAGAGTCTCCCACCTCAGCTGTAGATCTCTGCAGTTCATCCAGAGTGATCATGGGCCTCTTGGCTGCATCTCTGATCAGTCTTCTCCTTGTATGAGCTGAAAGTTTAGAGGGATGGCCAGGTCTTGGTAGATTTGCAGTGGTCTGATACTCCTTCCATTTCAATATTATCGCTTGCACAGTGCTCCTTGGGATGTTTAAAGCTTGGGAAATCTTTTTGTATCCAAATCCGGCTTTAAACTTCTTCACAACAGTATCTCGAACCTGCCTGGTGTGTTCGTTGTTCTTCATGATGCTCTCTGCGCTTTTAACGGACCTCTGAGACTATCACAGTGCAGGTGCATTTATACGGAGACTTGATTACACACAGGTGGATTGTATTCATCATCATTAGTCATTTAGGTCAACATTGAATCATTCAGAGATCCTCACTGAACTTCTGGAGAGAGTTTGCTGCACTGAAAGTAAAGGGGCTGAATAATTTTGCACGCCCAATTTTTCAGTTATTGATTTGTTAAAAAAGTTTGAAATATCCAATAAATGTCGTTCCACTTCATGATTGTGTCCCACTTGTTGTTGATTCTTCACAAAAAATACAGTTTTATATCTATATGTTTTAAGCCTGAAATGTGGCAAAAGGTCGCAAAGTTCAAAGGGGCCGAATACTTTCGCAAGGCACTGTAAGTCATCTACTAGGATCTCAATGATCACACATTACGACACAGTAAACACAAAGGCAACATGCCAACGCATCACCACTGCCTGCCCTCCAGGACATCTACAGCAGCCGGTGTCACAGGAAGGCCAAGAAGATCATCAAGGACCTCAGCCTCCCGAGCAACGGCCTGTTCATCCCGCTATCATCCAGAGGGTGAGGTCAGTACAGGTGCATCAAAGCTGGGACAAAGCTTCTATCTCAAGGCCATAAGACTTAAATAGTTACCACTAGCCGGCCTCCACCCAGTACCCTGGCCTGAACTTTAGTCACTGTTACTAGTCAGCTACCCCCAGGTTACTCCACCATGCACCTTAGAGGCAGCTGCCCTGTGTACTGTACATAGTCATGGAACACTGATCACTTGAATCATGTTTACAAACAGTTTTACCCACTTCATATGTACAGTATAAACTGTATTCTTGTCAAGGCATTTCCTATTTAACTATTGCTGTACATATACTATTATTCAGATATAGTACATATTCTACGCATATATCGTCTATACGTCCCATCACATATACATACACTGCATTCGGAAAGTGACTTTTTATTTACGTAAGAATTTAGAGCCTTTGCTATGAGACTCAAAATTGAGCTCAGGTGCATCCTGTTTCCATTGATCATCCTTGAGATGTTTCTACAACTTGATTCGAGTCCATCTGTGGTAAATTCAATTGATTGGACATGATTTGGAAAGCACACACCTGTCTATATAAGGTCCCACAGTTGACAGTGCATGTCAGAGTACAAACCAAGCCATGAGGTCGAAGTAATTGTGTCGAGGCACATATCTGGGGAAGGGTACCAAAAAAGTTCTGCAGCATTGAAGGTCCCCAAGAACACAGAAGTTATGAACCATCAAGACTCCAGAGTTCCTACGTAGAGATGGGAGAACCTTCTCGAGGGACAACCATCTCTGCCACACTCCACCAATCAAGCTTTTATGGTAGAGTGGGCAGATGGAAGCTACTCCTCAGTAAAAGGCACATGACAGCCTGCTTTGAGTTTTTTAAAAGGCACCTAAAGGCACCTAAACAACTCTCACATCATGAGAAACAAGATTAATCTGATGAAACCAAGATTGAACTCACGTCTGGAGGAAACCTGGCACCATCCCTACGGTGAAGCATGGTGGTGGCATAATGCTGTGGGGATGTTTTTCAGCAGTAGGGACTGGGAGACTAATCAGGAACGAGGGAAAGGTGAACGGAGCAAAATACAGAGAGTTCCTTAATGAAAACCTGCTCCAGAGCGCTCAGAAAGGTTCACCTTCCAACAGGGCAATGACCCTAAGGACACAGCCATGAAATGCAGGAGTTGCTTCTCTGAATGTCCTTGAGGCCCAGCCAGAGCCCGGATTTGAACCTGATCTAACATCTCTGGAGAGATGTGAAAACAGCTGTGCAGTGACGCTGCCCATCCAGCCTAACAGAGCTTGAGAAGATCTGCAAGGAATGGGGGAAACTCCCCAAATACAAGTGTGCCAAGCTTGTAGCGTCATACCCAAGAAGATTCAAGGCTGTAATCGCTGCCAAAGGTGCTTCAACAAAGTACTGAGTAAAGGGTCTGAATACTTATGTAAATGTGATATTTCAGTAATTTTATTTATACATATGCAAACATTTCTAAAAAACTGTTTTTGCTTTGTCATTATGGGTTATTGTGTGTAGATTAATGAGGGGGAAAAAACAATTGAATCGAACAAGACTGTAACGTAACAAAATGTCTAAAAAGTCAAGGGGTCTGAATACTTTCCAAATGCACTGTATGTATATACAGTACTAGTCAAAAGTTTGAACACACCTACTCATTCAAGGGTTTTTCTATATTTTTACTATTTTCTACATTGTAGAATAATAGTAAAGACAAACTATGAAATAACATCATGTAGTAAACAAAAAAGTGTTAAACAAACTAAAATATATTTTAGATTGTAATGCTTTTCAATTAACAGGTGTGCCTTGTTAATTTGTGGAATTTCTTTCCTTCTCAACGCGTTTGAGACAATCAGTTGTGTTGTGACAATGTAAGGGTGGTATACAGAAGTTAGCCCTACCTGGTAAAAGACCATATTATGGCAAGAACAGCTCAAATATGCAAAGAGAAATGACAGTCCATCATTACTTTAAGACATGAAGGTCAGTCAATCCGGAACATTTAAAGAACTTTGAAAGTTTCTTCAAGTGCAGTCGCAAAAACCATCAAGTGCTTTGATGAAACTGGCTCTCATGAGGACCGCCACAGGAAAGGTTACCTCTGCTGCAGAGGATAAATTCATTAGAGTTAACTGCACCTCAGATTGCAGCCCAAATAAATGCACATTGTTCAGGTAACAGACACATCTCAACATCAACTGTTCAGAGGAGACTTCGTGAATCAGGCCTTCATGGTCGAATTGCTTCAAAAACAAAACACTACTAAAGGACACCAATAATAAGAAGAGACTTGCTTGCGCCAAGAAACACGAGTAATGGTTCCAACTGCCGTGTCTTTGTGAGACGCAGAGGAGGTGAACGGATGATCTCCGCGTGTAGTTCCAACCGTGAAGCATGGAGGAGGAAGTGTGGGGGTGCTTTGCTGGTGACGGTCTGTGATTTATTTAGAATTCAAGGCACTCTTAACCAGCATGGCTACCACAGCATTCTGCAGCGATACGCCATCCCATCTGGTTTGCGCTTAGTGGGACTATCATTTGTTTTTCAACAGGACAATGACCCAAAACACACCTTCGGGCTGTGTAAGGGCTATTTGACCGAGAACGAGAGTGATGGAGTGCTGCATCAGATGACCTTGTCTCCACGGTCACCCAACCTCAATCCAATTCAAATCAAATCAAATTTTATTTGTCACATACACATGGTTAGCAGATGTTAATGCGAGTGTAGCGAAATGCTTGTGCTTCTAGTTCCGACAATGCAGTAATAACCAACAAGTAATCTAACTAACAATTCCAAAACTACTGTCTTATACACAGTGTAAGGGGATAAAGAATATGTACATAAGGATATATGAATGAGTGATGGTACAGAGCAGCATAGGCAAGATACAGTAGATGGTATCGAGTACAGTATATACATATGAGATGAGTATGTAAACAAAGTGGCATAGTTAAAGTGGCTAGTGATACATGTATTACATAAGGATACAGTCGATGATATAGAGTACAGTATATACGTATGCATATGAGATGAATAATGTAGGGTAAGTAACATTATATAAGGTACCATTGTTTAAAGTGGCTAGTGATATATTTACATCATTTCCAATCAATTCCCATTATTAAAGTGGCTGGAGTTGAGTCAGTGTCAGTGTGTTGGCAGCAGCCACTCAATGTTAGTGGTGGCTGTTTAACAGTCTGATGGCCTTGAGATAGAAGCTGTTTTTCAGTCTCTCGGTCCCAGCTTTGATGCACCTGTACTGACCTCGCCTTCTGGATGATAGCGGGGTGAACAGGCAGTGGCTCGGGTGGTTGATGTCCTTGATGATCTTTATGGCCTTCCTGTAACATCGGGTGGTGTAGGTGTCCTGGAAGGCAGGTAGTTTGCCCCCGGTGATGCGTTGTGCAGACCTCACTACCCTCTGGAGAGCCTTACGGTTGAGGGCGGAGCAGTTGCCGTACCAGGCGGTGATACAGCCCGCCAGGATGCTCTCGATTGTGCATCTGTAGAAGTTTGTGAGTGCTTTTGGTGACAAGCCAAATTTCTTCAGCCTCCTGAGGTTGAAGAGGCGCTGCTGCGCCTTCTTCACAATGCTGTCTGTGTGAGTGGACCAATTCAGTTTGTCTGTGATGTGTATGCCGAGGAACTTAAAACTTGCTACCCTCTCCACTACTGTTCCATCGATGTGGATAGGGGGGTGTTCCCTCTGCTGTTTCCTGAAGTCCACAATCATCTCCTTAGTTTTGTTGACGTTGAGTGTGAGGTTATTTTCCTGACACCACACTCCGAGGGCCCTCACCTCCTCCCTGTAGGCCGTCTCGTCGTTGTTGTTAATCAAGCCTACCACTGTTGTGTCGTCCGCAAACTTGATGATTGAGTTGGAGGCGTGCGTGGCCATGCAGTCGTGGGTGAACAGGGAGTACAGGAGAGGGCTCAGAACGCACCCTTGTGGGGCCCAAGTGTTGAGGATCAGCGGGGAGGAGATGTTGTTGCCTACCCTCACCACCTGGGGGCGGCCCGTCAGGAAGTCCAGTACCCAGTTGCACAGGGCGGGGTCGAGACCCAGGGTCTCGAGCTTGATGACGAGCTTGGAGGGTACTATGGTGTTGAATGCCGAGCTGTAGTCAATGAACAGCATTCTCACATAGGTATTCCTCTTGTCCAGATGGGTTAGGGCAGTGTGCAGTGTGGTTGAGATTGCATCGTCTGTGGACCTATTTGGGCGGTAAGCAAATTGGAGTGGGTCTAGGGTGTCAGGTAGGGTGGAGGTGATATGGTCCTTGACTAGTCTCTCAAAGCACTTCATGATGACGGAAGTGAGTGCTACGGGGCGGTAGTCGTTTAGCTCAGTTACCTTAGCTTTCTTGGGAACAGGAACAATGGTGGCCCTCTTGAAGCATGTGGGAACAGCAGACTGGTATAGGGATTGATTGAATATGTCTGTAAACACACCGGCCAGCTGGTCTGCGCATGCTCTGAGGGTGCGGCTGGGGATGCCGTCTGGGCCTGCAGCCTTGCGAGGGTTAACACGTTTAAATGTCTTACTCACCTTGGCTGCAGTGAAGGAGAGACCCCATGTTTTCGTTGCAGGCCGTCTCAGTGGCACTGTATTGTCCTCAAAGCGGGCAAAAAAGTTATTTAGTCTGCCTGGAAGCAAGACATCCTGGTCCGTGACTGGGCTGGATTTCTTCCTGTAGTCCATGATTGACTGTAGACCCTGCCACATGCCTCTTGTGTCTGAGCCGTTGAATTGAGATTCTACTTTGTCTCTATACTGACGCTTAGCTTGCGGAGGGAATAGCTGCACTGTTTGTATTCGGTCATGTTACCAGACACCTTGCCCTGATTAAAAGCAGTGGTTCGCGCTTTCAGTTTCACGCGAATGCTGCCATCAATCCACGGTTTCTGGTTAGGGAATGTTTTAATCGTTGCTATGGGAACGACATCTTCAACGCACATTCTAATGAACTCGCACACCGAATCAGCGTATTCGTCAATATTGTTATCTGACGCAATACGAAACATATCCCACGTGATGGAAGCAGTCTTGGAGTGTGGAGTCAGCTTGGTCGGACCAGCGTTGGACAGACCTCAGCGTGGGAGCCTCTTGTTTTAGTTTCTGTCTGTAGGCAGGGATCAACAAAATGGAGTCGTGGTCAGCTTTTCCGAAAGGGGGGCGGGGCAGGGCCTTATATGCGTTGCGGAAGTTAGAGTAACAATGATCCAAGGTCTTTCCACCCCTGGTTGCGCAATCGATATGCTGATAAAATTTAGGGAGTCTTGTTTTCAGATTAGCCTTGTTAAAATCCCCAGCTACAATGAATGCAGCCTCCGGATAAATGGTTTCCAGTTTGCAAAGAGTTAAATAAAGTTTGTTCAGAGCCATCGATGTGTCTGCTTGGGGGGGGATATATACGGCTGTGATTATAATCGAAGAGAATTCTCTTGGTAGATAATGCGGTCTACATTTGATTGTGAGGAATTCTAAATCAGGTGAACAGAAGGATTTGAGTTCTTGTATGTTTCTTTCATCACACCATGTCACGTTAGCCATAAGGCATACGCCCCCGCCCCTCTTCTTACCAGAAAGATGTTTGTTTCTGTCGGCGCGATGCGTGGAGAAACCCGTTGGCTGCACCGCCTCGGCTAGCGTCTCTCCAGTGAGCCATGTTTCCATGAAGCAAAGAACGTTACAGTCTCTGATGTCCCTCTGGAATGCTACCCTTGCTCGGATTTCATCAACCTTGTTGTCAAGAGACTGGACATTGGCAAGAAGAATGCTAGGGAGTGGTGCACGATGTGCCCGTCTCAGGAGTCTGACCAGAAGACCGCCTCGTTTCCCTCTTTTTCGGAGTCGTTTTTTTGGGTCGCTGCATGGGATCCACTCCGTTGTCCTGTTTGTAAGGCAGAACACAGGATCCGCGTCGCGGAAAACATATTCTTGGTTGTACTGATGGTGAGTTGACGCTGATCTTATATTCAGTAGTTCTTCTCGACTGTATGTAATGAAACCTAAGATGACCTGGGGTACTAATGTAAGAAATAACACGTAAAAAAACAAAAAACTGCATAGTTTCCTAGGAACGCGAAGCGAGGCGGCCATCTCTGTCGGCGCCGGAAGCATTGAGAATTGAGATGGTTTGGGATGAGTTGGACTGCAGAGTGAAGGACAAGCAGCCAACAAGTGCTCAGCATATGTGGGAACTCCTTCAAGACTGTTGGAAAAGCATTCCTCATGAAGCTGGTTGAGAGAATGCCAAGAAGCAGAGCACTTACACAAATGACTGATGATTGGCTGATAGAAACTGATGATAAAGTGATGGGGGCTGTCTTGTTAGACTTCAGTGCAAATTTTGACATTATCGATCATAGTCTGCTGCTGGAAAAACTTGCGTGGCTTAACACCCCCTGGTATAATGTGGATAAAGTATTACTTGTCTAACAGAACACAGAGGGTGTTCTTTAATGGAAGCCTCTCAGACATAATCCAGGTTGAATCAGGAATTACCCAGGGTAGCTGTCTAGGCCCCTTGCTTTTTTCAATCTTTACTAAAGTTGATGCTACTGACTTTGAGTAAAGTCAGTGTCTATGTATGCAGATGACTCAACACTATACACGTCAGCCACTACAGTGACTGAAATGACTGCAACACTTAACAAAGAGCTGCAGTTAGTTTCAGAGTGGGTGGCAAGGAATAAGTTAGCCCTAAATATTTCAAAATCTAAAAGCAGTGTATTTGGGACAAATCATTCACTAAAACCTAAACCTCAACTGAATCTTGTAATAAATAATGTGGAAATTGACCAAGTTGAGATGACTAAACTGCTTGGAGTAACCCTGGATTGTAAACTGTCATAGTCAAAACATATTGATACAACAGTACCTAAATTGGGGAGAAGTATGTCCGTAATAAAGTGCTGCTCTGCCTTCTTAACAACACTATCAACAAAGCTACTACTGTTCAGTCGTTTGGTCAGGTGCCACAAAAAAGGACTTAGGAAAATTGCAATTGACTCAGAACAAGGCAGCACGGCTGGCCCTCGGATGTACACAGAGAGCTAATTTGAATCTATACATGTCAATCTCTCCTGGCTCAAAGTGGAGGCGAGATTGTCTTCATCACTACTTGTATTTATGAGAGGTTTTGACATGTTGAATGCACCGAGCTATCTGAACTACTGGCACACAGCTCGGACACCCATGCATACCCCTCAAGACATGCTACAAGAGGTCTCTTCACAGTCCCCAAGTCCAGAACAGACTATGGGAGGCGTACAGTACTACAGTACATAGAGCCATGACAACATGGACTCTATTCCACATCAAGTGAGTCATGCAAGTAGTAAAATTATATTTAAAAAAAAACAGATAAAGAATACACCTTATGGAACAGCGGGACTGTGAAGCAACACAAACATAGGCACAGACACATGCATACACACGTGTCGTGAAATCTGTGAATGTATTGTAATGTTTTTACAATTTCTGCTGCCTTGGCAGCAGCTAATGGGTATTCACAATAAATACAAATAGCGACAAATTTAAGACATGGCAAAATGCGTAGGATTTGAAATGTTTATTTTTTTTCTCCGTCAACTGTACATTTGATACTTTTCCCATTGTGTTTGGCCAAAGAGTGTTGCCCTCTTTGTGTGGGTGGGTATATACTGTAGCTCCTGTTAGTTTGTTTCACAATAAATGTATACAAATGGATGAAAAAACTCCACACTACAACAGCACTTCTAGCTCATAAAGGTAGAATCTATATGTTGAGTTTTTTCCCCCTAAAGAGTTTTTCTGTGAGTTATTAGCATACATTTTTCAGGACAGTTGTAGTTTGTTTCATTGCCACGAGGTAGAGAAAAAGGTATGGATTGCGCCTTTAATACACCAAACATTCAATCACAATGAAAGACACAATGTATACACATGAGGTCACTCAAATCTAATACCGACACATAAAACAACCAGGAAAATTGACTAGAACTAAGACAGGCTAATGGAGTTTTCACATTATGAAATTCGGTTCCATGGTTCGGTTCGCTGTAGCATTTGTGAGAATTGTACAGAATAAATGTTGCTTTCACAAGAACCCGAAAATAACTGATTCCGGGTGCGATCAGCACGACGCACATTCTACATGACGTTAGCGAGCTAGCTTGTTTACAACGGGCAAAAAAGTTCCAAGCGACTGGTCTTGAATCCTGGACCCATTACTCATGCAGGTCCAGGATTAATTTCAGCCAGGGTTTGCTTGTGTTTCACACATGCTTTATACCGTGGATCAGGGTACCAAACACTCCAGGATCCGGGTCGTAAGGGGATATGGGAATTCATCACTTTAGAAAGTGTCAAATGTCAACAGAGAATATGTGGACGTTCCATGGGAGTTCTCTAACTGGCACAATGGAACAAAGAGAAGGATGTGAATCATGACTGCCCATGGAACGCCACACACGCACCACAACATTGATAGTGACTAAACCACACCTAGACACTAAATATCATTTTTCTTGTTCTATTGGTTGAGGTGAACGGTAAGGTTGACATGTTTTGTTCTCATGAATGGTTGTAGTGAATATGTGTCCTTGAACTATTTGGTTCATTAAAGGTCTTTGTAGCCTAGTTGTTCTAACTTTATGATGTCCATGACATGTTTAGGCATGTTTTCGCTGGTAAGGGAAAAGATACAGGATTTTATTCCCCCTTTACTGTTTATTGGGACATGGCACAATCTGGCCTACCCCTCCCAACAGAGGCCCAACCTCTATTTCCCTTTCATGCTTTCTAATCCTGCCGTAAGGGTGTCCAGAAGTACTTGTTCTCTCCCTTTGTTTATAAGACGTCGTCACTGTTTCTTATCGCTTTATTGAACTGATGAGTACCAAAGACCCAGAGAAATGTTTCACAGGTGCACAGCTCACATAGGGAGTGTAAATTAATGACATCCCCGCAGGTCTGAATACAGCATGACAAGAACAACCTGTTCACCGGTAAGGCATTATCTTTTCCTTTGACAGCTACAGGCTTTCACTTATTGGTGCCTTATTGAGTGCAGCTTTGAATGGTCATGTAAAAGTCTACACGTCTATAATTAAGTGTTTTTAGACTAGAAAAAGTAAACGAAAATCAATATTAGTCAAGAATAAGACATTTCAACATTCACCCGATGACATTGTGACAAACGAGACTAGTGGATCAGTGCAGCAAAGGGGTATAAGATGAAAGGACATTTTTATTATTGACTTCAGCACAATCCTGAGGTAGCCAGGTACATGGGCACGTTTCCTCGTTGTCCCTTTTGAATCTAATCTGACTAAACCATTCTCATTGTTCATGTTCCCATTTGCATCAACTGTATTTGTGGTTACTCTCAAATTAAAAGAGAGTGTTTAATCTGCACCTGCTTCTTTTCTCATACTTTCTCTCTGTACACAAAAGCTATTTAACAACAGTTAAACAAAAATCTTCATTTGGTTTAATTTCTTTGAGTGTGAATGATAATGTAATAATGTGTTTTTCCTCTCTTCACAGGAGCCAAAATGCTGTCAAGTACTTTCCTTACAGGAGCTTTGCGTATCTTCCTGGTAGGGATCCTCTGTCTAGGAGGATTTGTGACACTGTTTTTTATGTATTACAAATCAGCTCTGGACTGTACTCCCCAGCCTCATTACTCAAAGCGACCTGAGAACAGGTCCTTGTCTAAGCAGCCAGAGCCAGAAAAGCCCATCATGCTGTTGTGGTTCTGGCCTGAAAACCGCAGGTTTGATTTTAGCGATTGTGCCACTTTCTTCAACATTGATGGCTGCCACCTGACAGATGACAGGTCTCTGTACAACAAGGCAGATGGTGTGCTCATCTTTCACAAATCCATCAAATACGATTTATCCAACTTGCCTCCATCACCTCGACCACCATTCCAGAAGTGGATTTGGTATCATGTGGAATCACCTACAAATACAATTAGGATACCTGGTCTAGATAACCTTTTCAATTTAACCTTGAGTTATAGGGAAGACGCAGACATCCCTGTGCGTTGGCGCTTGACCGTAAGGAAAGGCCAGGGTGAGGACTTTGTGCTGCCCAAGAAGGATAAATTAGTTTGCTGGATTGTGAGCAACAATGACCCTACCACTGGAACAGGGGTAAGGCACAAATATTACAGAGACCTTGTAAAACACATTAAGGTGGAACTCTTTGGCACAGCCTTTGCTAGATTCTTGAAATATGAGGACTACTACTCAACACTCTCCAGCTGTAAGTTCTACCTCTCCTTTGAGAACTCGGTCCACAAAGACTACATCACAGAGAAGCTAAACGGACCACTTGCAGCAGGAACAGTGCCAGTAGTATTGGGCCCACCGAGACAGAACTATGAAGACTTTGTCCCAGGAGATTCCTTCATCCATATTAATGACTTTCCCGATGCAAAAGCCCTGGCGGAATTCCTCCTCAAGTTGGACAAGGATGATGAGGCATATCTGCGCTACTTTCAGTGGCGTAGAAACTTTTCTGCTCAGCAACATCTGGTTCAACTGAGTCAAGAGTTCATTCAAGCTATTTGCTATGCCTGTGACCACATAGGCAAACATTGGGAGTACAGGGTTGTTCACGATGTTTACAAATGGCATTTTGGTTAATCAGTCACTTACATCCTCATCGGTGTATGTGCTGTTACCACTATATTACCCTCTTCTCTCCGTGTACAGTATCATGTGGAATTTAGTCACACCCAGCATCCCACATTAGCAACGTTTACACAGTGCCTTTACGACCTATTGCACTACTTGTAAGATAAGTGTACCTGGTTGTTTTACTGTACTAGTGTCATAGCTAGGTATTTAAGTATCCAGAACCATTCAGGCTCTTATCTTTATAACTACCGAACAACTAACCTCTGCACTATTTATTGTCTGAATTACTACCTGTATGTGTGTTTTATATCTTTACACTCACACATTTTGAGCTGAAATAATTAAAGGGTAGTTCCACCATTTTTAAAAATGATCTCCAGCACAATACCAGTGTCTACAAACGTGAAAACAGAGCATTTCTAACTGATGACATCATCAATTTTCAAACACCATGAGAGTAGTTATTGTAGGGTAGCTTCTGTCAAACTAACTTTCACACCTCGTTGATTGGGGAGGGGGGCGGGACTTCTGCCTAGGATTTGAATATCACACCCATTGTTCTGAGTCGCCGGGGCATTACGACCTGATGTATGTAAGCATCACACCCATTGTTCTGAGTGGCAGGGAAATTACGACATGATGTATGTAAGCATCACACCCATTGTTCTGAGTGGCCGGGAAATTACGACATGATGTAGAGTATGTAAACATCACACCCCTTGTTCTGAATGGCTAGGACTTTAATATCACATCCAGGTTTGACTTCACGCCAGGATGTAAATATCACACCCATTGTTCAGAGTGGCCGTGGCATTACCGCATGTTGTATGTAAACATCACACCCCACTTTTTTGATTACAGTATATCGGATGTGAGGAGGGTCCTAGTGTCTGTGTGCAGACGTGTAAAAGTTGCTGATCAAGGTATTGTATTGGGGCCTAGTTGCTTCAAATAATTGTTTCATTAATAAACAGAGCTGTGAATTTAAAACATGCAGGGTTCATTTAATTCTAACCAGAAAATTGTTTGGTGATTAAAACAATACCAAACATGAATGTTATATTTTAAATTCGGGAATTTTTACCTCGGTTTGCGTGCGTGCGTATGTGTCTGTGAGGAGGGAGTTAATGTATGGGGGTCTAGGCATGCGAGGTCAGGGTGGCGTCTGGGCATGATGCCTATACCATTTTCCTTAACCAGAGAGAATGCTTGAACTTGTAAGAGGTGTGTCAAAGATCAATGATGTACAAATAAAGCACGATTATTAAGACATCAACTGCTTACATTACAGCAGACAACATCTTGAGCATTGACTCTTGGGCAGCATCCAGTCAGCCAACTCTATTCCATCACTGAGCAGAAAACACCTGTAGACAGCTGTAAGTACATTTTCCCTTGGTTGTTAATTTATTTGATATTAGTTACGTTTTTAGATGCATCTTAATATACACCAACTGGTTTGTTCATTTTTTTAAACACCCATCATTGTTTTTTTTATCAAATGTCTGGGAGAACACTCATTGGATCTTTTCAATACAGCTCCTAGAGACCTTACACAAATCTTAGAGTACAGACACCTTGTTAAATGTGTTTCACTGCTTCATCAAGGGCTGTCATTTCAACATGATTTTATTGTCTTTATCGAGATAGCTGAGAACCACGGACATGTGCAGCCAACAACTTCAGAGCCTTTGTTATTTGTCTGCTGGTGGTTGACAGGGTCCTCATTGTATTCAAACTGGTTAGGTTTTAGGCCTCCTATAGCATTCACACCTGGCCCTGTGGGGAATCAACAAGCAGCTGGCTGGACTTCACAGGACCCTGGAAGTTCATTTTTGAATTACTTTGGTGCAATTTTTACAAGTATGTGGAACATTTTCACAACTCTAAGCACAAAAATGCAATCAGATCATCGAAATAGCTCATGCGTCAAAGCACATTTTCATTTGACTGAGTACAACAAACAAATTCACAAAGTCACTTGTTCACTGCACCAAATGACACTTTCAATTTGGATACATACTCAATCTAAGTATCTGCTTTTCAAAATACAATATTCACTTTATTTTTATATGATTTTCATAATTTGTTAACAATACAATGAACTGATAACTACTGAACCATAATTACATAGTGCATAGTTAACGTACAGTGCCTTTGGAAAGTATTCAGACCCTTTTCTATGAGACTCAAAATTGAGCTCAGGTGCATCCTGTTTCCATTGATCATCCTTGAGATGTTTCGACAACTTGATTGGAGTCCACCTGTGGTAAATTCAAGTGATTGGACATAATTTGGAAAGGCATACTCCTGTCTATATAAGGTCCTACAGTTGGCAGTGCATGTCAGAGTAGAAACCAAGCCATGAGGTCAAAGGAATTGTCCATAGAGCTCCGAGACAGGATTGTGTCGAGGCACAAATCTGGGGAAGGGTAACAAAAAAAAATCTGCACGTTCTGAGTCACCGGGGCATTACGACCTGATGTATGTAAGCATCACACCCATTGTTCTGAGTGGCAGGGAAATTACGACCTGATGTATGTAAGCATCACACCCATTGTTCTGAGTGGCAGGGAAATTACGACCTGATGTATGTAAGCATCACACCCATTGTTCTGAGTGGCAGGGAAATTACGACCTGATGTATGTAAGCATCACACCCATTGTTCTGAGTGGCAGGGAAATTACGACCTGATGTATGTAAGCATCACACCCATTGTTCTGAGTGGCAGGGAAATTACGACCTGATGTATGTAAGCATCACACCCATTGTTCTGAGTGGCCGGGAAATTACGACATGATGTAGAGTATGTAAACATCACACCCCTTGTTCTGAATGGCTAGGACTTTAATATCACACCCAGGTTTGACTTCACGCCAGGATGTAAATATCACACCCATTCAGAGTGGCCACGGCATTACCGCATGTTGTATGTAAACATCACACCCCACTTTTTTGATTACAGTATATCGGATGCGAGGAGGGTCCTAGTGTCTGTGTGCAGACATGGTGTAAAAGTTGCTGATCAAGGTATTGTATTGGGGCCTAGTTGCTTCAAATAATTGTTTCATTAATAAACAGAGCTGTGAATTTAAAACATGCAGGGTTCATTTAATTCTAACCAGAAAATTGTTTGGTGATTAAAACAATACCAAACATGAATGTTATATTTTAAATTCGGGAAACAGTAAACACAAAGGCAACATGCCAACGCATCACCACTGCCTGCCCTCCAGGACATCTACAGCAGCCGGTGTCACAGGAAGGCCAAGAAGATCATCAAGGACCTCAGCCTCCCGATCAACGGCCTGTTCATCCCGCTATCATCCAGAGGGTGAGGTCAGTACAGGTGCATCAAAGCTGGGACAAAGCTTCTATCTCAAGGCCATAAGACTTAAATAGTTACCACTAGCCGGCCTCCACCCAGTACCCTGGCCTGAACTTTAGTCACTGTTACTAGTCAGCTACCCCCAGGTTACTCCACCATGCACCTTAGAGGCAGCTGCCCTGTGTACTGTACATAGTCATGGAACACTGATCACTTGAATCATGTTTACAAACAGTTTTACCCACTTCATATGTACAGTATAAACGGTATTCTTGTCAAGGCATTTCCTATTTAACTATTGCTGTACATATACTATTATTCAGATATAGTACATATTCTACGCATATATCATCTATACGTCCCATCACATATACATACACTGCATTCGGAAAGTGACTTTTTATTTACGTAAGAATTTAGAGCCTTTGCTATGAGACTCAAAATTGAGCTCAGGTGCATCCTGTTTCCATTGATCATCCTTGAGATGTTTCTACAACTTGATTCGAGTCCATCTGTGGTAAATTCAATTGATTGGACATGATTTGGAAAGCACACACCTGTCTATATAAGGTCCCACAGTTGACAGTGCATGTCAGAGTACAAACCAAGCCATGAGGTCGAAGTAATTGTGTCGAGGCACATATCTGGGGAAGGGTACCAAAAAAGTTCTGCAGCATTGAAGGTCCCCAAGAACACAGAAGTTATGAACCATCAAGACTCCAGAGTTCCTACGTAGAGATGGGAGAACCTTCTCGAGGGACAACCATCTCTGCCACACTCCACCAATCAAGCTTTTATGGTAGAGTGGGCAGATGGAAGCTACTCCTCAGTAAAAGGCACATGACAGCCTGCTTTGAGTTTTTTAAAAGGCACCTAAAGGCACCTAAACAACTCTCACATCATGAGAAACAAGATTAATCTGATGAAACCAAGATTGAACTCACGTCTGGAGGAAACCTGGCACCATCCCTACGGTGAAGCATGGTGGTGGCATAATGCTGTGGGGATGTTTTTCAGCAGTAGGGACTGGGAGACTAATCATGAACGAGGGAAAGATGAACGGAGCAAAATACAGAGAGTTCCTTAATGAAAACCTGCTCCAGAGCGCTCAGAAAGGTTCACCTTCCAACATGGCAATGACCCTAAGGACACAGCCATGAAATGCAGGAGTTTCTTCTCTGAATGTCCTTGAGGCCCAGCCAGAGCCCGGATTTGAACCTGATCTAACATCTCTGGAGAGATGTGAAAACAGCTGTGCAGTGACGCTGCCCATCCAGCCTGACAGAGCTTGAGAGGATCTGCAAGGAATGGGGGAAACTCCCCAAATACAAGTGTGCCAAGCTTGTAGCGTCATACCCAAGAAGATTCAAGGCTGTAATCGCTGCCAAAGGTGCTTCAACAAAGTACTGAGTAAAGGGTCTGAATACTTATGTAAATGTGATATTTCAGTAATTTTATTTATACATATGCAAACATTTCTAAAAAACTGTTTTTGCTTTGTCATTATGGGTTATTGTGTGTAGATTAATGAGGGGGAAAAAAACAATTGAATCCATTTTCGAACAAGACTGTAACGTAACAAAATGTCTAAAAAGTCAAGGGGTCTGAATACTTTCCAAATGCACTGTATGTATATACAGTACTAGTCAAAAGTTTGAACACACCTACTCATTCAAGGGTTTTTCTATATTTTTACTATTTTCTACATTGTAGAATAATAGTAAAGACAAACTATGAAATAACATCATGTAGTAACCAAAAAAAGTGTTAAACAAACCAAAATATATTTTAGATTGTAATGCTTTTCAATTAACAGGTGTGCCTTGTTAATTTGTGGAATTTCTTTCCTTCTCAACGCGTTTGAGACAATCAGTTGTGTTGTGACAATGTAAGGGTGGTATACAGAAGTTAGCCCTACCTGGTAAAATACCATATTATGGCAAGAACAGCTCAAATATGTAAAGAGAAATGACAGTCCATCATTACTTTAAGACATGAAGGTCAGTCAATCCGGAACATTTAAAGAACTTTGAAAGTTTCTTCAAGTGCAGTCGCAAAAACCATCAAGTGCTTTGATGAAACTGGCTCTCATGAGGACCGCCACAGGAAAGGTTACTTCTGCTGCAGAGGATAAGTTCATTAGAGTTAACTGCACCTCAGATTGCAGCCCAAATAAATGCACATTGTTCAGGTAACAGACACATCTCAACATCAACTGTTCAGGGGAGACTTCGTGAATCAGGCCTTCATGGTCGAATTGCTGCAAAAACAAAACACTACTAAAGGACACCAATAATAAGAAGAGACTTGCTTGCGCCAAGAAACACGAGTAATGGTTCCAACTGCCGTGTCTTTGTGAGACGCAGAGGAGGTGAACGGATGATCTCCACGTGTAGTTCCAACCGTGAAGCATGGAGGAGGAAGTGTGGGGGTGCTTTGCTGGTGACGGTCTGTGATTTATTTAGAATTCAAGGCACTCTTAACCAGCATGGCTACCACAGCATTCTGCAGCGATACGCCATCCCATCTGGTTTGCGCTTAGTGGGACTATCATTTGTTTTTCAACAGGACAATGACCCAAAACACACCTTCGGGCTGTGTAAGGGCTATTTGACCGAGAACGAGAGTGATGGAGTGCTGCATCAGATGACCTTGTCTCCACGGTCACCCAACCTCAATCCAATTCAAATCAAATCAAATTTTATTTGTCACATACACATGGTTAGCAGATGTTAATGCGAGTGTAGCGAAATGCTTGTGCTTCTAGTTCCGACAATGCAGTAATAACCAACAAGTAATCTAACTAACAATTCCAAAACTACTGTCTTATACACAGTGTAAGGGGATAAAGAATATGTACATAAGGATATATGAATGAGTGATGGTACAGAGCAGCATAGGCAAGATACAGTAGATGGTATCGAGTACAGTATATACATATGAGATGAGTATGTAAACAAAGTGGCATAGTTAAAGTGGCTAGTGATACATGTATTACAAAAGGATACAGTCGATGATATAGAGTACAGTATATACGTATGCATATGAGATGAATAATGTAGGGTAAGTAACATTATATAAGGTACCATTGTTTAAAGTGGCTAGTGATATATATACACATCATTTCCAATCAATTCCCATTATTAAAGTGGCTGGAGTTGAGTCAGTGTCAGTGTGTTGGCAGCAGCCACTCAATGTTAGTGGTGGCTGTTTAACAGTCTGATGGCCTTGAGATAGAAGCTGTTTTTCAGTCTCTCGGTCCCAGCTTTGATGCACCTGTACTGACCTCGCCTTCTGGATGATAGCGGGGTGAACAGGCAGTGGCTCGGGTGGTTGATGTCCTTGATGATCTTTATGGCCTTCCTGTAAAATCGGGTGGTGTAGGTGTCCTGGAAGGCAGGTAGTTTGCCCCCGGTGATGCGTTGTGCAGACCTCACTACCCTCTGGAGAGCCTTACGGTTGAGGGCGGAGCAGTTGCCGTACCAGGCGGTGATACAGCCCGCCAGGATGCTCTCGATTGTGCATCTGTAGAAGTTTGTGAGTGCTTTTGGTGACAAGCCGAATTTCTTCAGCCTCCTGAGGTTGAAGAGGCGCTGCTGCGCCTTCTTCACAATGCTGTCTGTGTGAGTGGACCAATTCAGTTTGTCTGTGATGTGTATACCGAGGAACTTAAAACTTGCTACCCTCTCCACTACTGTTCCATCGATGTGGATAGGGGGGTGTTCCCTCTGCTGTTTCCTGAAGTCCACAATCATCTCCTTAGTTTTGTTGCCTGATTTTGCCCTGATTTAAAGCAGTGGTTCGCGCTTTCAGTTTCACGCGAATGCTGCCATCAATCCACGGTTTCTGGTTAGGGAATGTTTTAATCGTTGCTATGGGAACGACATCTTCAACGCACATTCTAATGAACTCGCACACCGAATCAGCGTCTTCGTCAATATTGTTATCTGACGCAATACGAAACATATCCCACGTGATGGAAGCAGTCTTGGAGTGTGGAGTCAGCTTGGTCGGACCAGCGTTGGACAGACCTCAGCGTGGGAGCCTCTTGTTTTAGTTTCTGTCTGTAGGCAGGGATCAACAAAATGGAGTCGTGGTCAGCTTTTCCGAAAGGGGGGCGGGGCAGGGCCTTATATGCGTTGCGGAAGTTAGAGTAACAATGATCCAAGGTCTTTCCACCCCTGGTTGCGCAATCGATATGCTGATAAAATTTAGGGAGTCTTGTTTTCAGATTAGCCTTGTTAAAATCCCCAGCTACAATGAATGCAGCCTCCGGATAAATGGTTTCCAGTTTGCAAAGAGTTAAATAAAGTTTGTTCAGAGCCATCGATGTGTCTGCTTGGGGGGGGATATATACGGCTGTGATTATAATCGAAGAGAATTCTCTTGGTAGATAATACGGTCTACATTTGATTGTGAGGAATTCTAAATCAGGTGAACAGAAGGATTTGAGTTCCTGTATGTTTCTTTCATCACACCATGTCACGTTAGCCATAAGGCATACGCCCCCGCCCCTCTTCTTACCAGAAAGATGTTTGTTTCTGTCGGCGCGATGCGTGGAGAAACCCGTTGGCTGCACCGCCTCGGATAGCGTCTATCCAGTGAGCCATGTTTCCATGAAGCAAAGAACGTTACAGTCTCTGATGTCCCTCTGGAATGCTACCCTTGCTCGGATTTCATCAACCTTGTTGTCAAGAGACTGGACATTGGCAAGAAGAATGCTAGGGAGTGGTGCACGATGTGCCCGTCTCCCGAGTCTGACCAGAAGACCGCCTCGTTTCCCTCTTTTTCGGAGTCGTTTTTTTGGGTCGCTGCATGGGATCCACTCCGTTGTCCTGTTTGTAAGGCAGAACACAGGATCCGCGTCGCGAAAAACATATTCTTGGTTGTACTGATGGTGAGTTGACGCTGATCTTATATTCAGTAGTTCTTCTCGACTGTATGTAATGAAACCTAAGATGACCTGGGGTACTAATGTAAGAAATAACACGTAAAAAAACAAAAAACTGCATAGTTTCCTAGGAACGCGAAACGAGGCGGCCATCTCTGTCGGCGCCGGAAGCATTGAGAATTGAGATGGTTTGGGATGAGTTGGACTGCAGAGTGAAGGACAAGCAGCCAACAAGTGCTCAGCATATGTGGGAACTCCTTCAAGACTGTTGGAAAAGCATTCCTCATGAAGCTGGTTGAGAGAATGCCAAGAAGCAGAGCACTTACACAAATGACTGATGATTGGCTGATAGAAACTGATGATAAAGTGATGGGGGCTGTCTTGTTAGACTTCAGTGCAAATTTTGACATTATCGATCATAGTCTGCTGCTGGAAAAACTTGCGTGGCTTAACACCCCCTGGTATAATGTGGATAAAGTATTACTTGTCTAACAGAACACAGAGGGTGTTCTTTAATGGAAGCCTCTCAGACATAATCCAGGTTGAATCAGGAATTACCCAGGGTAGCTGTCTAGGCCCCTTGCTTTTTTCAATCTTTGATAAAGTTGATGCTACTGACTTTGAGTAAAGTCAGTGTCTATGTATGCAGATGACTCAACACTATACACGTCAGCCACTACAGTGACTGAAATGACTGCAACACTTAACAAAGAGCTGCAGTTAGTTTCAGAGTGGGTGGCAAGGAATAAGTTAGCCCTAAATATTTCAAAATCTAAAAGCAGTGTATTTGGGACAAATCATTCACTAAAACCTAAACCTCAACTGAATCTTGTAATAAATAATGTGGAAATTGACCAAGTTGAGATGACTAAACTGCTTGGAGTAACCCTGGATTGTAAACTGTCATAGTCAAAACATATTGATACAACAGTACCTAAATTGGGGAGAAGTATGTCCGTAATAAAGTGCTGCTCTGCCTTCTTAACAACACTATCAACAAAGCTACTACTGTTCAGTCGTTTGGTCAGGTGCCACAAAAAAGGACTTAGGAAAATTGCAATTGACTCAGAACAAGGCAGCACGGCTGGCCCTCGGATGTACACAGAGAGCTAATTTGAATAATATACATGTCAATCTCTCCTGGCTCAAAGTGGAGGCGAGATTGACTTCATCACTACTTGTATTTATGAGAGGTTTTGACATGTTGAATGCACCGAGCTATCTGAACTACTGGCACACAGCTCGGACACCCATGCATACCCCTCAAGACATGCTACAAGAGGTCTCTTCACAGTCCCCAAGTCCAGAACAGACTATGGGAGGCGTACAGTACTACAGTACATAGAGCCATGACAACATGGACTCTATTCCACATCAAGTGAGTCATGCAAGTAGTAAAATTATATTTAAAAAAAACAGATAAAGAATACACCTTATGGAACAGCGGGACTGTGAAGCAACACAAACATAGGCACAGACACATGCATACACACGTGTCGTGAAATCTGTGAATGTATTGTAATGTTTTTACAATTTCTGCTGCCTTGGCAGCAGCTAATGGGTATTCACAATAAATACAAATAGCGACAAATTTAAGACATGGCAAAATGCGTAGGATTTGAAATGTTTATTTTTTTTCTCCGTCAACTGTACATTTGATACTTTTCCCATTGTGTTTGGCCAAAGAGTGTTGCCCTCTTTGTGTGGGTGGGTATATACTGTAGCTCCTGTTAGTTTGTTTCACAATAAATGTATACAAATGGATGAAAAAACTCCACACTACAACAGCACTTCTAGCTCATAAAGGTAGAATCTATATGTTGAGTTTTTTCCCCCTAAAGAGTTTTTCTGTGAGTTATTAGCATACATTTTTCAGGACAGTTGTAGTTTGTTTCATTGCCACGAGGTAGAGAAAAAGGTATGGATTGCGCCTTTAATACACCAAACATTCAATCACAATGAAAGACACAATGTATACACATGAGGTCACTCAAATCTAATACCGACACATAAAACAACCAGGAAAATTGACTAGAACTAAGACAGGCTAATGGAGTTTTCACATTATGAAATTCGGTTCCATGGTTCGGTTCGCTGTAGCATTTGTGAGAATTGTACAGAATAAATGTTGCTTTCACAAGAACCCGAAAATAACTGATTCCGGGTGCGATCAGCACGACGCACATTCTACATGACGTTAGCGAGCTAGCTTGTTTACAACGGGCGAAAAAGTTCCAAGCGACTGGTCTTGAATCCTGGACCCATTACTCATGCAGGTCCAGGATTAATTTCAGCCAGGGTTTGCTTGTGTATCACACATGCTTTATACCGTGGATCAGGGTACCAAACACTCCAGGATCCGGGTCGTAAGGGGATATGGGAATTCATCACTTTAGAAAGTGTCAAATGTCAACAGAGAATATGTGGACGTTCCATGGGAGTTCTCTAACTGGCACAATGGAACAAAGAGAAGGATGTGAATCATGACTGCCCATGGAACGCCACACACGCACCACAACATTGATAGTGACTAAACCACACCTAGACACTAAATATCATTTTTCTTGTTCTATTGGTTGAGGTGAACGGTAAGGTTGACATGTTTTGTTCTCATGAATGGTTGTAGTGAATATGTGTCCTTGAACTATTTGGTTCATTAAAGGTCTTTGTAGCCTAGTTGTTCTAACTTTATGATGTCCATGACATGTTTAGGCATGTTTTCGCTGGTAAGGGAAAAGATACAGGATTTTATTCCCCCTTTACTGTTTATTGGGACATGGCACAATCTGGCCTACCCCTCCCAACAGAGGCCCAACCTCTATTTCCCTTTCATGCTTTCTAATCCTGCCGTAAGGGTGTCCAGAAGAACTTGTTCTCTCCCTTCGTTTATAAGACGTCGTCACTGTTTCTTATCGCTTTATTGAACTGATGAGTACCAAAGACCCAGAGAAATGTTTCACAGGTGCACAGCTCACATAGGGAGTGTAAATGAATGACATCCCCGCAGGTCTGAATACAGCATGACAAGAACAACCTGTTCACCGGTAAGGCATTATCTTTTCCTTTGACAGCTACAGGCTTTCACTTATTGGTGCCTTATTGAGTGCAGCTTTGAATGGTCATGTAAAAGTCTATACGTCTATAATGAAGTGTTTTTAGACTAGAAAAAGTAAACGAAAATCAATATTAGTCAAGAATAAGACATTTCAACATTCACCCGATGACATTGTGACAAACGAGACTAGTGGATCAGTGCAGCAAAGGGGTATAAGATGAAAGGACATTTTTATTATTGACTTCAGCACAATCCTGAGGTAGCCAGGTACATGGGCACGTTTCCTCGTTGTCCCTTTTGAATCTAATCTGACTAAACCATTCTCATTGTTCATGTTCCCATTTGCATCAACTGTATTTGTGGTTACTCTCAAATTAAAAGAGAGTGTTTAATCTGCACCTGCTTCTTTTCTCATACTTTCTCTCTGTACACAAAAGCTATTTAACAACAGTTAAACAAAAATCTTCATTTGGTTTAATTTCTTTGAGTGTGAATGATAATGTAATAATGTGTTTTTCCTCTCTTCACAGGCGCCAAAATGCTGTCAAGTACTTTCCTTACAGGAGCTTTGCGTATCTTCCTGGTAGGGATCCTCTGTCTAGGAGGATTTGTGACACTGTTTTTTATGTATTACAAATCAGCTCTGGACTGTACTCCCCAGCCTCATTACTCAAAGCGACCTGAGAACAGGTCCTTGTCTAAGCAGCCAGAGCCAGAAAAGCCCATCATGCTGTTGTGGTTCTGGCCTGAAAACCGCAGGTTTGATTTTAGCGATTGTGCCACTTTCTTCAACATTGATGGCTGCCACCTGACAGATGACAGGTCTCTGTACAACAAGGCAGATGGTGTGCTCATCTTTCACAAATCCATCAAATACGATTTATCCAACTTGCCTCCATCACCTCGACCACCATTCCAGAAGTGGATTTGGTATCATGTGGAATCACCTACAAATACAATTAGGATACCTGGTCTAGATAACCTTTTCAATTTAACCTTGAGTTATAGGGAAGACGCAGACATCCCTGTGCGTTGGCGCTTGACCGTAAGGAAAGGCCAGGGTGAGGACTTTGTGCTGCCCAAGAAGGATAAATTAGTTTGCTGGATTGTGAGCAACAATGACCCTACCACTGGAACAGGGGTAAGGCACAAATATTACAGAGACCTTGTAAAACACATTAAGGTGGAACTCTTTGGCACAGCCTTTGCTAGATTCTTGAAATATGAGGACTACTACTCAACACTCTCCAGCTGTAAGTTCTACCTCTCCTTTGAGAACTCGGTCCACAAAGACTACATCACAGAGAAGCTAAACGGACCACTTGCAGCAGGAACAGTGCCAGTAGTATTGGGCCCACCGAGACAGAACTATGAAGACTTTGTCCCAGGAGATTCCTTCATCCATATTAATGACTTTCCCGATGCAAAAGCCCTGGCGGAATTCCTCCTCAAGTTGGACAAGGATGATGAGGCATATCTGCGCTACTTTCAGTGGCGTAGAAACTTTTCTGCTCAGCAACATCTGGTTCAACTGAGTCAAGAGTTCATTCAAGCTATTTGCTATGCCTGTGACCACATAGGCAAACATTGGGAGTACAGGGTTGTTCACGATGTTTACAAATGGTATTTTGGTTAATCAGTCACTTACATCCTCATCGGTGTATGTGCTGTTACCACTATATTACCCTCTTCTCTCCGTGTACAGTATCATGTGGAATTTAGTCACACCCAGCATCCCACATTAGCAACGTTTACACAGTGCCTTTACGACCTATTGCACTACTTGTAAGATAAGTGTACCTGGTTGTTTTACTGTACTAGTGTCATAGCTAGGTATTTAAGTATCCAGAACCATTCAGGCTCTTATCTTTATAACTACCGAACAACTAACCTCTGCACTATTTATTGTCTGAATTACTACCTGTATGTGTGTTTTATATCTTTACACTCACACATTTTGAGCTGAAATAATTAAAGGGTAGTTCCACCATTTTTAAAAATGATCTCCAGCACAATACCAGTGTCTACAAACGTGAAAACAGAGCATTTCTAACTGATGACATCATCAATTTTCAAACACCATGAGAGTAGTTATTGTAGGGTAGCTTCTGTCAAACTAACTTTCACACCTCGTTGATTGGGGAGGGGGGGCGGGACTTCTGCCTAGGATTTGAATATCACACCCATTGTTCTGAGTCGCCGGGGCATTACGACCTGATGTATGTAAGCATCACACCCATTGTTCTGAGTGGCAGGGAAATTACGACATGATGTATGTAAGCATCACACCCATTGTTCTGAGTGGCAGGGAAATTACGACATGATGTAGAGTATGTAAACATCACACCCCTTGTTCTGAATGGCTAGGACTTTAATATCACACCCAGGTTTGACTTCACGCCAGGATGTAAATATCACACCCATTGTTCAGAGTGGCCGTGGCATTACCGCATGTTGTATGTAAACATCACACCCCACTTTTTTGATTACAGTATATCGGATGTGAGGAGGGTCCTAGTGTCTGTGTGCAGACGTGTAAAAGTTGCTGATCAAGGTATTGTATTGGGGCCTAGTTGCTTCAAATAATTGTTTCATTAATAAACAGAGCTGTGAATTTAAAACATGCAGGGTTCATTTAATTCTAACCAGAAAATTGTTTGGTGATTAAAACAATACCAAACATGAATGTTATATTTTAAATTCGGGAATTTTTACCTCGGTTTGCGTGCGTGCGTATGTGTCTGTGAGGAGGGAGTTAATGTATGGGGGTCTAGGCATGCGAGGTCAGGGTGGCGTCTGGGCATGATGCCTATACCATTTTCCTTAACCAGAGAGAATGCTTGAACTTGTAAGAGGTGTGTCAAAGATCAATGATGTACAAATAAAGCACGATTATTAAGACATCAACTGCTTACATTACAGCAGACAACATCTTGAGCATTGACTCTTGGGCAGCATCCAGTCAGCCAACTCTATTCCATCACTGAGCAGAAAACACCTGTAGACAGCTGTAAGTACATTTTCCCTTGGTTGTTAATTTATTTGATATTAGTTACGTTTTTAGATGCATCTTAATATACACCAACTGGTTTGTTCATTTTTTTAAACACCCATCATTGTTTTTTTTATCAAATGTCTGGGAGAACACTCATTGGATCTTTTCAATACAGCTCCTAGAGACCTTACACAAATCTTAGAGTACAGACACCTTGTTAAATGTGTTTCACTGCTTCATCAAGGGCTGTCATTTCAACATGATTTTATTGTCTTTATCGAGATAGCTGAGAACCACGGACATGTGCAGCCAACAACTTCAGAGCCTTTGTTATTTGTCTGCTGGTGGTTGACAGGGTCCTCATTGTATTCAAACTGGTTAGGTTTTAGGCCTCCTATAGCATTCACACCTGGCCCTGTGGGGAATCAACAAGCAGCTGGCTGGACTTCACAGGACCCTGGAAGTTCATTTTTGAATTACTTTGGTGCAATTTTTACAAGTATGTGGAACATTTTCACAACTCTAAGCACAAAAATGCAATCAGATCATCGAAATAGCTCATGCGTCAAAGCACATTTTCATTTGACTGAGTACAACAAACAAATTCACAAAGTCACTTGTTCACTGCACCAAATGACACTTTCAATTTGGATACATACTCAATCTAAGTATCTGCTTTTCAAAATACAATATTCACTTTATTTTTATATGATTTTCATAATTTGTTAACAATACAATGAACTGATAACTACTGAACCATAATTACATAGTGCATAGTTAACGTACAGTGCCTTTGGAAAGTATTCAGACCCTTTTCTATGAGACTCAAAATTGAGCTCAGGTGCATCCTGTTTCCATTGATCATCCTTGAGATGTTTCGACAACTTGATTGGAGTCCACCTGTGGTAAATTCAAGTGATTGGACATAATTTGGAAAGGCATACTCCTGTCTATATAAGGTCCTACAGTTGGCAGTGCATGTCAGAGTAGAAACCAAGCCATGAGGTCAAAGGAATTGTCCATAGAGCTCCGAGACAGGATTGTGTCGAGGCACAAATCTGGGGAAGGGTAACAAAAAAAAATCTGCACGTTCTGAGTCACCGGGGCATTACGACCTGATGTATGTAAGCATCACACCCATTGTTCTGAGTGGCAGGGAAATTACGACCTGATGTATGTAAGCATCACACCCATTGTTCTGAGTGGCAGGGAAATTACGACCTGATGTATGTAAGCATCACACCCATTGTTCTGAGTGGCAGGGAAATTACGACCTGATGTATGTAAGCATCACACCCATTGTTCTGAGTGGCAGGGAAATTACGACCTGATGTATGTAAGCATCACACCCATTGTTCTGAGTGGCAGGGAAATTACGACCTGATGTATGTAAGCATCACACCCATTGTTCTGAGTGGCCGGGAAATTACGACATGATGTAGAGTATGTAAACATCACACCCCTTGTTCTGAATGGCTAGGACTTTAATATCACACCCAGGTTTGACTTCACGCCAGGATGTAAATATCACACCCATTCAGAGTGGCCACGGCATTACCGCATGTTGTATGTAAACATCACACCCCACTTTTTTGATTACAGTATATCGGATGCGAGGAGGGTCCTAGTGTCTGTGTGCAGACATGGTGTAAAAGTTGCTGATCAAGGTATTGTATTGGGGCCTAGTTGCTTCAAATAATTGTTTCATTAATAAACAGAGCTGTGAATTTAAAACATGCAGGGTTCATTTAATTCTAACCAGAAAATTGTTTGGTGATTAAAACAATACCAAACATGAATGTTATATTTTAAATTCGGGAAACAGTAAACACAAAGGCAACATGCCAACGCATCACCACTGCCTGCCCTCCAGGACATCTACAGCAGCCGGTGTCACAGGAAGGCCAAGAAGATCATCAAGGACCTCAGCCTCCCGATCAACGGCCTGTTCATCCCGCTATCATCCAGAGGGTGAGGTCAGTACAGGTGCATCAAAGCTGGGACAAAGCTTCTATCTCAAGGCCATAAGACTTAAATAGTTACCACTAGCCGGCCTCCACCCAGTACCCTGGCCTGAACTTTAGTCACTGTTACTAGTCAGCTACCCCCAGGTTACTCCACCATGCACCTTAGAGGCAGCTGCCCTGTGTACTGTACATAGTCATGGAACACTGATCACTTGAATCATGTTTACAAACAGTTTTACCCACTTCATATGTACAGTATAAACGGTATTCTTGTCAAGGCATTTCCTATTTAACTATTGCTGTACATATACTATTATTCAGATATAGTACATATTCTACGCATATATCATCTATACGTCCCATCACATATACATACACTGCATTCGGAAAGTGACTTTTTATTTACGTAAGAATTTAGAGCCTTTGCTATGAGACTCAAAATTGAGCTCAGGTGCATCCTGTTTCCATTGATCATCCTTGAGATGTTTCTACAACTTGATTCGAGTCCATCTGTGGTAAATTCAATTGATTGGACATGATTTGGAAAGCACACACCTGTCTATATAAGGTCCCACAGTTGACAGTGCATGTCAGAGTACAAACCAAGCCATGAGGTCGAAGTAATTGTGTCGAGGCACATATCTGGGGAAGGGTACCAAAAAAGTTCTGCAGCATTGAAGGTCCCCAAGAACACAGAAGTTATGAACCATCAAGACTCCAGAGTTCCTACGTAGAGATGGGAGAACCTTCTCGAGGGACAACCATCTCTGCCACACTCCACCAATCAAGCTTTTATGGTAGAGTGGGCAGATGGAAGCTACTCCTCAGTAAAAGGCACATGACAGCCTGCTTTGAGTTTTTTAAAAGGCACCTAAAGGCACCTAAACAACTCTCACATCATGAGAAACAAGATTAATCTGATGAAACCAAGATTGAACTCACGTCTGGAGGAAACCTGGCACCATCCCTACGGTGAAGCATGGTGGTGGCATAATGCTGTGGGGATGTTTTTCAGCAGTAGGGACTGGGAGACTAATCATGAACGAGGGAAAGATGAACGGAGCAAAATACAGAGAGTTCCTTAATGAAAACCTGCTCCAGAGCGCTCAGAAAGGTTCACCTTCCAACATGGCAATGACCCTAAGGACACAGCCATGAAATGCAGGAGTTTCTTCTCTGAATGTCCTTGAGGCCCAGCCAGAGCCCGGATTTGAACCTGATCTAACATCTCTGGAGAGATGTGAAAACAGCTGTGCAGTGACGCTGCCCATCCAGCCTGACAGAGCTTGAGAGGATCTGCAAGGAATGGGGGAAACTCCCCAAATACAAGTGTGCCAAGCTTGTAGCGTCATACCCAAGAAGATTCAAGGCTGTAATCGCTGCCAAAGGTGCTTCAACAAAGTACTGAGTAAAGGGTCTGAATACTTATGTAAATGTGATATTTCAGTAATTTTATTTATACATATGCAAACATTTCTAAAAAACTGTTTTTGCTTTGTCATTATGGGTTATTGTGTGTAGATTAATGAGGGGGAAAAAAACAATTGAATCCATTTTCGAACAAGACTGTAACGTAACAAAATGTCTAAAAAGTCAAGGGGTCTGAATACTTTCCAAATGCACTGTATGTATATACAGTACTAGTCAAAAGTTTGAACACACCTACTCATTCAAGGGTTTTTCTATATTTTTACTATTTTCTACATTGTAGAATAATAGTAAAGACAAACTATGAAATAACATCATGTAGTAACCAAAAAAAGTGTTAAACAAACCAAAATATATTTTAGATTGTAATGCTTTTCAATTAACAGGTGTGCCTTGTTAATTTGTGGAATTTCTTTCCTTCTCAACGCGTTTGAGACAATCAGTTGTGTTGTGACAATGTAAGGGTGGTATACAGAAGTTAGCCCTACCTGGTAAAATACCATATTATGGCAAGAACAGCTCAAATATGTAAAGAGAAATGACAGTCCATCATTACTTTAAGACATGAAGGTCAGTCAATCCGGAACATTTAAAGAACTTTGAAAGTTTCTTCAAGTGCAGTCGCAAAAACCATCAAGTGCTTTGATGAAACTGGCTCTCATGAGGACCGCCACAGGAAAGGTTACTTCTGCTGCAGAGGATAAGTTCATTAGAGTTAACTGCACCTCAGATTGCAGCCCAAATAAATGCACATTGTTCAGGTAACAGACACATCTCAACATCAACTGTTCAGGGGAGACTTCGTGAATCAGGCCTTCATGGTCGAATTGCTGCAAAAACAAAACACTACTAAAGGACACCAATAATAAGAAGAGACTTGCTTGCGCCAAGAAACACGAGTAATGGTTCCAACTGCCGTGTCTTTGTGAGACGCAGAGGAGGTGAACGGATGATCTCCACGTGTAGTTCCAACCGTGAAGCATGGAGGAGGAAGTGTGGGGGTGCTTTGCTGGTGACGGTCTGTGATTTATTTAGAATTCAAGGCACTCTTAACCAGCATGGCTACCACAGCATTCTGCAGCGATACGCCATCCCATCTGGTTTGCGCTTAGTGGGACTATCATTTGTTTTTCAACAGGACAATGACCCAAAACACACCTTCGGGCTGTGTAAGGGCTATTTGACCGAGAACGAGAGTGATGGAGTGCTGCATCAGATGACCTTGTCTCCACGGTCACCCAACCTCAATCCAATTCAAATCAAATCAAATTTTATTTGTCACATACACATGGTTAGCAGATGTTAATGCGAGTGTAGCGAAATGCTTGTGCTTCTAGTTCCGACAATGCAGTAATAACCAACAAGTAATCTAACTAACAATTCCAAAACTACTGTCTTATACACAGTGTAAGGGGATAAAGAATATGTACATAAGGATATATGAATGAGTGATGGTACAGAGCAGCATAGGCAAGATACAGTAGATGGTATCGAGTACAGTATATACATATGAGATGAGTATGTAAACAAAGTGGCATAGTTAAAGTGGCTAGTGATACATGTATTACAAAAGGATACAGTCGATGATATAGAGTACAGTATATACGTATGCATATGAGATGAATAATGTAGGGTAAGTAACATTATATAAGGTACCATTGTTTAAAGTGGCTAGTGATATATATACACATCATTTCCAATCAATTCCCATTATTAAAGTGGCTGGAGTTGAGTCAGTGTCAGTGTGTTGGCAGCAGCCACTCAATGTTAGTGGTGGCTGTTTAACAGTCTGATGGCCTTGAGATAGAAGCTGTTTTTCAGTCTCTCGGTCCCAGCTTTGATGCACCTGTACTGACCTCGCCTTCTGGATGATAGCGGGGTGAACAGGCAGTGGCTCGGGTGGTTGATGTCCTTGATGATCTTTATGGCCTTCCTGTAAAATCGGGTGGTGTAGGTGTCCTGGAAGGCAGGTAGTTTGCCCCCGGTGATGCGTTGTGCAGACCTCACTACCCTCTGGAGAGCCTTACGGTTGAGGGCGGAGCAGTTGCCGTACCAGGCGGTGATACAGCCCGCCAGGATGCTCTCGATTGTGCATCTGTAGAAGTTTGTGAGTGCTTTTGGTGACAAGCCGAATTTCTTCAGCCTCCTGAGGTTGAAGAGGCGCTGCTGCGCCTTCTTCACAATGCTGTCTGTGTGAGTGGACCAATTCAGTTTGTCTGTGATGTGTATACCGAGGAACTTAAAACTTGCTACCCTCTCCACTACTGTTCCATCGATGTGGATAGGGGGGTGTTCCCTCTGCTGTTTCCTGAAGTCCACAATCATCTCCTTAGTTTTGTTGCCTGATTTTGCCCTGATTTAAAGCAGTGGTTCGCGCTTTCAGTTTCACGCGAATGCTGCCATCAATCCACGGTTTCTGGTTAGGGAATGTTTTAATCGTTGCTATGGGAACGACATCTTCAACGCACATTCTAATGAACTCGCACACCGAATCAGCGTCTTCGTCAATATTGTTATCTGACGCAATACGAAACATATCCCACGTGATGGAAGCAGTCTTGGAGTGTGGAGTCAGCTTGGTCGGACCAGCGTTGGACAGACCTCAGCGTGGGAGCCTCTTGTTTTAGTTTCTGTCTGTAGGCAGGGATCAACAAAATGGAGTCGTGGTCAGCTTTTCCGAAAGGGGGGCGGGGCAGGGCCTTATATGCGTTGCGGAAGTTAGAGTAACAATGATCCAAGGTCTTTCCACCCCTGGTTGCGCAATCGATATGCTGATAAAATTTAGGGAGTCTTGTTTTCAGATTAGCCTTGTTAAAATCCCCAGCTACAATGAATGCAGCCTCCGGATAAATGGTTTCCAGTTTGCAAAGAGTTAAATAAAGTTTGTTCAGAGCCATCGATGTGTCTGCTTGGGGGGGGATATATACGGCTGTGATTATAATCGAAGAGAATTCTCTTGGTAGATAATACGGTCTACATTTGATTGTGAGGAATTCTAAATCAGGTGAACAGAAGGATTTGAGTTCCTGTATGTTTCTTTCATCACACCATGTCACGTTAGCCATAAGGCATACGCCCCCGCCCCTCTTCTTACCAGAAAGATGTTTGTTTCTGTCGGCGCGATGCGTGGAGAAACCCGTTGGCTGCACCGCCTCGGATAGCGTCTATCCAGTGAGCCATGTTTCCATGAAGCAAAGAACGTTACAGTCTCTGATGTCCCTCTGGAATGCTACCCTTGCTCGGATTTCATCAACCTTGTTGTCAAGAGACTGGACATTGGCAAGAAGAATGCTAGGGAGTGGTGCACGATGTGCCCGTCTCCCGAGTCTGACCAGAAGACCGCCTCGTTTCCCTCTTTTTCGGAGTCGTTTTTTTGGGTCGCTGCATGGGATCCACTCCGTTGTCCTGTTTGTAAGGCAGAACACAGGATCCGCGTCGCGAAAAACATATTCTTGGTTGTACTGATGGTGAGTTGACGCTGATCTTATATTCAGTAGTTCTTCTCGACTGTATGTAATGAAACCTAAGATGACCTGGGGTACTAATGTAAGAAATAACACGTAAAAAAACAAAAAACTGCATAGTTTCCTAGGAACGCGAAACGAGGCGGCCATCTCTGTCGGCGCCGGAAGCATTGAGAATTGAGATGGTTTGGGATGAGTTGGACTGCAGAGTGAAGGACAAGCAGCCAACAAGTGCTCAGCATATGTGGGAACTCCTTCAAGACTGTTGGAAAAGCATTCCTCATGAAGCTGGTTGAGAGAATGCCAAGAAGCAGAGCACTTACACAAATGACTGATGATTGGCTGATAGAAACTGATGATAAAGTGATGGGGGCTGTCTTGTTAGACTTCAGTGCAAATTTTGACATTATCGATCATAGTCTGCTGCTGGAAAAACTTGCGTGGCTTAACACCCCCTGGTATAATGTGGATAAAGTATTACTTGTCTAACAGAACACAGAGGGTGTTCTTTAATGGAAGCCTCTCAGACATAATCCAGGTTGAATCAGGAATTACCCAGGGTAGCTGTCTAGGCCCCTTGCTTTTTTCAATCTTTGATAAAGTTGATGCTACTGACTTTGAGTAAAGTCAGTGTCTATGTATGCAGATGACTCAACACTATACACGTCAGCCACTACAGTGACTGAAATGACTGCAACACTTAACAAAGAGCTGCAGTTAGTTTCAGAGTGGGTGGCAAGGAATAAGTTAGCCCTAAATATTTCAAAATCTAAAAGCAGTGTATTTGGGACAAATCATTCACTAAAACCTAAACCTCAACTGAATCTTGTAATAAATAATGTGGAAATTGACCAAGTTGAGATGACTAAACTGCTTGGAGTAACCCTGGATTGTAAACTGTCATAGTCAAAACATATTGATACAACAGTACCTAAATTGGGGAGAAGTATGTCCGTAATAAAGTGCTGCTCTGCCTTCTTAACAACACTATCAACAAAGCTACTACTGTTCAGTCGTTTGGTCAGGTGCCACAAAAAAGGACTTAGGAAAATTGCAATTGACTCAGAACAAGGCAGCACGGCTGGCCCTCGGATGTACACAGAGAGCTAATTTGAATAATATACATGTCAATCTCTCCTGGCTCAAAGTGGAGGCGAGATTGACTTCATCACTACTTGTATTTATGAGAGGTTTTGACATGTTGAATGCACCGAGCTATCTGAACTACTGGCACACAGCTCGGACACCCATGCATACCCCTCAAGACATGCTACAAGAGGTCTCTTCACAGTCCCCAAGTCCAGAACAGACTATGGGAGGCGTACAGTACTACAGTACATAGAGCCATGACAACATGGACTCTATTCCACATCAAGTGAGTCATGCAAGTAGTAAAATTATATTTAAAAAAAACAGATAAAGAATACACCTTATGGAACAGCGGGACTGTGAAGCAACACAAACATAGGCACAGACACATGCATACACACGTGTCGTGAAATCTGTGAATGTATTGTAATGTTTTTACAATTTCTGCTGCCTTGGCAGCAGCTAATGGGTATTCACAATAAATACAAATAGCGACAAATTTAAGACATGGCAAAATGCGTAGGATTTGAAATGTTTATTTTTTTTCTCCGTCAACTGTACATTTGATACTTTTCCCATTGTGTTTGGCCAAAGAGTGTTGCCCTCTTTGTGTGGGTGGGTATATACTGTAGCTCCTGTTAGTTTGTTTCACAATAAATGTATACAAATGGATGAAAAAACTCCACACTACAACAGCACTTCTAGCTCATAAAGGTAGAATCTATATGTTGAGTTTTTTCCCCCTAAAGAGTTTTTCTGTGAGTTATTAGCATACATTTTTCAGGACAGTTGTAGTTTGTTTCATTGCCACGAGGTAGAGAAAAAGGTATGGATTGCGCCTTTAATACACCAAACATTCAATCACAATGAAAGACACAATGTATACACATGAGGTCACTCAAATCTAATACCGACACATAAAACAACCAGGAAAATTGACTAGAACTAAGACAGGCTAATGGAGTTTTCACATTATGAAATTCGGTTCCATGGTTCGGTTCGCTGTAGCATTTGTGAGAATTGTACAGAATAAATGTTGCTTTCACAAGAACCCGAAAATAACTGATTCCGGGTGCGATCAGCACGACGCACATTCTACATGACGTTAGCGAGCTAGCTTGTTTACAACGGGCGAAAAAGTTCCAAGCGACTGGTCTTGAATCCTGGACCCATTACTCATGCAGGTCCAGGATTAATTTCAGCCAGGGTTTGCTTGTGTTTCACACATGCTTTATACCGTGGATCAGGGTACCAAACACTCCAGGATCCGGGTCGTAAGGGGATATGGGAATTCATCACTTTAGAAAGTGTCAAATGTCAACAGAGAATATGTGGACGTTCCATGGGAGTTCTCTAACTGGCACAATGGAACAAAGAGAAGGATGTGAATCATGACTGCCCATGGAACGCCACACACGCACCACAACATTGATAGTGACTAAACCACACCTAGACACTAAATATCATTTTTCTTGTTCTATTGGTTGAGGTGAACGGTAAGGTTGACATGTTTTGTTCTCATGAATGGTTGTAGTGAATATGTGTCCTTGAACTATTTGGTTCATTAAAGGTCTTTGTAGCCTAGTTGTTCTAACTTTATGATGTCCATGACATGTTTAGGCATGTTTTCGCTGGTAAGGGAAAAGATACAGGATTTTATTCCCCCTTTACTGTTTATTGGGACATGGCACAATCTGGCCTACCCCTCCCAACAGAGGCCCAACCTCTATTTCCCTTTCATGCTTTCTAATCCTGCCGTAAGGGTGTCCAGAAGAACTTGTTCTCTCCCTTCGTTTATAAGACGTCGTCACTGTTTCTTATCGCTTTATTGAACTGATGAGTACCAAAGACCCAGAGAAATGTTTCACAGGTGCACAGCTCACATAGGGAGTGTAAATGAATGACATCCCCGCAGGTCTGAATACAGCATGACAAGAACAACCTGTTCACCGGTAAGGCATTATCTTTTCCTTTGACAGCTACAGGCTTTCACTTATTGGTGCCTTATTGAGTGCAGCTTTGAATGGTCATGTAAAAGTCTATACGTCTATAATGAAGTGTTTTTAGACTAGAAAAAGTAAACGAAAATCAATATTAGTCAAGAATAAGACATTTCAACATTCACCCGATGACATTGTGACAAACGAGACTAGTGGATCAGTGCAGCAAAGGGGTATAAGATGAAAGGACATTTTTATTATTGACTTCAGCACAATCCTGAGGTAGCCAGGTACATGGGCACGTTTCCTCGTTGTCCCTTTTGAATCTAATCTGACTAAACCATTCTCATTGTTCATGTTCCCATTTGCATCAACTGTATTTGTGGTTACTCTCAAATTAAAAGAGAGTGTTTAATCTGCACCTGCTTCTTTTCTCATACTTTCTCTCTGTACACAAAAGCTATTTAACAACAGTTAAACAAAAATCTTCATTTGGTTTAATTTCTTTGAGTGTGAATGATAATGTAATAATGTGTTTTTCCTCTCTTCACAGGCGCCAAAATGCTGTCAAGTACTTTCCTTACAGGAGCTTTGCGTATCTTCCTGGTAGGGATCCTCTGTCTAGGAGGATTTGTGACACTGTTTTTTATGTATTACAAATCAGCTCTGGACTGTACTCCCCAGCCTCATTACTCAAAGCGACCTGAGAACAGGTCCTTGTCTAAGCAGCCAGAGCCAGAAAAGCCCATCATGCTGTTGTGGTTCTGGCCTGAAAACCGCAGGTTTGATTTTAGCGATTGTGCCACTTTCTTCAACATTGATGGCTGCCACCTGACAGATGACAGGTCTCTGTACAACAAGGCAGATGGTGTGCTCATCTTTCACAAATCCATCAAATACGATTTATCCAACTTGCCTCCATCACCTCGACCACCATTCCAGAAGTGGATTTGGTATCATGTGGAATCACCTACAAATACAATTAGGATACCTGGTCTAGATAACCTTTTCAATTTAACCTTGAGTTATAGGGAAGACGCAGACATCCCTGTGCGTTGGCGCTTGACCGTAAGGAAAGGCCAGGGTGAGGACTTTGTGCTGCCCAAGAAGGATAAATTAGTTTGCTGGATTGTGAGCAACAATGACCCTACCACTGGAACAGGGGTAAGGCACAAATATTACAGAGACCTTGTAAAACACATTAAGGTGGAACTCTTTGGCACAGCCTTTGCTAGATTCTTGAAATATGAGGACTACTACTCAACACTCTCCAGCTGTAAGTTCTACCTCTCCTTTGAGAACTCGGTCCACAAAGACTACATCACAGAGAAGCTAAACGGACCACTTGCAGCAGGAACAGTGCCAGTAGTATTGGGCCCACCGAGACAGAACTATGAAGACTTTGTCCCAGGAGATTCCTTCATCCATATTAATGACTTTCCCGATGCAAAAGCCCTGGCGGAATTCCTCCTCAAGTTGGACAAGGATGATGAGGCATATCTGCGCTACTTTCAGTGGCGTAGAAACTTTTCTGCTCAGCAACATCTGGTTCAACTGAGTCAAGAGTTCATTCAAGCTATTTGCTATGCCTGTGACCACATAGGCAAACATTGGGAGTACAGGGTTGTTCACGATGTTTACAAATGGTATTTTGGTTAATCAGTCACTTACATCCTCATCGGTGTATGTGCTGTTACCACTATATTACCCTCTTCTCTCCGTGTACAGTATCATGTGGAATTTAGTCACACCCAGCATCCCACATTAGCAACGTTTACACAGTGCCTTTACGACCTATTGCACTACTTGTAAGATAAGTGTACCTGGTTGTTTTACTGTACTAGTGTCATAGCTAGGTATTTAAGTATCCAGAACCATTCAGGCTCTTATCTTTATAACTACCGAACAACTAACCTCTGCACTATTTATTGTCTGAATTACTACCTGTATGTGTGTTTTATATCTTTACACTCACACATTTTGAGCTGAAATAATTAAAGGGTAGTTCCACCATTTTTAAAAATGATCTCCAGCACAATACCAGTGTCTACAAACGTGAAAACAGAGCATTTCTAACTGATGACATCATCAATTTTCAAACACCATGAGAGTAGTTATTGTAGGGTAGCTTCTGTCAAACTAACTTTCACACCTCGTTGATTGGGGAGGGGGGGCGGGACTTCTGCCTAGGATTTGAATATCACACCCATTGTTCTGAGTCGCCGGGGCATTACGACCTGATGTATGTAAGCATCACACCCATTGTTCTGAGTGGCAGGGAAATTACGACATGATGTATGTAAGCATCACACCCATTGTTCTGAGTGGCAGGGAAATTACGACATGATGTAGAGTATGTAAACATCACACCCCTTGTTCTGAATGGCTAGGACTTTAATATCACACCCAGGTTTGACTTCACGCCAGGATGTAAATATCACACCCATTGTTCAGAGTGGCCGTGGCATTACCGCATGTTGTATGTAAACATCACACCCCACTTTTTTGATTACAGTATATCGGATGTGAGGAGGGTCCTAGTGTCTGTGTGCAGACGTGTAAAAGTTGCTGATCAAGGTATTGTATTGGGGCCTAGTTGCTTCAAATAATTGTTTCATTAATAAACAGAGCTGTGAATTTAAAACATGCAGGGTTCATTTAATTCTAACCAGAAAATTGTTTGGTGATTAAAACAATACCAAACATGAATGTTATATTTTAAATTCGGGAATTTTTACCTCGGTTTGCGTGCGTGCGTATGTGTCTGTGAGGAGGGAGTTAATGTATGGGGGTCTAGGCATGCGAGGTCAGGGTGGCGTCTGGGCATGATGCCTATACCATTTTCCTTAACCAGAGAGAATGCTTGAACTTGTAAGAGGTGTGTCAAAGATCAATGATGTACAAATAAAGCACGATTATTAAGACATCAACTGCTTACATTACAGCAGACAACATCTTGAGCATTGACTCTTGGGCAGCATCCAGTCAGCCAACTCTATTCCATCACTGAGCAGAAAACACCTGTAGACAGCTGTAAGTACATTTTCCCTTGGTTGTTAATTTATTTGATATTAGTTACGTACACCAACTGGTTTGTTCATTTTTTTAAACACCCATCATTGTTTTTTTAATCAAATGTCCGGGAGAACACTCATTGGATCTTTTCAATACAGCTCCTAGAGACCTTACACAAATCTTAGAGTACAGACACCTTGTTAAATGTGTTTCACTGCTTCATCAAGGGTGTAATATCTGTCATTTCAACATGATTTTATTGTCTTTATCGAGATAGCTGAGAACCACGGACATGTGCAGCCAACAACTTCAGAGCCTTTGTTATTTGTCTGCTGGTGGTTGACAGGGTCCTCATTGTATTCAAACTGGTTAGGTTTTAGGCCTCCTATAGCATTCACACCTGGCCCTGTGGGGAATCAACAAGCAGCTGGCTGGACTTCACAGGACCCTGGAAGTTCATTTTTGAATTACTTTGGTGCAATTTTTACAAGTATGTGGAACATTTTCACAACTCTAAGCACAAAAATGCAATCAGATCATCGAAATAGCTCATGCGTCAAAGCACATTTTCATTTGACTGAGTACAACAAACAAATTCACAAAGTCACTTGTTCACTGCACCAAATGACACTTTCAATTTGGATACATACTCAATCTAAGTATCTGCTTTTCAAAATACAATATTCACTTTATTTTTATATGATTTTCATAATTTGTTGACAATACAATGAACTATCACTTAATTAAACTGCTCAAAACTGATAACTACTGAACCAAAATTACATAGTGCATAGTTAACGTACAGTGCCTTTGGAAAGTATTCAGACCCTTTTCTATGAGACTCAAAATTGAGCTCAGGTGCATCCTGTTTCCATTGATCATCCTTGAGATGTTTCGACAACTTGATTGGAGTCCACCTGTGGTAAATTCAAGTGATTGGACATAATTTGGAAAGGCATACTCCTGTCTATATAAGGTCCTACAGTTGGCAGTGCATGTCAGAGTAGAAACCGAGCCATGAGGTCAAAGGAATTGTCCATAGAGCTCCGAGACAGGATTGTGTCGAGGCACAAATCTGTGGAAGGGTAACAAAAAAAAATCTGCACCATTGAAGTTCCCCCAAGAACACAGTGGCCTCCATCATTCTTAGATGGAAGACGTTTGGAACCACCAAGACCCTTCCTAGAGCAGGTCGCCCGGCCAAACTGAGCAATCGGGGGAGAAGGGCCTTGGTCAGGGAGGTGACCAAGAACCAGATGGTCACTCTGACAGAGCTCCAAAGTTCCTCTGTGGAGATGGGAGAACCTCCCAGAAGGACAACCATCGCTCCAGCACTCCACCAATCAAGCCTTTATGGTAGAGTGGCCAGACAGAAGCCACTGCTCAGTAAAAGGCACATGACAGCCTGCATGAAGTTTACCAACAGGCAAACTCTCAGACCATGAGAAACAAGATTCTCTGGTCTGATGAAACCAAGATTGAATCTTTGGCCTGAATGCCAAGCGTCACGTCTGGAGGAAACTTGGCACCATCCCCAAGGTGAATTATGGTGGTTGCAGCATCATGCTGGAAGACTAGTCAGGATCAAGGCAAAGATGAACAGCGCAAAGTACAGAGAGATCCTTGATGACAACCTGCTCCAGAGCACTCATGACCTCAGACTGCGGCAAAGGTTCACCTTCCAACAACGACCCTAAGCACACAGCCAAGACAACGCAGGAGTGGCTTTGGGACAAGTCTCTAAATATCCTTGAATGGATCAGCCAGAGCCCGGACTTGAACCCAAAAGAACATCTCTGGAGAGATCTGAAAATAGCTGTGCAGCAACGCTCCACGTCCAACCTGACAGAGCCTGAGAGGATCTGCCGAGAAAAATGGGAGAACCTCCCCAAATACAGGTTTGCCAAGCTTGCAGCGTCATGCCCAAGAAGGCTCAAGGCTGGAATCGCTGCCAAAGGTGCTTTAACAAAGTACTGTGTAAAGGGTCTGAATACTGAATACTGTAAGTGTGATATCAGTTTTACATTTGAATACTCTGGGGAAGGGTACCAAAACAAAATCTACGTTCGTTGTAAGGAGGAGACCAAGGCACAGTGTGGTAAGCGTACATACTTCTTTAATAAAGAAGTAACACTGAACAAACTAACAAAACGACCCATGAAGCAAATATGAGTAGTGCAGACAGGCAACTAAACATAGAATAAGAACCCACAAATACCCTATGGGAAATAGCTACCTAAATATGGTCCCCAATCAGAGACAACGATAAACAGCTGCCTCTGATTGGGAACCAATTCAGGCCACCATAGACCTACATATACCTAGACTTACAAAACCCCCTAGATATACCAAAAACCCTAGACAATACAAAAACTAACATACCCACCCTAGTCACACCTTTACCTGACCAAAATAATAAAGAAAACAAAGATAACTGAGGTCAGGGCGTGACAAATACATTTCCAAAAATGTCTAAAAAAACGTTTTTTGCTTTCTTATCATGGGGTATTGTGTGTAGATTGCTGAGGGGAAAAAAATATTGAATCCATTTCAGAATAAGGCTGTAACGTAACAAAACGTGTAAAAGGTCAAGGGGTCTGAATACTTTCCAAATGCAATATATATAGTTTTATAACTGCTGAACACCGTACTTTTCTATATTTTTATCTCAGAAATGTAGTGATTTGGCATCAATATATGTTGGAAGGTAAAACCAAATCAGATGGATGTGGCTGTAAGTACCACATCATAGTGCAAAGTGGAAAGAGTCACTTTGTGCTACCATTTGAAATTACAGTGTTGTGTACAATGCACTGCTGACATACCTGGGTTATACATAACAATATATTCCACTCATTATCTGAATTTCATTGAGACACTGTGAGCAGAGAAACAGGCAATACTGTATAAATTGACCAGGCACATAAAAAAAAAGGTTATCTTGCACAATGTTGCATAGAGCAGAAAGGGCATACAACACAGTGCTACATTTTTAAAGTAGCCAACTGTTTTACAATACCCCCTACTTCTGATGATTTGTCCTACGTATGTACTGTATAAGGATAATGAAACTGAAACGGACATATTTCCCAACCTGCCATTTGATACAAATTATGTCAAGTTATAGTCAAGTATTGTATGGAAACTGATATTTACCATCTATTCAGCACTTCAAAAATAACAGGTTTGAACAGTGTATCTTGTATTTTTGCTATTGGATTACATGGTAGTGAAAAAGACTAAATGGTGAGCCTATCATTAACTACTGGGTTTTCCATATCCGTCCCCATCACTAGTAAATTGTTTATGTTTTTTCGGGCCCTTTACCGCACCGCTGATGTCTTATTTATTACCGAACAGTCGTTTAGACAAAACACAAAAGTTGTTATAAAATCCGTATTCAAATGATTCCATACGGAGAACAGGCATATATGCACTTTTCTGTTTTTTTTTTTTACTGTTTGGATTATATTTATTTGTCTTTTTCATAATCGGTTCGTCTCAGGGTGTTGTTTAGATATGGATTTTGCGTGAATTGCATTTTTATTGCATGCGTTCATTAAAAGTTTTTCATAACACATCCTAGGAATAATTTTGACACACAATTTTGAGACAAATAACCTAAAGGTGAAACAGGGAGACACTAATGGTTTATATATTACACATATCCAGAATGCTCATTCTGACAATTAACAAGTAGCTTTTAAAGGACGTTACAATATATATTTTAGTTATCGATACAGTATGTCAGGACTGTACTACTACACTAACACTACATTGTAACATACTACTAATGTACTACTATCCAAGATGGTAACCCTTGAAAATGACTGATAAGTGCCTAAACTGGAACGCAGTGGCAGTACAGTAAAATTGTATAAATGATGTCAGAGCTCAGGCCCTGCGCTTCACAGCGTTTTGGGGGTTTTGGCTGACAGCTGTTCTGAACTTGAGCACCGCACTAAACAAGAAATTATCCCCATCCCTGCCACTAATTTGGCAACTTTAGCAACAAACAAAAAAATGTTAGCCAAAAACAACAAACAAAAAAATGTTAGCAAAAAAATGCTGTAAATTAAGAGGATTCAATGTATTTTGAAAGATGAGATGTAGAGGGTTATAATACTGCTTTAATGTCATACAAGTAAACGAAATACACCCACGAGTCCAAATAAGCACTTCACATTTCCGTATCATAAAGCTCATGTCATATACAGTGTCAACGTTTTTTATCACTATGTTTGATGTAGTTAGTTACAAAATGACATGGCATCAAAACCCTAGCTTGTTCTGAACAGAATGAACAGCAGCAGGGGCCCTATGACATCATGGAGAAACCAGGCCCAGTGACATACAGGATAAACCAGCCAGATCAGCCGTAAACGGGAGCAAGTGTATAACATTAACCTTTTGAAAAAGTGGGAGGAGGATGATGTTACCGTGGCCTACTGTATGTACAGAGCTTGCCGAGGAAATGACACATTTTTACAACATCTCAGGGTAAGACCGTACTCTCCAACAACTCCAAGAGGTAAGACACTTCATTGATCAGTACACGGTTGTCTTTTCCTATTTGCCAGGGTGAACAGATATGCTAGAGCACAATATCCGTACGCCAGTTGGGAAGACTGTACACGTGAAGCCGTACAGGGTCAGTGAAGCTTGTCGCAAAGCCATCCACACTGAGGTCAAAAGGATGTGTGAGTTGGACGCCATAGAGGAGTCAAAAAGACCATGGGTCTGCCCCATCATCCTGGTATCCAAGCCAAATAGTACACTGTGCTTTCTTTTGGCATTCACGGCCCCAGCCACCTTTCAAAGACTGACCAAATCGGGACTTTGCTGCGGCCTACCTGGACAAAGCGGTAATGCAATGAGACGTGGGAAGACCACACGGAGAAGGTAGGCCGTGTCTTGGGTTGTCTCCGACAGGCAGGCCTGACAGCCAACACAAAGAAGTGGGTGTGGCACCGTGAGAGGCGTGAGCATAGGTGTGGCTGAAGGACTCCCAGTGCAGCACCATGGACAGAGGCACTGGCTGCAGCACAGTGGACCACGGCACTCAGTTCAGCAGTGTGGAAGGCTGAGTTATCATCAACACCAGGCCAGCCGAAGACAGCGCCACAACTATGCTCACCCAACACACCTGTGCAGGATTATATAATCAGCACACCTGCAAGACATTCCCTAATCAACTGACTGGCACAAGAGTGCAGGCTGGACATCACTCAAGTGAATCAGTTAGGTAGACGCAGCCAGTGTGCCTACTCTCCCACTTACACCGTGTTTCTCTCTCTCTCTCCTTCCACAGGCTCCACAGAAGGAGAGTTACGGACTGGGCCAGTGAGGCCACAGCACCGCAGGAGACTACAGGTGACCGCCATCTTTAACCACCCTCTTGCTTGAACAGCTTGTGGACTAGAGTGCCAGAGACACTAAAAGCTAAAGTAAAAGCATCTGGAAATGGAACTATTTTGTTGTGTGTTTACTCATTGCCGCTTGTGTAGTCAGGCACAACCACTCTTCCCGACAGGCATTTATTGGTAGATGGGTTAAAAGAAAAGCAGACATTGAATATCCCTTTGAGCATGCGGAAGTTATTAATTACACTTTGGATAGAGTATAAATAAGCCCAATCACTACAAAGATCCAGGCATCCTTCCTAACTCGGTTGCCGGAGAAGAAAGGAACAGCTCAGGGATTTCACAATGAGGCCAATGTGGATTTTAAAACAGTTAGTTTAATGGCTATGATAGGAGAGAACAGAGGATGGATCAATAACATTAGTTACTCCCCAATACTAATAGAGTGAAAAGAAGAAATCCTGTACAGAACAAAAATATTTCAAAGCATGCATCCTGTTTGCAACAAGGCACCAGAGAAATACTGCAAAAAAAGTGTCAAAGCAATTAACCTTTTTCTCTATACAATGTGTTATGTTTGGGGCAAATACAACACACTACTGAGTACCACTCTCCATATCTCCAAGCATAGTGGTGGCTGCATCATGTTATGGGTATACTTGTAATCGTTAAGGACTGGGGAGCTTTTCAGGAGGAAAAAAGAAACGGAATGGAGCTAAGCACAGGCAAAATCCTAGAGGAAAACCTGGTTCAGTCTGCTTTCCACCAGAGACTGGGAGATTAATTCACCTTTCAGCAGGACAATAACCGAAAACACAAAGCCAAATCTACACTGGAGTTGCTTACCAAGAAGTCAGCGAGTGTTCCTGAGAGGCTGAAGTTTTTACTTAAATCTGCTTGAAAAACTATGGGAAGACCTGCAAATGGTTGTCTAGCAATGACCAACAATCAATTTGACAGAGCTTGATTTAATAATACATTGGCAAATGTTGCACAATCCAGGTCTGGAAACCTCTTAGAGACTTACCCAGAAAGACTCACAGTGGTACTCGCTGCCAAAGGTGATTCTAACATGTATTGACTCAGGGGGTTTAATACTTATCTAATCACGATATATTCATGTTTTATTTTTCATAAATGTTTTACAAATGTTAGGGTGGGTTGCACCAACATGGATTAACTATTAAACTGGGTTAACCTATCACTTTTTCTGGTGTTATTAGAGACTTGTGGAGACTCTGACGTGAAAGTACGTATCGTTCTTACTCTTCTCAACGAGCAGCGGGTGCTGCCGTGGGCTCCACCCCTGTCCCAAAGCACTCACAGGACTCACACTCACAGCAGTCCCTCCCAGCTGCAGTGAGAGCAGATGTTCACCCCTCCGTGTCCAGACTGCAAATGAATTGTGAATGCGGGAAGCTTCCGCGGGAAGCTTCCGCTGGCTGATCCCGCCCTGGCTTACATTCAGGGCGGGATGTAAATGTAAAATGTGCTTTGTCTAAAATAAATCACTGCATTTGACTCACACAAGCTCAGTCACTTACTCACCTTGTCCACTGTGTGTGTGCCTCTCTGTGACATAAGCTAAACGTCTAGCTGGCTAGCTCATCATGTCTGTCTAAACTGTACACTCAAAAATACAGAAAGGAGTGGGAATCAAACCCTGAATTCAAAAGCCTTCTAATTCAGGGTTTGATTCCACCTCCTTTCTGTATTTTTGAGTGTACAGTTTAGACAGACATGAAGCCATTTATTGGAGCCGTTTATTGGTTGAAGCCGTTTATTGGAGATGATACACGGGCATACTGCCTGTATCGTAAGGCTGATTTCTACACCAAACTTAGTGATGTAAAAAAACACAACTCAAAAACATACTCAAAAGACAAAAGCCTTATAACAGTTCCACCCAAAACAAGCTGCCATTTATGGTTAAAAAAGTTTACTCTCCAAAAAAGGCTGAGGCCACCATGGCATTAGCTATCGCTGAACACTGTTCCATGCTGGCATGTGATCACATTGGAGAAGCATGTAGAGCTGCTTTCTCAGACTCCACTGCTGCTACCCACTTCAAAATGCACACGACAAAGTGCACAGAAATTATTAACGGTGTTCTAGCACCATACTTTCTGAAAAAGATGGTCGCAGATGTGGGTGACCGGTGCTTCAGCCTCCTCCTTGATGAGTCCACGGATGTTAAGTGTTTCTAAGTACCTGGGGGTTGTGATAAGGTACTTTAGTGACACCAAGCAGACAATTGTATCAACATTTCTGGGGCTTGTTGAGTTGGAGGGAGGAGATGCCAAATCTATAGCCCGTGCTGTTATGGCTTTCCTCGAGAAGTGTTGTCTTAAAAAAGAGAAACTCCTGGGGATAGGGACTGACAATGCCTCTGTTATGATGGGGATTAACAATGGGGTCCATAAGTGCTGAAGGAGGAGTATGGCCTCAAAAATCTGGTTCTTATTCGCTGTGTGTGCCACTCTCTGCAGCTTGCTCATTTGTAGTTCTAAACATGTTTAGGGTGTTTTTAACTCACTTTTTGTCTCTCCCACGATGTTATTCCTCTCTCCTACAGTGTCCATCACAATGACATGCACATGACCCATTATGCAAATTAGGCGATTAGCCAATAGCTACTTTCCTTACTGAGGAGTTGGCAACACTGCGGAGGCCCCCCTCTGGCTCCGGTCTGACCCTGCCCCTGCCTCTCCTCTGCTGCAGCACGCTTTCTACCTATTTGGGTCCCCCTCTTTTCTTTAATCCGTGTTGATCCATTACGTCTGTCGCATAAAATGGCCTATGTGTCTTTCCTTCTTTTTGACAGTTGTGTTGTCTGTCTTTTTATTCTCCAGTAACAGTTACGTTACTATAGTCCTCCAGCTCCGACAATAGTTTTTTTTCCGAAGCGGAGAAACGGTTACTTTTTTGAAGTGCCATGATCAGGTGGCTAACGGACAAATCATAAGTGGATAAATAACATTAAGTAGTGACAATAATAAATCATATTTTATGCTATCTAACTTGGTTTATAAACTAGCTAGCTACATGAGCTAACATTAGCTAACGAATTAGTTTTCTGTCTAGTACTGGCAAATAATGGATTTTATTTCAAATCAAACAACCCATGAGAATCTTTCACGATGGAGTTGCAGTAGTTCTAATGTTACATTGTTATTATTTTATCAAGGAACAGCAACTTTCTGGCCTCATTTGTCAAATTGGCTAGCTACTCCGTTTCAACTCACAAAATACCTCTTATATTGGTGTAACATGTCACTAATCATAGTTTAAAACCGGTAATCATAGATTTACTGATCCAGATTTAAAATTAAGTGGTGCGACACATCTTTGATGAATTATAAACATAGATTTACAAAACCTAGATTAGCTCTAATCCTAGATAAATTTAAAACATGTTGGTGCAACCCACCCTTAGATTTATTCTTCCACTTTGACATTAGTGCGTATTTTGTGTAGATCATTGACAAAAACATGACAATGAAATCCATTTTAATCCCACTTGTAACACAACAAAATGTGGAAAAAGTCAAGGGGTGAGAATACTTTCTGAAGGCACTGTAGACGTTAAAATGCCTAATGCCTATATAATGCCTATAGGTTTTTTAGGTTGTGAAGGTGGGGACCCCTGGAGGTAAATGGAAATGGTGTCTGTGTTCATGTGCTTTTACCATTTGAAAATAAACTTGAAAAAACATGTTTAAAAAAATAATAATTGCTGTTATGCACTTTTACTCTCCCCCATCCCAGTATGTTTCCAATTCCCACTTGATTCTGTAACTTATTCCCCTTCATGGAGCTCTGGTAGTTTCATGATTAAAGAAAATGGTTCTTTGGGATTCTATATGCCATCTTTAGGGGTGCCACACATGAAGCAAATGATACAACCCTTTAAAACACATTTTGAGATCATTGTAGGGTTTTTTCCTCCAGTACTTTGAATGGGGAATGGGGTTTCCACGGGAAATGTTTTCCTGAGGTTCCAACAGTAAACACGGGGGTAGGGCTTAGCGAAGGATCCATTGTGTATTATTTCAGAGTTAAAGCTGTCTGGAATAATACGCTTTCATTCCTCCCAAGTCATAAGTCTGCAACCCTCTCTCTCCGGCTCTTGTCACGTCCTGACCTTAGTTCCTTTTTTAGGTCTCTGTTTTAGTTTGTTCAGGGCGTGAGTTGGGGTGGGCATTCTAGGTTTTTGTTCTAGGTTTTGTATTTCTGTGTTTGGAATGGTCTGGTTCCCAATCAGAGGCAGCTGTCGATCGTTGTCTCTGATTGAGAACCATACTTAGGTAGCCTGTTTTCCCACTATGATTTGTGGGTCGTTATTTTCTGCTTAGTGTTTTTGTTGCACCTTGCAGAACTGTTAGTGTGTCGTTTTTGTTCCAGTATTCATCTTTATTAAAATCATTATGAATATGTACCACGCTGCTCTTTGGTCCTCTTCCCCTTCTCCCGACGACAATCGTTACAGCTCTAGACCTATGGTCAGCAGCCATCCTCTCTATAGTCTCGAAAACCCTACTTTTGAAGTTTTGAACGTGATGATACAGTAGGTCTGGTTATTAGTTTGCCGTGGTAGTAGAGCTAATGGTTGTGTCCCCCTGCTCCGATGTTGCTTATGCATGCCAGATCTTACAACGCTTGGATATGTATTTTACATATCAGGTGAGCTAACCACATCATGGGTGCGTTCCTTTGCCCAGGCGTTGCTGACATGTCAGATCTTACAACGCCTGTATAGGTATTTGACTACATATTTCATAGCAATATGGTGTCGGACTGCACAGTCGATGATGTGGAACGCAACCATATTGTCAGGGACTCCTTGAAAGTTCATTGAGCCCCTCGGGAATCCTATAGGCCCCTTGGTTCATCACTGACAAAAGACGTGCAGAATTTCTTAAAGAAGAAGTGAAGTACCTTCTGGAAAAATAAAGTTATTCTATTCTATAGCCTAATGTTTAGCCTACCTGCTCTGCCATACCTGGGTCGTTCCATATGCTTTCAATCACTTTCTGACTGCACCCTTTTGATTTGAACGAAACCTTTCATACATGCTTGCCCATAGTGGAAGTGGTCAGAAAGTGACTTTTTGGACCTGAATGCCATGAATGACCCATTTTGCGAACCCACCCTACCATAAGATGTCGATCTCTTCTTCGCTGAAAAAATATTGATATAATTTGAAAGCTTATAAAACAGGATTGTCAAACTTTTCTATGACTTCTAGAGAAAAAGTTAATTGACATTAAAACCTGAAAGAAATGTATTTTTTTCTCTTCTCATTTTCACAAACGCTGTAGTTTAGACCTTTATTTTTGTGTTGTGCCCATCATCAATTGAGACAGCATACTCTTGAATACAGGGTGGGTGTCATTTCAATCATAGAAATATAATGCATAGAACGGGCCTATCCCTTCAGACCACTGCAATTTAGCTGGTACACCATTGACATTTCTGCTCTGCATCAGATTAATTTTGTGCTTCAGTTCACAATCGGGTATTCTATCAGTGTTCTGACTGATGTGTAGATACTCTCCGTGAAGCCAGCCTAATTTTCTCCTGTAAAATGCAAGATTAACTTTAAATTGAACATAAGGACATGTAGCTGGCTACATTATTTCTATGATTAACATGATGGCCATGCATCGTTTTTGCAAAAAAATACCTTGCTTTTTCATTGTAAACTCATTTACTTGTGTGGCTGTCAGCCAAATAGCGTTGCACTTCTGTTGTCATCTGATGAAAATGAAGCTATTTTCTGCCGAATGTGTTTCACTAATGTATTTTCTGTGAAGGAAAACTATAGTTGCACGTCCCTGATACTTTATTGAAGAAAAAAAACAACACTGTTGGTTTATAATTTAAAACGCAACCGCTGTCAATACACATCGGGATTTACCTGCTCCCGCTTTCTCTCTTTGTGCTATTTATAAACACACACTTGACTGGCTCAACTGTTCTGGGGAAATAAGGTAAGCTTCATAATGTAAAATAATGTGACAGGTGAAATGAAGAACGTGATCTGCTTCATCTTCTATGTATTGCACAAATTGACTGCAGGTATTTACTTAAAGTGGCTATAAATATAAAAATGTATTGAAAGACGTAAAATAAATACTTTCAAAGGTATTGACGATATTGAAAAACCATCATGTGGCTATTTCCAAATACGGTAAATGGTATAGGCTAGGGTATACCGCCCGAGCCTATACCCTAACGTAACATATACTTATTTGAGTGTCTCGGATTTACATTTACTATGTTTAAAATCCACGAGACCAGGTTGCAGGCATCCCTGGACTGCATTGTCATTCTCAACCTAGAATTACATCACAATTCATGATATCCTCCTCTCTCAACCACTCTAAACTTGGACATATTTATAAACACATTCCCAGGGAAATAAATGAGCCTGAGCTCTGGGATACAACTTTTCGCAGAAGGACAGTAGGCTACCTTGCACGGAGCAGCTTAGTCCAGCCCTTTTCTTTTCCCAGTTTGCCGCATTAGAATCGAGTTCCTAGCAAGACCCAACCAACATTATCTTGGACCGCTCTGTCGTGTATCCGGCTCTCCCCTGCACTCGCGTTTCAACAACAGCAGAAAACAGCCTCAAGCCTGTCTCTGATTATTGAAGCAACAGAAATAGAGGTAAACGGAGAAAAATGCGGTGAGGCAGAAAAAGAGAGACAACTGGAGTATTTTATCGGGCGGTACGTGGGGATATCAAGGTGGGTGGTTGATTGCATTGCAATAGCCTACGGTGTTTGCCAGATTCCAGCAGCCCCGCACAGCGATATTGTTTTATGCAGGGATATACGCAAATAGTATGTGCATTTCTGTGTCTTGTTATTGCATATCCCTCTCTCTTATAGCCTAGCCTTGTACAGAACCGAGTTCTGTACATCATATCAGGGTTTCTTTCATTCAGAATCTGCTCTCTGTTCAGAGTTTTACTGTAGCCTTATTGCCATGCCTAACAATTAGACACTTGTATTCAGCAGGCATTTCTTCTGCAAGACCACACACACCCGTGGAAAAACCTAAGCAGCTGTCTTTCCATTGATCAGGCAACCTATTAATTCCACATGAAACCCAAGGGGAACTGTCAGGTTCTCTTTCAATCACCTACTTGTATGATTAATCTAATGCTACACTGGACACGATGATGTTGAACATCCTGCAGGGATATGCACATCCCAGCAGTCATCCCTGTGCTCAATTAGCTTGCAGCATTTTAAGTATGGGTCATTGCTCTAGATCACTAGTCAACAAACATGGTTTGCCACTGTAGTCAGAGGGTACCTGCTCCATTAAAGGAGAATTTAGCAGTGTTAGCCATACTTGTGTTATTAGATTTGTGGACTGAGCATTCGCTGTACTTCTAGGTGTATTACTCCCTGTCCACTCTGCGGCGGATCCAAGAGAGAGCACCGGAGGGGAGAGCGAGGGGCGCTGGGATACATAGTCACGTTGCTTCCACTCTGCACCTGCTGCATCATGGGTAACGTCGCTGGCAAGGACGACCATGGCCCTACAGGTTCCCTACATGAACGTACACACACACTCTCTCTCATTGTCACGCCATTATATTAAACTCTGACAGTAACTCTGATTAGAACCTTCTCTTCCTGTTTCTACAATATTTCCTTTCAAGCTGTTTGTACTCCTACACAATTTGCTCATGATCTTTTATGCCTCCCCTTCTCGATCTGTCTACCTGTGATTCTCTATTGTAGCATTGCTGACTTTTTCTGACACACACACACACACACACATACACTTCCTCCCCTAAACACTTGTTTAAAACCCTGGCCGTTCCTATCCTTCCTATCTGGTCTCAGTAGGCTGGAAACCGACTCAGACTGTGGGAATAGCTCCCTGGATACTGTGTGCCCACCGCCAGGCACATGCAATACATCAGGCTGTGCTAGCTGAATAATGAGTCTGCAGAATTCTGCTGCCCAACACAACGACAGGGAGGGGGAACATGAGACACTAGAGGCTTAGGGGGTGGTTGTGTGTGTGTGTGTGTGTTTGTGAATATGCAGTAGAGTTTGACATAGTGGATGTGTTTCGAATGTAAATCAATTGACTACAAGCAGCAAGAGATGCGGCGTCTAAATTCAGTGAGGGAGTAAGTCTCCAGATATGGCCACTTGGGGAAATGAGTGTCTGTTAATGAAAGACAGGCTCTGCCGTGTCTATCAGCCTACCAAGGACTGTGTGAGAGAGAGGAAGGGCATTGACTGTTTATACATGCATATTCTGCATCAAAGTGCAGGCATCCTGCTATAGCCACACCCAACTCTGGTCTCCTATGTAGTTTTTATAGACTAGAAAATAGCTTAGGACAGCAGTTCTGTCTCGCTCTCGCTCTCTTTTCTGCTCCTCCCTACTCTCCTTTCCCCTTTCTCATATTTCTTTAATCTCCCCCTCTCCACTCTCCACCCTCTCTCTCTTTCCAGGGTCTCATTTAGATCTGTTCCACACTCCTCCCTCCTCCCCCTCTGATTCTGACCTGGCTGCAGCTCTGGCCTTGGCTCCAGCCGCGGCTCAGCTGCTGCAGCAGGGGACACCGTCCTCTGGGGCTACTGGAGGTATCGTCTGCCAGGGTGGAGCTTCCCCCTCCACCAACTCCAATTGGAGCCACACGCTGTCCGTCCCGCCAGAATGGGCTGTGATTAGCCTAGAGAGTGGTGCATCGACGCAGGGAACAGGGGTGGAAATGGACGGTGAAAGGCGACCGGGGAGGTGCTCCAGCAGCCACAACAACCACAGCAGCAGCCCTGTGTCCCCAGCCCAAGAGTCTCCGTCGGATCGTAGCCCTTTGGAGCAGAGCTGGCAGGACCGGGACAGTGGGCTGGAGCCCCAGGCAGGGCCGGAGAGGGCTAGGGAGGAGATGGCCCTGGCTCTGCTGAACCTGCTGGAACATCACAGGTCCACACTGGGGCTCAGTCCCGGCCTGGACGCGCCAGCAGGAGCAGCCGGTAAGGTCTCCACATCTGCATGGCCGTAGTAACCCAATCGTTGTAACCCAATTGTTTGTCTTGTCTCAACTTAACAGTGTGTGCATACATGTCCTTATAGTACGTGTGTGTGTGTGTGTGTGTGTGTGTGTGTGTGTGTGTGTGTGTGTGTGTGTGTGTCAGAGCTGCTGAGGCGGTTGATGGTGGAGAGAGAGGTGCTGGTCGAGGAGATGCGCAGCCTGAAGGACACACTGAGGGTGAGTCAGACGCTCCTCCCTTCTCTTCCCCACTGCATTCCCTCCGTCTCTCCCTCAGCACTGCAGACACAATCGTTTCAAAGACCACACACACACAGACTCCAATATATCCATATTACTTTGAAGTGGATTGTGTTTTCCCTTCTCTACCCAGTGTTGTGCTCTGTTAGCCGTTTTAGGGCTCGACTCAATCGGTATCGCGGAAGATCCGCAGTATAGCGTGATTGAAATATGAAGGTGATTTCCGATTGAGCCGACATATGCAGCGTTTACCGTGAATGCCGTCTCCACGAAAGCGGAAACGTTGCCTTTTAAGAGTCGATCGACTCACCCGTGCGTCAATCTAAGTAACATAATAAAGAAATCCCCATCAAAATCTGGCAGTTTAAGGTAGAGAGATATATACTGTATATATATTTTGCATGGACTGCATCTCAATCCACCACAACTGCCTATGTCGGCCTTGCGCCTCTGCGGTGGAAGGTGGCCGAGCTACAGTGGTGTTTGTCTGACCATGAGACATCCTGAAAATCTTTCTTCTCACGGCCTACAAACTGTTATAACCTGTCTATGGAAAGGGGAGACTCTCACGAAACACGATGTTCTCCGTTTTGCTCTGCGACCGCCACGAAGGACTCGTCTGAAGGTAACGCATACAAATGAATGGAAGCACAGAGGTAGTTTTGTGCCAACGGCTTAGACTTCTAGAGGTTAAAAGTTCAACCACCCTGTACATGTCTTCCTCAATACGATTTAATCAAGCCCTAAGACTTGGGATTTCATTCCAGCGGTAAGTAAGGCAAATGTTCAGGCAAGTCACAGTGTTTGTGGCAGGGTTTCTCAATATGTGTGCTAACCTAAGCAACCTTTTATCAGTGGTTCAAAAATGTGACCTGGCTTTGACTTTTTTTCTAGAAGTGTTCTGTTTGAGAATATCACAGTCGGCCTCCACCATCTGCAAACACGGTGCAACAGCTACTGTAAATGAGCCAGTGATAAGCAGTGGGGTGGTCCTGACATACAGTATGGGAGGTTGTCCCTCTCTCTAGATTACTGTGACTAACTGTACACAGGGAACATTGCAAGGATTCCTGGCATACTTTGTTGAAATGTTCACCTGAATGAATTCTTCTTTTGACCAATGCAAAATCCCTGATTTCGACATGTTTACTGTAGACTGTATCAACAGCGCTATTGATTTTCTGCTACATGTGGCAGCATGCATGTCTGTCTGCTGGCCTAGATGTAAAATGATAAAATGACACCTGTTTTTTCCGTGACAGACTGACCAGGTGAAAGCTATGAGCCGTTATTGATGTCCCTTGTTAAATCCACGTCAATCAGTGTAGATGAAGGCGAGGAGACTAGTTAAAGTTTTTTTTTAAGCCTCGACAATTGAGACATGGACTGTGTGTGTGTGCCATTCAGAGGGTGAATGGGCAAGACAAATGATTTAAGTGCCTTTGAACGGGGTGTGGAAGTAGGTTCCAGGCGCACCGGTTTGAGTGTGAACTGCAGGTCTGCTTGGTTTTTCACACTCAACAGTTTCCTGTGTGTATCAAGAACGGTCCACCACCCAAATGGCATCCAGCCAGGTGGACACAACTGTGGGAAGCATTGAGGTCAACATGGGCCAGCATCCCTGTGAAACGCTTTCGACTCTTTGTAGAGTCCATGCCTTGACGAATTTGGGCTGTTCTGAGGGCAAAGGGGGGTGCAACTCAATATTAGGAAGGTGTTCGTAATGTTTTGTACCCTGTATTTCCTGATACAATGAGTCAACTGACTCTTAAGTTCTCCGCACAAATGTATGGCTCTAGTTTGAGTGTACCGAATATTTAAGTCTGTCTCTCTCGGTCTGTCTCTCAATCTGTCTGGTTGTCTCACTCTCACTCTCAATTACTATTTCTTGCTCTCTGGCAGACTGAGCGAGCTGAGTGGCACCAGTTCCAGTGCGATCTGCAGGTGGCGGTGTCTGTGGCCGACCGGCTGCGCATGGAGGCGGAGGAGACTCTGGGTACGCTCAGAGAGAGCCACGGGGAACTGGAGGGCCAGCTGGCCCAGGCCCACTGCAGACAGCAGGACACAGACAGGGAACTGGAGAGCCTGAGTGCTGAACACGGAGAGGCCTGTCACAGACTGTCTAATCTCACCCTGGAACACCAACGTACCATGGCTGAGCTGGAGACACTGAGACGCATGCAGACAGAGAGAGGGAAGGACTCACACAGTCACAGAGAGATGGAGGGAAGAGACACAGAAGAGAGGCCGGCTGGTGAAGACACTGGTGAAGACATAAATGCGGTGGAGGCTCTGGATGGGGAGGAAAGAGAGGATTCTGAAAGGGAAGTGGAAGGAGAGAAAATAATAAATAGTGAGGGAGTGGATGTTAAGATGGGAGGGCAGTCTCCTGAGGAGCTTGTTAGTGGAGGGGAGAACCTGCTCAAAGGGAAGGGGGTGGCGGAGACGTACCTACGGAATTTGGTTGCAGCTGGAGAGAAGGGGTGCGGCTTAAGAGATCCACGGAGGATCGTGATGATGTCAGAGCGTTCCAGGTGAGAGCCTCATCATATTAGTATGATGCACTAGCATCTGGTCACCAACCGGTCGATCGCCAAGGCCTTCCCCGTTACTCACTTCTGTAAAAAAAACAACGATAAAGCCTTGCATCCCTATTTTTTTCAATTTTATTTGTTTTGCACTGTTGGTAGTAGATGCACTTGATTCAGGAGCCATAGCGCCGAGAATGCAAAGTGTTCCCATTTTGAACCATTTCATGTGTCTGATGGTAGAACACAGCCTACCTGGCAAGCCCAGAGAGCAAAACACGTGTACTTATATTCCTACTGCTGGCCAGTCTGCTCAGATCAGTGTCTGCACAGTTTCTTTGACTGTGAAGAAGTGTCGAACGCACACCAAAGTTCATGATGTGAGATTTCAAAACTTTTATAGCCATGTCTAGAGAGAGACTCAGAAACAGCAGCTCTTTGCTGTATTCAGTATGAGTAAGTTCAGGTTTTAAGTTGTTATTCAGCTCTGTCAACCCTTTGTTTAGAGGAAGAGAGAAGGGATGGTGACTCGGACTGACCATGAGATGCAGGCCATCAGTCCAGTAAATAAAATGAAAAAGCTAATTGGTCACTCAGCTGTGCCTCACATGTAATACAACAAATGATTTATTACCACTACCAATGTGATCAAATACCTAACTTTTTTTTTTTGACATATAATTTCAAAATGGTCTGAGAAGAACGACATTTGCAGGGCAATTCAAGCCTAGCCAGTATGCAGTGATAATGAATTGGGCCGTTATCTTACTGCACACATATCATTGCTACAGAACTGATTTTAATTGGTCAATGTTGCATAGGCTTACATTTTAAGTCATGTTATTTATTTATTTAATTTGAGTGGTAGATCTCAACTTTTTTGACTCAGAAAATTATCTTGACTCAGAAAAGGTTGGTGACCACTGCACCAGCAATTTGGGGGTTGAGAATCTGTTACCTGGAGCCTGTCCCTTTGACACAACTATTATTTTTGAAAGCAGTCTCATATTTGATGAAAGCTAGCCTGTGTCTCTGTATTAGCAAGGGTTGACCTCTGCGCAAGGCCATGCTATATAGACACCAGTGTCCTACATGTATCTGTTTCAACTAAGTCCTATCTTATCTGTTTCAGGAGCCTCTCTCGACTTCCCCTGCCCACGGACTCTCTCCCTGCACAGAAGGGTAGCTCCCAGACCACCACTAGTACAACACTGCCTCTATGCAAGGTAATGATTGTATTCAACCAACACGTTTGTTTTTGGGAATATCTAATCTCTTTGCAATGGTTTCAAATCTCATGTTATTTGTCACATGCACCGAATACAACGGGTGTAGACTTTACCCTGCAATGTTTGCTTTGCGAGCTCTTTCCAATGATGCAGAGTAATATATAATAAATAAATTGGTAACACGAGGAATAAAATACACAAAAATGAAGCTATATACAGGGAGTACCAGTACCAGATCAATGTGCAGGGGTACAAGGTATTTGAGGTATACAGTGCATTAGGAAAGTATTCAGACCTCTTGTCTTTTTCCACATTTTGTTATGTTACACCCTTATTCTAAAATGTATTAAATAAATAAATGTCCTCATTAATCTACACACAATACCCCATAATGACGAAGCGAAAACAGGTTTTTAAAATTTCTCACATTTATTACAAATAAAAAAACATACATGTATATATTATTTACAGACCCTTTGCTATGAGAGACTCATGTGCATCCTGTTTCTTTTGATCATCCTTGAGATGTTTCGACAACTTGATTGGAGTCCACCTGTGGTAAATTTAATTGATTGGACATTATTTGGAAAGGCACACACCTGTCTATATAAAGTCTCACAGTTGAGCAAAAACCAAGCCATGAGGTCAAAGGAATTGTCCATAGAGCTCCAAGACAGGATTGTGTCGAGGCACAGATCTGGGGAAGGGCACCAAAACATTTTGTTACGTGTTAGCCTTATTCTAAAATAGATTAAATACTTTATTTTATACAGTCCATATAAGGAAATCAATCAGTTTAAATAAATTAATTGAACCCTAATCTATGGATTTCACATGACTGGGAATACAAATTTCTGTTGGTCACAGACACCCTTTTAAAAAAATTAGGCATGGATCAGACAACTAGTCAGTGTCTGGTGTGACCACCATTTTGCCTCATGCAGCACAACACATCTTCTTCGCAATAGAGTTGATTAGGTTTTTGATTGTGGCCTGTGGAATGTTATCCCACTCTTCAATAGCTGTGCGAAGTTGCTGGATATTGACGGGAACTGGAACACGCTGTCGTACACGTCGATCCAGAGCATCCCAAACATGCTCAATGGGTGACATATTCTGGTGAGTATGCAGGCCATGGAAGAATTTGGACATTTTCAGCTTCCAGGAATTGTGTACAGATCCTTGCGACGTGGGGCCGTGCATTATCATGCTGAAACATAAGGTGATGGTGGCAGATGAATGGCACGACAATGGGCCTCAGGATCTCGTCACGGTATCTCTGTGCATTCAAATTGACATTGATAAAATGTAATTGTGTTCGTTGTCTGTAGCTTATGCCTGCCCATACCATAACCACACCGCCACCATGGGTCACTCTGTTCACAACGTTGACATCAGCAAACCGCTCGCCCACATGCTGTCATACTGTTATCTGCCCGGTACAGTTGAAATCAGGATTCATTTGTGAAGAGCACATCTCCAGCGTTCCAATAGCCAGCGAAAGTGAGCATTTGCCCACTTAAGTCGGTTATGATGCCGAACTGCAGTCAGGTGAGGACGACGAGCACACAGATGAGCATGCCTGAGATGGTTTATGACAGTTTGTGCACAAATTCTTCGTTTGTGCAAACCCAGAGTTTCATCAGCTGTCTGGGTGGCTGGGCTCCGATGACCCCACAGGCGAAGAAGCCAGATGTGGAGGTCCTGGGCTGGCATGGTTACACGTGGTTTGCGCTTGTGAGGCCAGTTGGACGTACTGCCAAAATCTCCAAAACAACGTTTTAAGGCTGATTATGGTAGAGAACATTAAATTCTCTGGCAACAGCTTTCCTGCAGTCAGTGTGCCAATTGCACGCTCCCTCAACTTGAGACATTTGTGGCATTGTGTTGTGTGACAAAACTGCACATTTTAAAGTGGCCTTTTATTGTCCCCGGCACAAGGTGCACCTGTGTAATAGTGTTTAATCAGCTTCTTGATATGCCCCACCTTTCAGGTAGATGAATTATCTTTGCAAAGAAAATACATTTCTGGAATTTATTTCAGCTCATGAATCATGGGACCAACACTTGTTGCGTTCATATTTTTTGTTCAGTGTTTATATGAGTGTGTTTTGTATAGTGCATATACAGTGTATAGTCTTAGTCTGGACTTGAAATTCAAGGGTCATTTTCTGACCAATTTGGAAACAGTCATGCATTCTATAGCCACTACTCCTCTATCTCTTACCAGAAAGAAGAGCCAGTCAAAGGGAGAAGGATGGACCGCATACTGCAAACACAGGACACCTGGTCCAGCTTCTATACAAGTGTGTTCATTGAATCTACACCTACATTATACTTTGAGTTCAAACATAACTGTTTGCTTTTGAATGTGTATAGTGCATTTTGCTATGTGTGTAAAGTTACTATGCTCTTAACTAATTGCTAACGTCTAGCAGAAAAACAGGAGGAGGACCAGAACGCAGACCCACTGTCCTCGTTCAGGTGATTGGACAGGCCCTCTAAAGAAACATAAGAAATATGCCCAAATAAAGCCTTCTACCTAGCTATAACATTTGTCTGTTATCCACCTTCCAGACCTCAGGATGGTTTCAGCATGCTGCTGCGACGTCATGGAGGCTCCAGGCGGAACTCACTCCTGCGCTGGTGTCAAAGCCGCACCCAGGGCTACAAGGTCAGAACTAGCAAAGAAAAGTACCATTCACATTTACCAAACCATTGGTCGCCTTATCTGACCAATACAAGACAATCCTCTATTTTGGATTTTTTTTTATAGAATATTGAGATCACCAACTTCAGCAGCAGCTGGGAGGACGGTCTGGCTTTTTGTGCTGTGTACCACACCTATCTACCCACACACATACCATACAGCAGTCTCAGCCCAGGAGACAAGGTAAGAGAAATGCATTCACATATACGACTCCATAGTTCACACAATATACAAACTGTTTTAGTAACCTTATTCACACCTACATGTTTTGTTCTGTGCAGAGTGAGAACCTGGGCCTTGCCTTCCAGACTGGGGGAAGTGTAGGAATCACATCCACACTGGTGAGACCCAAATTTAAACATTCCATGAAAGTTGTTGGGAAAGAAACTTAAAATATATATATATGTTTTAAAAGAGCTTGACTTGTGAGTAGAATGGTAGATGTCCTGTTCTTATGAGTATGGTCATGGTAATGCTTCTCAGTTCCCACTTTTTTTTTTTACGTGAGTAGCAGTTGTCCTTGTAGAGCTGAGGGTACAGCTGAGTGTAAGCTTGTCTTTTAACAGAGGGTTTTTATTTGCTTGACAGACTGTGGAAGAGATGCTGAGACCAGGTGGGCCCGACTGGCAGAGGGTCCTGGGGTACGTTGAAAGCATGTTTCGTCACTTTGAGATGTGAGGTCATTTTCCTTCTGGCTTCCCTCCCAAACTCGACATCTAACTGGTCCGCCACCACCAGTCTGGTTCCTTTTCTTGCATCATGAACTGAACTGAGACAGCTGATTGGCTGAATTGACTGACGCACCACTAGGGATTGTAGGACAACTGTTGGAAATGATTTCTACTTCAGCTTCACTCTCCGTGTGGACTCCTGCTGTCGGCCATTGGTTGTAGGTGCACTGTGGATGGAAGTGAGGGTTTTAGGCTGAGAGCTGTTCTTTTGTTAAATTTCACGGTGATTGCACTGAATATGAGAACACAAGCAGCACCATAAATGAGGAAATTGTGGATGTGACTATCTGAGGAGTACAGTATATTCTAGACAAATTGCACCAGGAAAATGTATCAGACTTCAAGTTTATCACTTTGGGTGCAACTGTTGTTCTTTGTTGCACTTATTCTAATGCCTTTTTATTTAAGCACTTTATCAACAATAGGAAATCAGTTTTTAACTGGAAGATTTTTATTTTGTGGACACACTCTGCCATGTTTCACATTCTTTATCAGACTTTATTTGCTTAGAAATGTTGGGATATTTATGTAGCCATAAGTAGTATTCTAATGTCTATGAACCTCAACTCAAAGCACAAAGAGGAGCCAGATGACTTGAATGAGTTCATTTAGTGGCGCTGCATCACAACCGGGATCAACCAAGAGTGACTGCCTTTTGAGGAAATGTATATACAGAACTGTCTAATTAAGCAATAAGGCCCGAGGGGGTGTGGTATGGCCAATATACCATGGCTAAGGGCTGTTCTTAGGCACAACGCAACACGGAGTGCTAGGACACAGCCCTTAGCCGTGGTATATTGGCCATATATCACAAACCCCTGAGGGGCCTTATAGCTATTATAAACTGGTTACAAATGTAATTAGAGCAGTAAAAATAAATGTTTTGTCATACCCGTGGTATACTGTCTGATATACCATGGCTTTCAGCCAAATCAGCATACAGGGTTCGAACCACCCAGTTTATAATTAGTTATATTTTGAATCTACTATTGGTTTGAAAATATTTTTAAGTCAATGTTTTAAATGTAGAATGAAAACAAGTGCCATAGGTTGGACTAATGAACAGAGGGGTATTTCTCCTGTTATGGGAATGGATTGTCTGTTGCTTCTATAAATCAGACAAAACCTCAATGTGGCCATATAAGGACTGAATCCTACAATGTTTGTCTTTGTGTGAAGGAGAGATGTACAGTATGTGCAAAGTATAAATTGAGGCATGTGCCACTCCCCGAAGAGTTTTACTGTGAATGATAACAGAAACAGTTGCCAAAGTCTTACTGCAATAATAAAGTTTGTGTTAATCTGCTTGGTGTGTTGCTGTTTTCACTTTAAAAAAATAAAATTTCAACAAATCTGAGTAGCATTTTATTACATGTATTAACTCTTATCCAGCAGTGACAGATTGAAAAGGTCCAACAGTAAATTATGGTATAAATGACTTAAGACAAAATGCAAAATAAATAAATACGGAAAACAAATACTCATAAACAAAGGATTTAAGTTAGCTGTCAGGTGTATTGCATTTAAATCCAGGAATGCAATAACTAAACTTTGAAGAATGAAATTTGTCTATCCTGGTTGGAGGTTGCAATTCTGACATTTTGTTTTCATTTGAACCAATACAGGTCTGATTTGTGTGCATTATCCCAGGGTGATCTACCAAGGTAGCCAATTCACTTTTTCCTATGATTGATTGAAAAAAAAGAGATACTTTATGAAATTGACAATGCACACACATTTTCAAGTCCAGTAAAAATTTTTTAGATGTCCCTTCTGAGAGACCAAGGCGAGTTTCCTAGGAAGCTGTGATGGCACCACCTATGGGTGGAGTGGACAGGGGAGGCAGGAGAAGAGACTTCAGTTTGATGGACATGGCTGCTATCTCTGGGTCCTGAGTTTCATACATCTTCACCAGACGGGCAAATTTAAGGACACCTGAAAAATTTAAATAAGCAATGACTACCATGATTTCACAGAGCTTGAACTGAACATGAAGTTAAAAGTGTAAAGTCAAAACACAAATCAATGCCACTGAAAAGTGACAATAGATTGTCTCTATCCCTTTATCCTATATCGAACTGGTTTCACAAAGTGGCTTCTTACCCTCTCCCTCGTTGTTGAAGCCATACGCTTTGATGACCTCCTGTTGGATCTGGGTGGCCACAGGGAGCACCAGCTGCAGCATCTTGCCCATGTCGTTGCAGGCACTCTCCCGTGCCTCCTCCATCCGTGCTGCATTCTCTGGCACAGAGAAGGCCTGGATGACCTCACTCAGCACTACTGCAACACACAAGAGCATTGTGAATAGATCTGTGCCACAACCGGGCATTAGTAATAGAGTGGGGTGGCAGGTAGCCTAGCAATTAAGAGCATTTGGGCCAGTAACCAAAAAGCCACTGGTTCAAATCCCTGAGCTGGCAAGGTGGAAAAAATATTTCATTCAGCCCTTGAGCAAGGCAGTTAATCCCAAACAACTGCTCCCAGGACAGTGGACATCGATTAAGGCAGCCCACCACACCTCTCCGATTCAGAGGGATTGGGTTAATGCAGAAGACATATTTCAGTTGAATGCATTAACTTTTGCAACTGACAAGGTATCTCCTTTCCTAGATAAGGCACAATTATGTGACTGTTCATACCTCTGGCCTGCTCAACAGTGAGGGTGGGCTGCTGGGCTGGAGCTGAGGCCATTATATGTCTGGGAAAAAAGGTGTGATATAAGAGCAGATATTTCAATGAATAATGTGTATTTCAGAAAACGTTAGTTAGCTAACTTCTGCATGTTTATGTACAGTGAGTAATACTTTCCTGTGTCCATTACTTACACAAACATAGGAAAACTGCATAAAGGGGCATATCTATCTAGCTATATATTTAGCTTTATCAAATGAATCCAGAACTATGGATGGAGATGTTTGACATGAGTACTGTATCCTTGTAGTAAGCTAGTTAGCTGTTGTGGCTAGGTAAGCTAGCTAGGTGACAGCATCTAGTTAAGCTACATAGCTATTCCATCTTTAACGTTACTCTGGAATGCGCAATTAAATACCTACATAATCAATTAAATGCAGTATTGGTTACTTACAATATAGCAGTTGAATAAATACAAACAGCTTAGCAAGAAATGTTTTGCTTGTCAGCTGGGTGGTGGGGAGTGACGCTTTACGACTCGCCATTACGTCATTACGTACGCCTGGCTGAACAGGAAAGGAAACAAACTAAAGTGAAAGAGATTTACAATATTTCATTCTTCCTGTAACAGTGAAACATTGAATTCGAGCATTACCATGAAAACACATGTTAGACAATATTTCCGCGGTTGAGAAGACGGGATTTCAAAGGAAAAATCATGTTAGGACTGCTCAAAATCTAGCTAGCCAAGGCAGTAACCAGTAACTTTCTTTCCTATCTGTCGTGCACATGTTGCGGCGCAGTCTTTCATTGCCGCATGACTCAAGAGTGGATTACAACATGGAGCAAAAGCTTTCAGAGTTCAGAGCTCGAAGAAGGGCTGATGTGGCTCCTAAGAAGAGCGAAAAGCAGCCCATAACATCATCTGACAGTGGCAGCACTTTGATCCTGGCCAGCTGCCAGTCATCAACAGCTGATGCAGACACAGGAGTTTACAGAAGATCCAATCTCTGCTGTCGCTCAGGCTACAAGGACTAAACATTGGGGGGTAGGCTAAAACGCAATACTCAAAATACTATGGTCCGGTTACCCGTACACAGTTTAAACCAAGTCATGGACTAATAAAAACTTTAATTGGAGATTCATTGAGCATGCTGTCTGGGAAACCAGCCCTATTTGTCAAGTAGATGTCCGTTAGTAATACACGTCGATTCCATTTTGTCACTGTTCGCTAATTTAATTTAATCTTTCCCCACCTTTTTTAGGATGGCTGGTTGCTGGAGAGCAATCTGGGTCAATGGCTTGGTTCGAAACGACTGGCTTTCACAAATCTGATTTTGCTGAAGGTGTTGCTTTGGCTGGTTCTACTTGGGCTGTTTGCCGAACTGGAATTTGGGTTGCCTTTCTTCCTTATCTCTCTCTTCTACTGGCTGTACGAGGGGCTGCGGAGCCCAACTGCACGTCAACCAGGAGAACTGAGCGCATATTCAGTGTTCAACCCAGACTGTCAGCCTCTCCTGGGGGCACTTACTGCAGAGCAGCTAGAGGGAGAGATGGGCTACAAACCACTGGCCAACAGATGAGACCCTCAAACAACTGACTTTATTCTGACATTTAATAGCTACTGTACTTTAAGATTTCCACTGTAATAAAAATGAACTGTAAATGTATTTATTTGAATGGTGCACATTGCTGATGTTGATTTTGAAGTCAAATATAGCCAATTCCAAACTACAAGATCATTCAACACTGCCACACATTGATGATGCTGTGAAAGCACCAACATCTACTTGTTAATTCCATTAACATGGGTGCACTTGAAACTTAGAACATATTACTGTACTTTGAACACACACACACACACACAGAAAGTTGACAGTGTCTGAAATATTTTAGAAAAATATACTTTTTAATATATCTGACAGTGCTCAGTTCCCTGCGCTTTACGACACGACAGATGTTATTGGCTCTTCCTTTGGGACTTCCAAACCGTACAAGTTGACATCGACAAGCGGGCAGAGTGGCCCACGTTTTGCGAGCATGGAGAGGCCAGAGATTGGCAGATTAGTAAATTGGGCTAAGGAACAGAAGGTGGGTATTGGAAAAAGGCCAGCAGTGCATGTTCTACGAGCCCATATAGCGGATGAAAGCACGGTGTGAGCGTGGTGAACAAATAGACGTGGTTATGGACAGCGATGAAGGAGAAGAGCAGAGTGCAGTGGGAAGATGTGTGTTGGGGAAAGCGTATTCTGATGGCTCAGAAATTGAACCTGATGAGAGTGAAGAGGAATTACCTGTGGTGGCAGGCGTGGTGAAGACCTCAAGAGTCCAAGCCTCGCCCCAATGGTCACGCAAAGGATGATTCGGGCCCAGTGAGAGTCACAATTTTGGAGAAAGTTGATCTCTGCCTTATGGATCAGCCAAGCCAAATGTAGTCTCAGGCTGAGTAGAAAAGACGTTAAATCTGTGAAGGTAGCTCGGAGAGATAATTTTCTGTGTTTCTTCTGTCCAGAGCGAGCAGGTGTTTCGTGTCGGGTTTAGGGACAAGACCTGTGACTTGCTTTACTCTGGAGCAGGGCACCTTTGAAAGGAATGATTACTGGGGTGGCATTGTGTTGAGGTGGAGCAACTCAAATGAAAGATCCCCTGTGTCAGTGACACCGCCGTTTGGTGGTGAAACTGAGAAGACAATGTCTGTCAGTTTGAGTTTTGAAGCAGAATCTTTAACTGATGAAGTTAAGTTAGGATATGTCAGTTATCCAGTGAGAGCTTTTGTGTCGCACCCACTAAGGTGTTTCAGATGCCATGCTTCTGGTCATGTTGCAGCTCTGTATAGGAGGGAGATTCCGAGATGTGAGAAGTGCGCAAGAGGGCATGGGACAAAGGAATGTGTAGTATCCGTGGAAAAAAAATTCAATTGTAGGGGTAACCATGTTGCTGGGGATCAGAAGTGCACGGTGTGAGAGTGACAGGTTGAGGTTACCAGGGTCAAAGGTTGCCAGGCTCAGAGTAGAACAGAAGGTGTCGTATGATGAGGCAGTGAAGAGAGTAGAGGATGATGGGTCAAGGGTGAGTACTAGGCCAATACAGAGTCATACGAATTTGTGCTTCAGTAAGGTGGGCTTCTTAGCAGTCATTGCCATGGTTATCAACTGTACCGCAGAAATGGAACGTAAAATCACAGAAAATAGATGTTGTGCTGGCAGTTGCAGAGAAGTACTTGGGTGTACAAGGTTTTACTGCAGAAGAGTTAAGGTGTGTTGAGAGAAAGAGTCCGATCCTCCCACGTGTCAGCCTGGTGTAGGAACAGTTTGGTTCAAAGTAGTGGAATGGGGTGGTGATGAATTATTTTTATGAAAGTGGTATATAGCTGTAGGGTTAGTTGGTGGTGCAATTTTTTCCTTTTCCCCCTTCCTTGTAATTTTGTATCACAAAATGTGACGTGATCGACCACACACTACTGTACAGTAGGTGGCGGCATGCACAAACAACATGTGCAAACGCCATGATACCAAAATAGAAGAAGACAACAACGATGATGATGATGATGATGATGAAGAATACTGACGTCATCACGTACGCCCGAACAGGAACAGGAAGTAAACATACCAAAGTAGAACAGATTTTAAGATATCGCATCTGCGAATGTGTCATACCACTCTTTGTGGCAGTGAATCGTTGAATCACCTCAGTGCATTGAAAGCATCTTATATAACATTTCTGCTATTCAGAAGGCGGGATTTCGCACGATCGCGAGGCAATCTGCTACGTAGACCTCTCAACAATTCATCAAGCTAGATGGCTAGCTAGTTTTTTTTTTTTTTTTACCAGGGATTGATACGCGCCGTGCACAGCGCGCACATTGCATAGATTGCCACGCACTCTATAATTTCTGCATGAGCATGAGTCAGAAGTTGTTAACATTCGCAAAAGCTTGTAGAGTTCAGAGCCCTGTACAAGGGCTAGTGAAATGCAGCCCATAACGTCACCTGGCAACGGCAACACTTTGAAGTCAGCCGGTTGGGAGTCAACAGCTGATACAGACGCACTGGAGTTGACAAAACATCCGATGTCTGCTGTCCCTCAGGCTACAGGGACTTTACAATGGGGGGTAGGCTAAAACTAAATTACTCAAATGACTAAAACGTCAGTTACTGGGGTAACTTCATGGCATAGTCATAGATAGCTAACTTCAATTCCACCCTTCAATGTTAGCTAGCTGACTTGATTCTCTCATTTCTTTTAGGATGACTGTCTGCTGGACTGCATTCTTGGTCGGAGGCTTGGTTCAAGACGACTTGGTTTTGCAAACCGGACTTTGCTGAAGGTGTTGCTTTGGCTGGTTTTGCTTGGGGTGTTTGCTGAGCTTGGCTTTGGGTTGCCTTTCTTCCTAATCTCCCTCTTCTACTGGCTCTACCAGGGCCTGCGGAGTCCAACTAAACTTCAACCTGGAGAACTGAGCGCTTACTCAGTGTTCAACCCAGACTGTCAGCCTCTCATTGGCACTCTCACAACAGAGCAGTTGGACTGTGAAATGGGAATACTACAGCTAACCATGTAAAGCAGTGTTTCCCAACTCCATTCCTCCAGTACCCCCAACAGACACATTTGTTGTAGCCCTGTACAAGCACACCTGATTCAACTTGTCAACTAATCATCAAGCCCTCAATGAGTTGGATCAGGTGAGTTTGTCTGACTACAACAAAAATGTGTGCTGTTGGGGGTACTGGAAACACTGACGTAAATGAACTGTTTTTAAATGTGTGCGAGTTCCGCCTTTTGTGTTAAAATGATGTTATGTTTTTTTGGTTGCACCTAGACTCAATGAACAATGCACACTGCTGTTGGTTGTAATGTAAAACTGCTTGTTAATTCCATTAAAATTTCTACATCTCACTAGTTTATTTGTCTTACTTGAATGAAACAACACGGGTTCACACACACAAATACCAAAGAAAGACAGTTGTCCATTACTTGATGTCACAGAGCAGGGCAAAACCACTTTAAGATCGGTTGACTGCACTGCATATCACCACCCCTGTGATGTAGGTGAGGTCTTTGTGCCTGGGCTTGTAAATGGAGAAGATGAAGAATTTGGGGGCGGTGGAGTTGATGGTGAACGTGAATCACAGGCGGGGGTGAACATGAGACGGCAGTTTCTGCGGTCCTAGCCAGCCCCATCCAGGAACAAGACGTAGGCCCCCTCCTGAGAGACAGCGATAAGATTATCTTACAAAAGATTCTCTTATAAAAGCTTTCCAGAACATGCAAACTGCTTTTTATACTGTTCAACATACCTTGTCAATTGAAGCTTATCCTCAATACCGAGAACTAAACTAATGGTGTTTTCTAACGCAAGAAATAGACCTCTGAACCTTTCACCTACCTGTCAGGGCAAGGAGATTGAGGTTGTAACCTCATAAATATCTTGGAATTTTAATTGATGACAGCCTCTTTTTTAAATTGCATATTCAACAACTTACAAAAAAAATTGAAGCTGAAATTTGGATTTTATTTTAGGAATAAGGCCTGTTTTTCTTTTGAAGCCAGAAGGAGGCTAGTATCAGTTCCATTTATGCCTTTACTAGACTATGGGGATATTTTATATATGAATGCTTCCCCTCAGTGTTTGAGATCAATTGACACTCTTTACCATGGCACTTTGAGATTTATTTTAAACTGCAAAACCCTTACACACCACTGCACCTTGTATACCAGGGTTGGCTGGCCTTCTCTAGTCACTCGTAGGCTCAGTCACTGGTATACTTTTATTTACAAAGCCATTTTGGGTTTACTACTTTTTTATTTGGGCATTTTTATTGTTCAGAAATGTGGTGGGTACTCTCTTCGTTCGCTGGACTTTATCCTGCTAACTGAATTTGGTAAAAGGGCTTTTATGTACTCTGCGCCATGTCTTGGAACACCTTACAAAATACTTTTAAACTGGAAGAACTTGTCCCAATTGGTGTTTTTAAATCACTGATGAAGGATTTTGAGGCTCATTCCCTGACCTGTCAATGTTTTTAATTTGCTGTTTTATTTTTATTTTGTTATACTCTTGTGAATTCAATGGTTTTTACTAGATTACTTGGAGTTTTTCATGTTGTCTGTCCTTACTTTTTTGTAATGACTTGGTGCTACCTATCTTGGCCAGGGCGCTCTTGAAAAAGAGATTTTAATCTCAATGAGCCCTTCCTGGTTAAATAAATAAATCACAATTTCGAGGGATGGTATTGAGAGTTCCAATGAGAAAGATGCATCTAGCACATGTGTTGTTATATGACACTATTTTGCATGAGGCTACTTAGTCGGAGAGGCAGTAATCTCCTTGCTCTGCTTCAGCACTTCGTTATGCAGGGTGCCTGTGTCCAGAGCCCAGCCCTGGTTACCTCCTGCCTCATGGCTGTCAGGAAACCTGCAAACATAAGTGAATTTCATAAAAAATAAAAATAGAAAACCATTTAAAAAGTTATCCTTTTTTTAGATAAAACTATTGATGTTGTCTGTAGTGCATTGTTTTGTATTGCATTGTATTACATCTATATAGATAATGCCTTCAGTCAGAATAATGAACGTAAAGGAACTTTCTGCTATCCTTCTCTTATCTGTAACCTGCTTGTTGATCTGTGATCTAAACTGTTTTCTCTGCTCTGTCCAGTGCACTCTCTCCCCACTAAGCCCATCAATGAGTGCTGACGCTGCCACCATTTTATTCCTGAATTTCCTTCCTTTTCATCCAGCAAGTCCACAAACTCATCTACTGAGTGAACTATATTCTATTGTACTATTTTATCTATACATTTGTATTTATTTTGCATTATTTCTAATTCAAGAAAATGTTTTTTTTAAGGATTGGACCTTACCTGTTCTTCCTTCATGGCAGCATCAAACTTGGCTTGTGCTTTGTCCAACTCGGCCTGTTTCTCATCCAGCTGAGCCTGAGCCTTGGCCTGCTCAGCATTGGCTATAGTCAGTCTGTCCTCTTGCATAACTAGGTTAGCCTGTCCACACTCTAACCAGGCTAACCTGGAGAGATGAAAGGCTGTTCACAATGGTTATCTAATATCAGTTCCCACACACATGTACACACAGACAAATAGTGCTACGATACTACTTTATGGAGGGTAACATCATTCACCGCATGTTCCCCGTACCTTGAGTGGCAGCACTTCCTTGTTGATGCCAAAGAAGATGGCCATGTCGGCGGTCCAGGAGAGCGGGCCGGCCACGATGTTTACGCACTACACGCTTCAGCACTCGGCGGTGAACTTGTGTGAGCTTGTGTGGTCGTTGTTGCTCCTAGCCTTCCCACTTTACAATAACAGCACTTACAGTTGACCGGGCAGCTCTACCGGGGCAGAAATTTGACAAAATGACTTGTTGGAAAGGTGGCATCCTATGACAGTGCCATGTTGAAAGTCACTGAGCTTTTCAGTAAGGCCATTCTACTGCCAATGTTTGTCTATGGAGATTCCATGGCTGTGTGCTTGATTTTATACATCTGTCAGCAATGGGTGAGGCTGAAATAGCCAAATCCACTAATTTGAAGGGGTTTCCACATACTTTTGTATATGCAGTGCATTCGGAAAGTATTCAGACACCTTGACTGTTTCCACATTTTGTTACAAAACAGACTTATTCTAAAATAGATTTTTTTTTAATTCCCCTCGTCGCTCTACACACAATACCCCATAATGGCAAAGCGAAAACAGGTTTTTAGACATTTTTGCAAATTCAATCAAATTCAAAAACGTAAAAATTACTTTTCCATAAGTATTCAGACCTTTTACTCAGAATTCTGTTGAATCACCTTTGGCAGCGATTACAGCCTTGAGTATTCTTGGGTATGACGCTACAAGCTTGGCACACCTGTATTTGGGGAGTTTCTCCCATTCTTCTCTGCAGATCCTCTCAAACTCTGTCAGGATGGATGGGGATCGTCACTTCACAGACATCTTCAGGTATCTCCAGAGAGGTTTGATCAGGTTCAAGTGCGGGCTCTGGTTGGGCCACTCAAGGACATTCAGACTTGTCCCATGCCAGTCCTGCGTTGTCTTGGCTGTGTGCTTAGGGTTGTTGTCCTGTTGGATGGTGAACCTTCATCCCAGTCTGAAATCCTGAGAGTTCTGAAGCAGGTTTTCATCAAAGATTTCATCTTTCATCCACCATTCATCTTTCCCTCGATCCTGACTAGTGTTCCAGTTCCTGCCGCTGAAAAACATCCCCACAGCATGATAATGCCACCACCATGCTTCACCATAGGGACAGTGCCAGGTTTCTTCCAGACATGACCCTTGGCATTCAGTACAAAGAGTTCAATCTAGGTTTCATCAGACCAGAGAATCTTGTTTCTCATGGGGCTGAGAGTCTTTAGGTCCCTTATGGCAAACTCCAAGTGGGCTGTCATGTACTTCTTACTGAGGAGTGGATTCCATCTAGATGTTCTCCCATCGCCACAGAGGAACTCTGGAGCTCTGTTAGAGTGACCACTGGGTTTTTGGTCACCTCCCTGACCAAGGCCCTTCTCCCCCAGTTAAGTTTAGCCGGGCGCCAAACCCACCGCTTTGTCATTGTTGGATATTGTGTGTAGATTTATGAGGATCATTTTTTTTTTTCTAAATAAGGCTGTAACCTAACAAAATTTGGAAAAAGTAAAGAGGTCTGAATACTTTCCGAATGCACTGTATAGTGTATCTCTGTGCATTCAAATTGCCATCAATAAAATGCATGTGGTCACGTCTGGAGGAAACCAGGCACCTCTCATCACCTGGCCAATACCATCTCTACGGTGAAATGTGTATCTAATGATTGTTATTAAAATACCTGCATGCCTCCATGTGGGTTCAATCCCTTTTGTGGGGAAATGAGGCCAAGTGGCATTCACAAGAGGTGAATGGCCATACCTCTCCTCACTCTCCCTACACCATGCAATTCTCCAGGTAACATACAGTACATGACACCGCTCAGTGAACCACAAGATATCCTGTCCTTTTATCAATGTGGTCTAAATACACTTATAAAGTCACAGATATAGGCTATATTCTATTTGAACATATTCTTACTTAAAGTAAATGATCTGGTAAGCCTTAATTTATGATTTTATTTTCTTTACAGATCTATTTTTTTTAAAGGAGTGATTACTGGGGTAACATTAGCGGTAAATGTGAAAGCTGACCAACTGAAGGGAATATTCCCGGTGTTTGTGGTGCTTGTCGTTTGGTGCATCGCAGACAGGGTGGCGTGGGTGGAAAAACAGAAGAGTCATTTTCTGTTCTTTTGAGTTTTGATGTTGAGTCTTTGCCCGACAAAGTGATGTTAGGGTATAGAACTTATCCTGTACAAGTTTCTGTGCCGACCACAATATGTTGTTACAGGTGTCAAGCTTATGGGCATGTGGCAGCAGTGCGTAGAAGGAGGGTTCCTAGGTGTGAGAAGTGTGCAGAAGGGCATAAGACAAAGGAATGTGTAGCATTGGGGAATCTAGTGGTATGTGTTAATTGTAGGGGTGCCCATGGTGCGAGAGAGGCAGGTTGAGGTTTCCAGGGTTAGAGTAGTGCAGAAGTTGTCATATGCTGAGGCAGTGAAGAAAGTAGAGGAAGATGGGTCAATGGGGAGAGATCCTGAGAGGAGTGGCGTGAGTAGTAGATCTGTACCAGTACAGAGGGATAAACTAACAAGTGATATTGGTAAGATTGGATTTTGGGCATTTATAGTAGTGGTTATCAACTGTACTGCAGGGATGGAACGTAAGTCGCAGAACATAGAGGTTGTGGTGGCAGCTGCAGAGAGGTATTTGGGTGTGCGAGACTTGACATCAGAAGAGTTACAGGGTGTGTTAGGTGGTGGTGTCCCATCCTTTGACTGTTGGCCTGAAGTAGGACTAAATATATTTAAATAGTGGAGTATGGTATTTAGATGGTAGGGCATTTTTTGAATTTTTGTATTCCTTTATTTTAGACAAAAAAATAAAAAATAAAAATAAGCAAAGTATAAGGAAGTTATACTCCAGTCGGGTAGGTGGCGGTAATGCCACATTTAATGGATGCCAACCTGTCGTTGAACATCACCGAAGAAGCCATATTGAAGTCCCTGCACCCAGGGCCGCGGTATACCTCATTGCAGTACAACAAGTCCGGAGCTGTCTCTTCAGGAGTTTAGTAAGAGCCATTATATTATTTCATTAACAATGTGCTTACTAGCTCGGTTATTGGTGTACTATAAATGTGTAGTGAAGATAGTGTACTCAGTGCTGCTGATTGAACGTTCATGTTGTTGTCTCAATTTAGATCGCTTTCCTAAATACTGTAGCTATCTAACCAGCACTAAGTTACGAACGTTCCTGCAGTCTTGTGGCACTACAGTAGCTAGTAGTCTAATGTCGGGGGGGAACAGTCAGAACTAGCCTGGGCAGCCGATACAGTGCATGGACGCTAGATGTGCACTATCAACTACCTAGGCTAAGTCAGAACAGACTTATTTGCTTGACAATATCACCAGGTTTCTGGTGGTAGTAAGCATTATAACACGGGTGGGTATAATTTGTGGAACATTCCAACAGGAATCTGTTCCAAAAACTTCGTAAATAACAAGGTTGCCAACAAACACTTACAAGGTTGCCAACAAACACTTACAAAGTTGTATAGCAGCAGAATAAAATAACGGGTTAGGGAGTGGGCTATTTAATTACTTTAAAATTATGTTTATTCCGAAAAATGTCTGTACTCACTCTGGTCGACAAACATTAACAATATGCTACATGGTGAGTTGATGCCTATTCGGCAGCTAGGTGGATTGCTCATGTTACCTTGTACTTCACGAAGTTTTTGGAACAGTTTCCTGTTGGATCGTTCCACAAATTATACCCACCCTTATAACACGCACACATACATAGCTATTAGTCACCTCGGTTACCCAGAAGTACAATTCTCGCGAATGTTGTCACGAGAGATTATAGTAAGCCATCACGTTAGCTAGTAACCTTTTGACCGTTGGGTTCAGAAGGGTAGAATCATGCCCATCTAATAAATTCCAATAGTTAAGCCAATTGTCCTCATGGCACGTTGTTACTGCAACTACTTCATTTCGTGTGTGTCATTGAGATATGGTGTGTGTAGGACAGGTAGTATATTAGTGCCTAAAAGTGTGTTTTAGGCACAAAGCTATTTATTTTGCCAAAGTAATGGTGACAGCACAAATACTGCACATAACTCTACTACATGTCGAGGGTGTGTTGATTACATTGACTTGTTGACTGATGTGAGTGATACAATGAAGTCTCGAGGGTACATAGTGGAAACTTTCTCCCTCGGCTTTACACTTTGGTGTTTCTCTTTCCATCAGCAATGTCTGGAAATCCAGCTGTGGTGATGCGTCTGGTAGCTTCGGCTTACGCTATGGCAGAGAAGGCTGGCGCCATTGTACGAAGGGTTCTTCAGAGCGGAGAGCTGGGCATCGTGGAAAAGGTTTGACTGACTGAACGGAGAGGGGGACAAAATGCTGGAGATTGATGGGCAGTGAAATGGAGCTTGATTGTTGTTTTATAAATTATTTCTCTGTACTCAATGTACACAGACAGGGGCCAACGATCTACAGACACTGGCAGACCGGCTGGTCCAGCAGAGCATCTGTGCCTCCCTGTCTAAAAGCTTCCCCAAAATCACCATAATCGGAGAGGAGGTGGGTATATGAATGTACATTAATAGGATCTGTCCTAATGTTACTGACAAATAAACATTGATCTGCAGATTAGAATACACAACACGTTTCACAACATCCTAGTCTGAACAGTGAACATCTCTCTCACACGTCAGGATCTGCCAGAGGAGGCTGTCAAAGAGGACCTGATTGAGAGCGGTCAATCTGAAGACATCCTACAGAAGTCCTGTCCAGCAGAGTACAGTGCCCTGAAAGAAGAGGAGGTGAGAGAGACACTTTAGAGCTGAAACTGAAACCTAATGTCCTGATTTTGATTATTTTCTGGGTACTGACTGCTCATTCCAGCTATGTTTCTGTGTTTGAATGGCAGATTTGAATTTGTCTTTTTAGCTGGTTGTGTGGGTCGACCCCCTTGATGGCACCAAAGAATACACTGAAGGTAAATAAACTTGTTATTATTTTTGCCAGTCACTCTGTGATAAGAGTCACTGACTCAAAGCCATAAGAGGGTAGAACATATTTGACGACAACCTGTTCCCCCTTCTTTCATTCAGTCTTAACATTAACATCTCCAACATAATCATCAGTGCTGATTCCCTGTTTGCTCTCTGTCTCTCTCACTCTCCTATCTTTCTTCATCCCATTATTCTTTCTTCCCTGCTTAGCAGCAGCAAAGTGTTTCTACCTGCCAAATCAGATGTGTCACACAGGGTCGGACGCCCAGTTTCTCGGCACGGCTATCCGTATGGTGATGGAGGGAGGGCATTTGGACTGGGAGGGACGAGAGCAGAATAGGTGGAGAGGGAGGGTAAAGGAGAAATGCTTGGGCATCAAATCAAGTTTATTTTCAGCAGATGTTACAAAATGCTTATACAGAAACCCAGCTTAAAACCCCAAAACAGCAAGGTGGCTAGGAAAAACTAGGAAGGCAGCTAGGAAAAACTAGAAAGGGAGGAGCCCAGGAAGGAACCTAGAGAGGATCCAGGCTCTTGAGTGGTGGCCATTCCTCTTCCGGATGCATCGTGTGGAGATTATAAGATTTCATGGCCATTAAGGCTAGATTGTTCTTCAAGATGTTCATATTTGACCGGCAGGGTCAAATAATAATCACAGTGGTTGTAGAGGGTGCAACAGGAGTAAATGTCAGTTGGCTTTTCATCGAGCATTCAGAGGTCGCGACAGCAGGTGCGGTAGAGTCAAAAACACCAGGTCCGGGACAAGGTAGCACGTCCAGTGAACAGGTCAGGGTTCCATAGCCGCAGGAAGAACAGTTGAAACCACAGCAACAGACTCGCCACAGACACCGTGGATGCCATGGAACTTCATGATGTGATAGCAGGAAATAAGGTGAAATATACAGGGATGCATATGTATTAATATACAGTGCCTTCTGAAAGTATTCACAACTTTCCACATGTTGTTACAGCATGAATTTCAAGTGGATTAAATTGAGATTTTTGTCACTGGCCTATACACAATATCCCATAATGACAAGGTGAAAACATGTTTTAAATTTTTTTTGCAAATTTGTTGAAAATGAATTGCAGAAAATCTCATATTAGTATTCACACCCCTGAGTAAATACTTTGTAGAAGCACCTCGTTGATCATTGCCAGACAACCATTTTCAGGTCTTGCCGTAGATTTTCAAGTAAAGTCAAACCTGTAACTCAGCCATTCAGGAACATTCAGTTTTTTCTTGGTAAGCAACTCCAGTGTAGATTTGGCCATGTGTTTTAGTTTATTGTCCTGCTGAAAGGATAATGCTTATCCCAGTGTCTGGTGGAAAACGCTGAACCAGGCACCAGGAATGGGTCCTAGGGCTTCTCTCTATCCCTTTTTTTTTACTTTGTACCATTATACTACTTTTACCTCACTGATTTGTTTTTCATGCTGGAAAAATACACTGAACCAAAATATAAACGCAACATGTAAAGTGTTTGGTCCATGTTTCATGTGCTGAAATAAAAGATCCCCGAAATGTTCCATATGCACAAAAAGCTTATTTCTCAAAAATGTTGTGCACAAATTAGCTTACATCCCTGTTAGTGAGCATTTTTCCTTTGCCAAGATAAATCATCCACCTGACAGGTGTGGCATATCAAGAAGCTGATTAAACAGCATGATCATTACACAGGTGCACCATGTGCTAGGGACAAAAGTCCACTAAAATGCCACGGATGTCTCATGTTTTGAGGGAGTGTGCAATTGGCATGCTGACTGCAGGAATGTTCACCAGAGCTGTTGCCAGAAAATGTAATGTTTATCTACCATAGGCCGCCACCAACGTCGTTTTAGAGAATTTGGCAGTACGTTCAACCTGCCTCACAAACACAGACCATGTGTAACCATGCCAGCCCAGGACCACATCTGGCTTCTTCACCTGCGGGATCGTCTGAGGGGGGAGTGCTGAGGAGTATTTCTGTCTGTAATAAAGCCCTTTAGTGGGGAAAAACAAATTCTGATTGGCTGGGCCTGGGGTCGACATGGCTCCCAAGTGGGTGGTCCTATGCCTTCCCAGGCCCACCCCTGCCCAGTCATGTGAAATCCATAGATAAGGGCCTAATGAATGTATTTTGATTGATTTCCTTATATGAACTGTAACTCAGTAAAATCTTTGAAATGGTTGCATGTTGTGTTTTTTATATTTTCGTTCAGTGTAGTTATACAGTACGATGACAATACTTGTGTGAAGTCCACTGTTATTTGTTCCCTTCAGCTAAAATGTTGTCATATGATGTCAGGGCTTCTTGATCATGTGACTGTTCTGATCGGCATTGCATATGGCGGGAAGGCCATTGCTGGGGTCATCAACCAGCCCTTCTTCAATTATCAGGTACCAACAAATAATCGACAACGAAAAATTATTTTTCTGCCTTATACCCTCTCACCCTATCAGGGCATGACATATTCAGTAGGGAGAACATGTTTTGAAATAGGGAGATTCATTTTCATTTTCTATAGTATACACTGTGAGTGTATAATTTCCTCTTTTTTTTGTATCCACAGCTGGGGGCGGAGTCAGCAGACATGGGGAGAACTCTGTGGGGAATGCCCGGACTGGGCGCTTTCGGGTTCGAGCTACAGGAGGTCCCGGATGGCCGCCGCATTGTCACCACAACCCGTTCCCACAGCAACAAACTCGTCACAGACACTGTGGATGCCATGGAACCTCATGATGTGATAAGAGTCGGCGGAGCAGGAAATAAGGTGAAATATACAGGGATGGGAAGGTTAGGGATGCATATGTATTCAGAGAAAGTATTCACAGCCTGAATTTCAAATGGATTAAATTGAGAATTTGTGTCACTGGCCTATACACAATACCCCATAATGACAAAGTGAAAACATGTTTTTAGATTTTTTTTTGCAAACTTGTTGAAAATGAAATGCAGAAAATCTTATTAGTATTCACACCCCTGAGTAAATACTTTGTAGAAGCACCTTGTTGATCATTGCTAGACAACAATTTGCAGGTCCTGCCGTAGATTTTCAAGTAAAGTCAACTTTAGCTCGGCCACTCAGGAACATTGTTTTCTTGGTAAGCAACTCCAGTGTAGATTTGACCTTTTGTAGATTTGTCCTGCTGAAAGAAGAATTCTTCTTCCAGTGGCTGGTGGAAAACAGACTGAACCAGGCTTTCCTTTATGATGTTTCCCTGTGCTTAGCTGAATTCTGTTTATTATTTTTTTACCCTGAAAGACTCCCCAGTCTTAACGATTACACTCTATAATAATAATAATACACACTATAATGATACAATAAAAGCAGAGATTGAATATCTTCTTGGGCATGGTGAAGTTATTAATTACACTTTGGATGGCGTATCAATCAATACACCCAGTCACTACAAAGATACAGAAGTCCTTCCTAACTCCGTTGCCAGAGAGGAAGGAAACCGCTCAGGGATTTCACCATGAGGCCAATGGTGACTTTAAAACAGTTTGTTTAATGGCTGTAATAGGAGAAAACTGAGGATGGATCAACAACATTGTAGTTATTCCACAATACTAACCGAAATGACAGAGTGAAAAGAAGAAAGCCTGTACACATTACAAATATTCAAAAACATGCATCCTGTTTGCAATTAGGCACTAAAGCAATACTGCACAAACAATGTGGCAAAGAAATGAACTTGATCCTGAATACAAAGTGTTATGCTTGGGGCAAATCCAACAACGCATCACTGAGTACCACTCTCCATATTTTCAAGCATGGTGGTGGCTGCATCATGTTATCGGTATGCTTTTCATCGGCAAGGGACTTTATTTTTACCCTAAACAGAATAGAGCTAAGCACAGGCAAAATCCTAGAGGAAAACCTGGTTCAGTCTGCTTTCCAGCAGATACTTGGAAACATTCACCTTTCAGCAGTACAACCTGAAACACATGGCCAAATATACACTGGAGTTGCTTACCAAGACATTGAATTTTACTGAGTGCCCTAGTTAGTTTTGACTTAAATCAGCTTGAAAATCTATGACAAGATTTGAAAATGGCTATCTAGCAATGATCAACAACGAACTTGACAGAGCTTGACGTTTTTAAAGAATGTGCAAATATTGTACAATCCAGGTGAGCAAAGCTTAGATTTACCCAGAAAGACTCAGATGTAACTGTAGAATCGTGAAAATTCACTTCGTCTGAGGATTACATAATTATTTTAGGGGTCTATGACCCTACTATGATATTACATCTGACTCCATTATCATGTGAATGCTATAGCCCCATAATCATACCCAGTGGGTATAGCCAAGTTTGCAAGCCTTGCGCCACCACTTGGAATACTATAAGATGCACGTATTTAGGTTTACCATTATGCAATTATTAAGAGGCAAAGGGACAAGGAGCTAATATCTTGCAATCAATGTCCTAGCATTAAATGATTGAGTTAACTCTGGCTCAAAAATGCAGTTAGAGAAAACATACAGTACCAGTCAAAAGTTAACACATCTACTCGTCAAGGGTTTTTCTTTGTCTTCCTCATTATTCTACAATGTAGAAAATAGTACAAATAAACTTTGAAATAATGTAGTACCCCAAAAAAGTGTTAAACAAATCAAAATGAGATTATTCAAAGTAGACACCCTTTGACAACTTTTGCACACTCTGCATTCTCTCAACCAGCTTCACCTGGAATGCTTTTCCAACAGTCTTGAAGGAGTTCCCACATATAATGAGCACTTGTTGGCTGCTTTTCCTGCAGTCCAACTCATCCCAAACCATCTCAATTGGGTTGAGGTCAGGTGATTGTGGAGGCCAGGTCATCTGCACTCTCCTGTTATCCTGTTGCAAAACAAATGATAGTCCCACTTAGCACAAACCAGCTGGGATGGCGTATCGCTGCAGAATACTGTGGTAGCCATGCTGGTTAAGTGTGCCTTGAATTCTAAATAAATCAGACTGTCACCAGCAAAGCACCCCCACACCACCTCCTCATGCTTCACGGTGGGAACCACACATGCGGAGATCATCAGTTCACTTACTCTGCGTCTTTGTTGTAGCCAAAAATCTCAAATTTGGACTAATCAGACCAAAGGACAGATTTCCACCAGTCTGTCCTTTGCTTGCATTTCTTGGCCAAAGCAAGTCTCTTCTTATTATTGGTGTCCTTTAGTAGTGCTTTGTTTGCAGAAATTCAACCACGAAGGCCTGATTCACAAAGTCTCCTCTGAACAGTTGTTGATAAATGTCTGTTACTTGAACTCTGTTAAGCACTTATTTGGGCTGCAATTTCTGACTTAACTCTAACTTAATCTCTGCAGCAGAGGTAACTCTGCGTCTACCTTTTCTGTGGCGGTCCTCATGAGAGCCTGTTTCATCATAGCGCTTGCACTTGAAGAAACTTTCAGAGTTCTTGAAATGTTCCGGATTGACTGACCTTCATGTCTTTTAAAGTAACGGACTGTCGTTTCTCTTTGCTTATTTGAGCTGTTCTTGCCATAATATGGACTTGAAATGTATTCCACGTGACTACCTCATGAAGCTAGTTGAGAGAATGCCAAGAGCGTGCAAAGCTGTCACGGCAAAGAAAGTGTGGTTACTTTGACGAATCTCAAATATAAAATATATTTTGATTTGTTTAACACATGATTCTAGATGTGTAATTTCATATTTTTGATGTTTTCACTATTTTGCAATGTAGAAAATAGTCAAAGAAAAACCCTGGAATGAGTAGGTGTGTCAACTTTTGGCTGGTACTGTATATTGTGAATAAGATGTACTATTAGACATCTCATCAAATAATATTTAAAGGAAAATTACTCCAATGTGAGGACTACGGTTCGTATCTATTTAAACGTGATCAGATTTGAACTTCCGAGTGGCATCATTAGAGCTGGGTTCGATCCCAGGCTGTCGGCTTGGCAAGGTCATACCAGAAATCTTCATGATAAAAATAATGCAAAATATTGTTTTAACGGCATAGAAAATTCATCACTATGATATACAAACATACATCGAGATCTACCATGACCTAAGTTTAAGACAAGCTTTTATTTTTCTAAGAGCGATAAATCCCAGTATCTCCCATCGTCTAATTTAACATCAATTTGCAAGGCCCAAAACAAAACAAAAGTCATAACTTCAGACACGTTCTCTAATCTAATTATCACATATCAACACTATGATAAGAGCACATCGTTGTTGTTCCCCTTTGAACTTTCCGCTGTCCAACGAACAGAATAACAGTTTCTCTAACAAATCCACAGCACTTACAGTACAATGAAACATCAAAATTCATAGTTCTTTATGAACTCTTGAATTCACATAGTAACATTAATTTTGTTGATTCAAATCTTCACCTCTCCTGGCTTCAGTGACCTTAGGACGTCTGTGGGACTGTCTCTTCGAGATTACCACTGTGGCCCACAGATGGTCAGTCATTCAAACAATGCCATTAATCACACTGGGCCTCGGTGCCAACTAGACATCTTCATCACTGGCCTTCATCATTCACTCTGTCTATTCAACTAATCACTGCCAAAGGTGATTCTAACATGTATTGTGGTATTCAGTGGTGTGAATATTTATAGAAATGACATTTAATTTTCAATAAATTTGCAGTGTTGTGTGTGTAGATGGGTGTTTTTGAATTCTGGCTGTAACACTTTGGAATAAGTCGGTATGAATAGTTTGAATACACTTATAAAATGAATTCTTACTACTCTGTTGCACCCTATCTTTGTGTAGATTATTCAGCTTGTGGAGGGGAAGGCTTCAGCTTATGTATTTGCCAGTCTAGGAACTAAAAAGTGGGACACATGTGCCCCTGAAGCCATCCTGCATGCAGTAGGAGGTAAGCAACAATCTTCCTCTTACTGAAAGTACCTCCTAATTATGAGTAAGGACCGTAATGTTGCCTGCCATTTTGTTTTTTGTCTGTCCCTCTGCAGGTAAGCTGACAGACATGCATGGCAGTGCATTGTGTTATGATGCTAACGTGAAGCACATGAACTCCGCTGGGGTGCTGGCCACTCTACGCAACCACCAGTATTATGCCAGCAGAGTGCCCCAGTCAGTCCTGCAGGCTCTCAAGCCCTGATTGATAAATTTACTGTACCACGCATTGTCCAAAAACAAATTAGTATAAAATGTTCTTTAATCATGAATCGTATGTTTATTTATATAATAACCTGTGTAACATATTGCACTTCAGTGTTAAAAACAACACTGCACTTTTATACTGTGTATATGGTTGACTAGGAAAATCAGGCCATATTTGACACTTGTTTTAAAAAAAAAATTACTAGACATTTCTACATAACATTAACAGCCCAGACTGATTCGGCCAGCAGCATACCCCCCTGCATCCCACTGCTGGGTTTGTCCCTTGATTGGAGACGATGTTAAACAGGTGTCTGGTCACTAAAGATCCCATGGCACTTATTGTAAGAGTAGAGGCGTTAACCCCAGTGTCCTGGCTAAATTCCCAATCTGGCCCTCAGACCATCACGGTTACCTAATCATCCCGAGTTTACAGTTGGCTCATTCATCCCCCCTCCTCTCCCCTATAACTATTCCCCAGGTTGTTGCTGTAAATAAGAATGAGTTCTCAGTCAACTTACCTGGTAAAATAAGGGTTAAATTAAATAATTACCAAAATGGTATGGCATAAAAGTAAGCAAGCCTGATACCTGTGACTACAAGTCAGAGGACTTCGAGAGCTGGTGTCAGACAGACTTGGCCTTAACCATGTCCAAACGACTTGGTAAAAATCGCTGTTCTAAATTTGTAATTGGCTGACATACAACGTAATACCTTTCTGGAAGACAACACTAGGCCCTCTGATGCACTGGTTTGAAAGGCACCTTAAAGGATAATGACACATGAGGCAGGGTCAACAGCACTGTTCCATTTATTCCATTCAAAGATTCTGAAACAAACTTGTACAAATCTCAAAACTGTTTAAAAACAATGACAGTTTCCAACTTGAATAGAGACCGATAAATGAGAACAAGGCAAAAGGCAAGATATGCCCTAACTCAAACTAAAATGTTATTTCAAATATTCCTTAGTAAGCTCATTAGTTGGATGAGAATAATAATTCTGAACCAGATATTGGAATCAGCATACAGGAAAGGGTCCACCAAGTAGATATACTCACTGGCTCATGCATTCTGATGCCTTGCTTGTTGTTGATGTCTTCAACCTCTTTAGGCGGTCAATCTACCTCTAGGGGGCAGCAATGTCTAAGTAACTGACACTGCCGAGTAAAAAGTGCCATCTCTGCTAGCTTGGTAAACATGAGCTGACCTCCTTGTGTAATATTTCATGTTTACAATAACTGCAGGGGCAATGCTGAAAATAGCACTTAAAAAATGGAAATAGTCTTGTGGCCAACTGGTCGTGTGTGTGTGAGAAAAATAATAGGCTACTGAACACCAATTGAAACCAGGTGCCTTGAATGTCTTGCCTTTAACTTCCCAAGCCACAACCATCTATGCATTCTCACAGGCATACAGTAAAAACAATGTCCATAACAAAACCAACAGGCATTTGGAACACCCATTTGTGAGCCCTTTGAGTTAGTACACACAACCTTAACTGTACTAGTACTTCTCTGTATAGAATGTGTACGCAATACATGCCCCGTGTGTGTATATACCATCATTTTGTATGGTTCTGATCATATGCATTTGTATGGGTACTTTCAAAGTAATTTTGTTAAAACTTCATTAGTGTCCGCATAAAGAGAACATTGAGTCCAACAGGGTGAAAATGACATTCTCCAAACTCACTAGGAGGCTAAACCATTCCAATCAGTTACTGTAGCCAAAATGTGGGAGGAAAATGACATGTTATTAGTAATATTGTGAGAAGGTTACATACGCATTAGCAGGGAAAATGCAAGGGTCTGGAAACGTTATAGGTCTGGAAGAATTAACGTTGTTGGCTGGGGGTAAAGAACCCACCTCACTCAAATAATAAGCTATACTTTTTACTATGTTTCATTGAAGGCAGAAAAGCGTCCGTTCCAAATGTGTTGCCCCTTTCCACAAAAGGTTTGTATCGTATTGCTGCACCTTAACCTGAGCAACACATTTCATAGCATTGAAAATCCACAAGTCATTATGAATAAAAAAACAAAAGTTCACAGCAAAGATTTTATGTTTTACACATATATGAAAGAGGTGAGTGGGGGTCAGGGGGGGCTAGAGCGCTTCCTATAGATGGGAGGGAGGGGACAGCAGGGGAAAGGGTGCGAGGAGGATGCGTGACGGGGGGGAGGGGGGCCAGACGCTCACCTCTTCTTGGGGGCTTGGGCAGTACGGGGCGGGGTTACGGGGCGTCCCGAGTTCACCCCTCCATACTGGTACTTAGCTTTTTTCTCTGACGGCTTCAAAATCTGAGAGAGAAAGTATTAATACTCAGTTTGTTTCCAGCATTGGGAGACTCATCCACAGTAAGTGTGTTTACGTGCGAGTTCTCACCTGAAAGGAACACATGAGGGACTCGTCAACGCTCATCATGCCCCCAGCGTTATCAAACTCCCCGCAGTAGTTGGGAGCCGAGAACAGCGTCACCAGCTGCCGTTTGGCAAAAAACTCATAGCCGTCCTCAACAACCTTCCAGTACAGAACAACACATGAGTTAATGAACCTTCTTTAGAGATGCATCCACATGAACATAGCCATCATACATTAGGCTCTACCTGGTGGGCTCTGCAGATGAGGTCCAGGTCGTGGCGGTTGAGGAACTTGCTGACCACGTCAGCCCCAAAGGTGAAGGAGACACCCCGGTCGTTTTCCCCCCATCCCTGCACGTCTTTGTCTGGATCCGACCACAGCAGATCACACAGCAGTCCTAGCACAGAGAGAGTGCAGTCAGAGCCACCACAAATACGGCACATGTACCACACACACACACGTTTACACACCTGTGTCAGGGACATCAGTTGGCCTCATGATGCGTCGAATTTGCTCCATGGACTGTAGATCAGGAGAGAGACCTGAGGAAGAGGGATGATTGTGAATTAATAATATTCATAGAAAAATAATTGATAGAAAAGCACCCACGAATACCTCCATGGCAGCAGAAGATCTTCTCATCGATTATAGCGGCGATGGGCAGACAGTTGAAGCAATCTGTGAAGGTCTTCCACAGCTTTATGTTGAATCTGCGTTTGCCTGGGGTACACAACATAGAAAGACATGGAATTACATAAAGTAATGCATAAAGGAGTATATAAAACATTAAGAACACCTGCTCTTTCCATGACACCAGGTGAAAGCTATGATCCCTTACTGATGTCACTTGTTAAATCCACTTCAAATCAATATTGATGAACAATATGAGCGTAGCTTTTTGTTTTTAGCCTAGAGACAATTGAGACTGGATTGTTTGTGCCTTTGAATTGGGTATGGTAGGTGCCAGGCTCACCGGTTTGATTATGTCAACACTGCTGGGTTTATAACGCTCAACAGTTTCTCGTGTGTATCAAGAATGGTCCACCACCCCAAATATATCCAGCCAACTTGACACAACTGTGGGAAGCATTGGAGTCAACATGCGCCAGCATCCCCGTGGAACACTTTCAACACCTTGTAGAGTCCATGCCCAGATGAATAGAGACTGTTCTGAGGTGGTGCAACTCAATATTAGGAAGGTGTTCCTAATGTTTGGTATACTCAGTAGAGAACACAAAACCATTGCCATTATGAATTCCATTTGTGTGTTGGCCCTTTCCACAAAAAGTGCCGCAGACACAGAAAGATAACCGATTCAGGGTGTGTATGTGTGTGAGAGACACTGCTTCCTGTCTTACACTCATCATAGAAACCGTAGATGCGGTTGATGGAAGCACACTCGTGGTTGCCTCTGAGTAGGAAGAAGTTCTCGGGGTATTTGATCTTGTAGGCCAGCAGTAGACAGATGGTCTCCAGGGACTGCTTGCCTCGGTCCACGTAGTCTCCCAGGAAAAGGTAGTTAGCCTCCGGCGGGAAGCCCCCGTACTCAAAGAGCCGCAGCAGGTCTGTGTACTGGCCATGGATATCACCTAGTGGGAGAACGAGAGCAGAGAGGTTATGAGACAACCATTATTTTAGGTTCTTTATCCAGGGTAGTCACATTGAGATTGACATAGCCTGGACAATTGGCAGGAGTGGAGAGTGAGCTTGATCCAGATTGTCCTTGCTGGAAGGGAGATGGCCACATCCTGTAGAGCAGCAGACACTTGAGGGAGACACATACCACTTACATCCTACTGCTCTACTTACTGAGCTAGGCCTATATCTCTCCAATGTGTTATCCTAGCCTCTCCTTTCTCTCTGACATGTTGGTTTAAAGACAACTGTGTGTGGGCGAGGATGCCCTTTTCACGTTCATGTAAATTCACAAACATTAGGCCTATGTCTTTATTCAGACAGCTGATATTTTTCTAACCCTGCTATTTCTCATATGCTATTTGTCCTCTCAGGGGGAAAGAAAGAGGGCCCAGGAGTAAGGATATAGCAGTAGGAAGGAAGAGGAATAATTCATTGTACTGACCGCAGATTTTGAGCGGAGCCTCCAGCTCCAGTAGAATGGGCTGACTGAGGAAGATCTCCCGGGACTTGATGCACAACCCCCGCACCTCCGCCTCCGTCATCTGGACTATCTTCCCTGGACGACATCCTCGTACTTGAGAGAAAGATAGGGCTATCAATCACAACCACGAGTCATGACCCTTCTCTCCATTTTAAATCGTGCTGGCTTTAAATGTGTAATGTGCTTTTCATTGTCTTCAAACCAGTGCAGAATATGCAACCACTTAAAGTGGCAATCTGCTGTTGAAACAAAGTGTTCGCCCCACCTGTTTCGTTAAACAGCTGAGGGACAGGGCTGGAGAAGTGTAACCAGTCAAATTCATAGACAGTAGGGTTGTCCCGACTTTGTCGAGATGTTTTAAAAAAGAACCGACGACGACATGTACACTACCGTTCAAAAGTTTGGGGTCACTTAGAAATGTTCTTGTTTTCCATGGAAACATACATGAAATGAGTTGCAAAATGAATAGGAAATATAGTCAAGACATTGGCAAGGTTATAAATAATGATTTTTAATTGAAATGGTGTCCTTCAAACTTTTCTTTTGCCAAAGAATCGTCCATTTGCAGGAATTACAGCCTTGTAGACCTTTGGCATTCTAGTTGTCAATTTGTTGAGGTAATCTGAAGATATTTCACCCTATGCTTCCTGAAGCACCTCCCACAAATTGGCTTGATGGGCACTTCTTACGTAACATACTGCTCCCAAGCTCAATAGGGTTGAGATCCGGTGACAATAATGGAGTGGCCAGCACAGACAGAATACCAGCTGACGGCTTCTTCCCTAAATAGTTCCTGCATAGTTTGGAGCAGTGTTTTGGGTCATTGTCCTGTTGGAGGAGGAAATTGGCTCCAATTAAGCGCCGTCCACAAGGTATGGCATGGCGTTGCAAAATGGAATGTTACCCTTCCTTCAAGATCCCTTTTATCCTGTACAAATCTCCCAATTCACCACCACCAAAGAACCCCCAGACCATCACATTGCCTCCACCATGCTTGACAGATGGGGTCAAGCACTGCTCCAGCAACTTTTCCTTTTTTCTGCATCCCACGAATGTTCTTCTTTGTGATCCGAACACCTCAAACTTAAATAAGTCTGTCCATAACACTTTTTTCCAATCTTCCGCTGTCCAGTGTCTGTTATTTTGCCCATCTTAATCTTTTATTTTTATTGGCCAGACTGAGAAGGCTTTTCTTGCAACACCCGCGGAGTTGCCTCTTCACTGTTGACGTTGAGACTGGTGTTTTGCGAGTACTATTTAATGAAGCTGCCAGTTGAGGACTTGTGAAGCGTCTGTTTCTCAAACTAGGCACAAATGTACTTGTCCTCTTGCTCAGTTGAGCACCGGGGCCTCCTGGATTCAAACCAGTGTCTGTAGTGACGGCTCTAGCACTGAGATGCAGTGCCTTACACCACTGCGCCACTTGGGAGCCCACAATTAGTTTGGCTAATACTTTTCAGGGAGTCACTAGGTGACTTAGGCAAGCTCCCTGCTAGTGGTCTGGATGGAATTGAATTGGGATTAAGGATGTCCATTTTGCTGCTGAGCAAACACATTTCCGTGCCGAGTAACTGACCCTCATTGTCAGAATTGTTTTTCTTTTTTAAAATGACATGATCAACAGAAAATACTATGCATGCATACAAGGAACTGACATTTTTCAATAAGAGCTTAATGGAAACATGCAACAACAGCAAGCCTGTCGTCAGCTAATAAAATGTTATTTTCAAACATTTGCATGAAAAAAAAAATTCTAAACAGCGCACCTAATGTGAGGAGTTCCATATGTGACAGACAAAAATCTCTTATATACTTAGAAAGAGGGGGAATCTAATAGCAACCACTTGGATGGGTTGCTAATATGACTAGGATTGTACATTTGGCTTCTGGAAAAACAAAGAAAGTTGATATAAAAACCGAGAGAAAGGCTGGTTAATGGCACAATGAAGTCCTTATGAAATAATTGCCTCCATGTTTCTATAGTGAGATTTTGGCTTGGCTACCTTTGAAGCACGGTAAGAAATGATGCTAAGCTACAGAACTGTTTTGCTAGCACAGACTGGAATATGTTTCGGGATATATATATATATATATATATATATATATATATATATATATATATATATATATATATATATGTAAATGACAATTACAACAATACTGAATGAACAATGAACACTTATTTTAACTTAATATAATACATAAAATCAACGTAGCCTCAAATAAATAATGAAACATGTTTAATTTAGTTTAAATAATACAAAAACACAGTGTTGGAGGAGAAAGTAAAAGTGCAATATGTGCCATGTAAAAAAAGCCAATGTTTAAGTTCCTTGCTCAGAACATATTACCAGTTAAGAAGTTTTAGGTTGTAGTTATTATAGGAATAATGACACGTCGACTATTTCACTCTATGCCATTTGTATTTCATATACCTTTGACTATTGGATATTCCTATAGGCACTTTAGTATTGCCAGCCTAATCTCGGGAGTTGATAGGCTTGAAGTCATAAACAGCGCGGTGCTTCAAGCATTGCTAAGAGCTGCTGGCAAACGCAGTAATGTGCTGTTTGAATGAATGCTTACGAGCCTGCTGCTGCCTACCACCGCTCAGTCAGACTGCTCTATCAAATATCAACTCATAAACTTAATTATAATATAATAAACACACAGAAATATGAGCCTTTGGTCATTAATATGGTCAAATCTGTAAAGTATTATTTCAAAAACAAAACATTTATTCTTTCAGTGAAATACGGAACCGTTCTGTATTTTATTGAACGGGTGGCAACCTTAAGTCTAAATATTGCTGTTACACTGCACAACCTTCAATGCTATGTCATAATTATGTAAAATTCTGGCAAATTAATTATGGTCTTTGTTAGGAAGAAATGGTCTTCACACAGTTTGTAACGAGCCGGGCAGCCCAAACTGCTGCATATACCCCGACTCCGCTTGCACTGAACGCAAGAGAAGTGACAATTTCCTTAGTTAATATAGCCTGCTAACATTAATTTATTTTAACTAAATATGCAGGTAAAAAACAATTATACTTCTGTGTATTGATTTTAAGAAAGGCATTGATGTTTATGGTTGGGTACATTTGTGCAACGATTTTGCTTTTTTAGCAAATGCACTTTTGTTAAATCATCACCCGTTTGGCGAAGTAGGCTGTGAGTCGATGATAAATTAACAGGCACCACATTGATTATATGCAACGCAGGACAAGCTAGATAACCTAGGAATATCATCAATTATGTGTAGTTAACTAGTCATTAAGTGAAGATTAAACTTATCTTATAAAATATAATCAATGCTAGCTAGCAACTTAGCCTGGCTCCTTGCATCCACCAGGTCATTTTGATGCTGCACTCGCGTAACAGGTGGTCAGCCTGCCATGCAGTCTCCTTGTGGATTGCAATGTAATCGGCGTCCCCCTAATTAAATCGGCCATGCCGATTAATCGGTCGCCCTCTAGTACATACCCCAACCAGAAGCCATGGATAAAAGGCAACATCCACATTGAGCTAAAGGCTAGAGCTGCCGCTTTCACGGAGCTGGAGTCTTATAAGAAATCCCGCTATGCCACCCGACAAACCATCAAACAGGCAAAGCATCAATAGAGGACTAAGATCGAATCGTACTACACCGGCTTTGATGCTCGTTGGATGTGGCAGGGCTTGTAAACCATTACAGACTACAAAGGGAAGCACAGCCGAGAGCTGCCCAGTGACACGAGCCTACCAGACGAGCTAAACTACTTCTATGCTCGCTTCGAGGAAAATTGCACTGAAACATACACGAGAGCACTAGCTGTGCCGGAAGACTGTGTGATCATGCTCTCCGCAGCCGATGTCAGTAAGACCTTTAAACAGGTCAACATTCACAAGGCCGCAGGGCCAGACGGATTACCAGGACGTGTACTGCAAGCATGCACTGACCAACTGGCAAGTGTCTTCACTGACATTTTAAACGTCTCCATGTCCGAGTCTGTAATACCAACATGTTTTAAGCAGACCATCATAGTGCCTGTGCTAGAGGTCGACCGATTAATCGGAATGGCCGATTAATTAGGGCCGATTTTAAGTTTTCATAACAATCGGAAATATGTATTTATGGACACCGATTTAGTCTGTTTTTTGTGTTTTTTTTACACCTTTATTTAACTAGGCAAGTCAGTTAAGAACACATTCTTCTTTTCAATGACGGCCTAGGAACGGTGGGTTAACTGCCTCGGTTGTGCAATGAAACAGGAATATTTAGACTAATGGATGCCACCCCTTAGATAAAATTTGGAACGGTTCCGTATTTCACTGAAAGAATAAACGTCGTTTTCGAGATGATAGTTTCCGGATTTGACCATATTAATGACCTAAGGCTCGTATTTCTGTGTGTTATGTTATAACTAAGTCTATGATTTGATAGAGCAGTCTGACTGAGCGATGGTAGGCACCAGCAGGCTCGTAAGCATTCATTCAAACAGCACTTTCGTGCGTTTTGCCAGCAGCTCTGTTGTGATTCAAGCATTGCGCTGTTTATGACTTCAAGCCTATCAACTCCCGAGATTAGGCAGGTGTAACCGATGTGAAATGGCCAGCTAGTTAGCGGGGTGCACGCTAATAGCGTTTCAAACGTCACTTGCTCTGAGACTTGGGAGTGGTTGTTCCCCTTGCTCTGCATGGGTAACACTGCTTCAAGGGTGGCTGCTGTCGATGTGTTCCTGGTTCGAGCCCAGGTAGGAGCGAGGAGAGGGACGGAAGCTATACTGTTACACTGGCAATACTAAAGTGCCTATAAGAACATCCAATAGTCAAAAGGTTAATGAAATACAAATGGTATAGAGAAATAGTCCTATTATTCCTATAATAACTACAACCTAAAACTTCTTACCTGGGAATATTGAAGACTCCTGTTAAAAAGGAACCACCAGCTTTCATATGTTCTCATGTTCTGAGCAATGAACTTAAACGTTAGCATTCTTACATGGCACATATTGCACTTCTACTTTCTCCTCCAACACTTTGTTTTTGTAGTATTTAAACCAAATTGAACATGTTTCATTATTTATTTGAGGCTAAATTGATTTTATTGATGTATTATATTAAGTGAAAATAAGTGTTCATTCAGTATTGTTGTAATTGTCATTATTACAATATATATATATATATATATATATATATATATTTTGTAATAATGACAATATTATATATATATATATATATATATAAAATAAATCGTCCGATTAATTGGTATAGGCTGTTTTTGGTCCTCCAATAATCAGTATCGGCGTTGAAAAATCATAATCGGTCAACCTCTAGCCTGTGCCCAAGAACACTAAGGTAACCTGCCTAATGGACTACCAACCCATAGCACTCACGTCTGTAGCCATGAGGTGCTTTGAAAGGTTGGTCATTGCTCACATCAACACCATTATCACAGAAACCCTAGACCCACTTCAATTTGCATACCACTCCAACAGATCCACAGAGATTGCACTCCACACTGCCCTTTCCCACCTGGACAAAAATAGCACCTGTGAGAATGCTATTCATTGACTACAGCTCAGCATTCAACACCATACTGCCCTCAAAGCTCATCAATAAGCTAAGGACCCTGAGACTAAACACCTCCCTCTGCAACTGGATTCTAGACTTACTGACGGGCCACCCCCAGGTGGTAAGGGTAGGTAACAACATATTCGCCACGCTGATCCTCAACACAGGGGCCCCTTAAGGGTGCGTGCTCAGTCCCCTTCTGTACTCCATGTTTACTCATGACTGCACGGCCAGGCACAACACCATCATTAAGTTTGCCGATGACACAACGGTGGTAAACCTGATCACCGACAACGATGAGACAGCCTATAGGGAGGTCAGAGACCAGGTCGTGTGGTGCCAGGACAACAAGCTCTACCTCAACATGATCAAGATAAAGGAGATGATTGTGGACTACAGGAAAAAAGAGGACCAGAAACACCCCCATTCTCATCGACGGGGCTGCAGTGGAGCAGGGTTAAGAGCGTCAAGTTCCTTGGTGTCCAAGCACACCAAGACAGTCACGAAGAGGGCACGACAAAACCTATTCCCCCTCAGGAGACTGAAAAGATTTGGCATGAGTTCTCAAATCCTCAAAAGGTTCTACCATCGAGAGCATCCTGACTGGTTGCGTCACTGCCTGGTATGGCAACTGTTCGGGCTCTGACCCCAAGGCACTACAAGAGGGTAGTGCGAACGGCCCAGTACATCACTGGGGCCAAGCTTCCTGCCATCCAGGACCTCTATACCAGGCGGTGTCAGAGGAAGGCCCTAAAAAGATTCCAGACACCCTAGTCATAGACTGTTCTCTCTGCTACCGCACGGCAAGCAGTACCGAAGCACCAAGTCTAGGTCCAATAGGCTTCTTAACATCAGAGAGTAGCTGTTATCTATGCATAGTCACTTTAATAACTCTATCTACATGTACATATGACCTCAACTAACCAGTGCCCCCCTGTATATAGTCTTGCTATCATTATTTTACTGCTGCTCTTTAATTACTTGTTACTTTTAGTTCTTATATATATTTTTAAACTGCATTGTTGGTTAGCGGCTCGTAAGTAAGCAGTTGTATTCGGCTCATGTGACTAATAACATTTGATTTTTACTTTAAATGCCTCATTATTTGAAATAAGTCAAACGATTGGGTTTCAAACAATTATACTGCTTCAAGCTCACATTGCAAAGTGGTGGGGGACTCGTTGATAGCCTGCCTACCATTGACTATAGCCTATACACTCGATTGGGGAACGGGAGGTGAGCTAGTTGAGATTTAGAAATAAAAATAAAAATAGTAGCACTTTCCACTCCTGTACCAGCCTTTTTTAGGAGCTGCTTCCGCACTGTCTGACAGGTGATAGGCTATTCCGTTCCTAAAACTAGGCTCTGTATGCTTTGCAAATGTGACAAATAAGATACATGAAGACCAATGTAAAACTACACACACACCAATTTTATTCCTCACAATTATGAAAATTAACCGATAGACTGGTAAGCATGACTGGTCAAGTGTATTTTCCAGGGCTAACCAATTGGGCTAACCAATGAAAGGTTATCCATTAACATCCCTAATTGGGATTTTTCAAAGGCCTGCAATTTCAGTTCAGCAATGTGCTGAACTGAATAAAACAGGTGGTTGTCACTTTTGCTGAGTGTTCCAAGTGGGACAGTGTCACGAAAAGGTGTTTGATGGCAAAATGTACAGCGTGTAATATCAGGTTAACTGTGGTCTTCAACATCTCAACAATTTATATGAAAAAAGAAATCCAGACAAAACATGCTTTTCATGTCGGCTGAAGTGTGACATCTTCCAAAGGTGATTTCAGTACAGAAAATAAAACGCCCAGGTGGGTACATACCAAACCAACATTGAAAGCAGTTTGTAAAATGACTAACTCGCTACAGATGCGAAACTGAGTAGACGTCAATGGCAGGTTAAAGCAATGTTGTGACTGCTCGAGTTGACGCATACTAGCTAACTCGGGCTTTTCTGTGTTATTGCTACCTATAACGTTACACATAGATATGACTAAGTTAGAGGCATTCTTACTTCACTAACAACGTAATAGCCCCTATACAGCCCTGCGTTGAAAACAAATCTGAATCTAGCTAGCTTAACTGACTACCTAGCAACACGGACGGAGAGGGGTGTGTGTTCACGCTGGCAAAGCCCCCTCTCATCAAGATTTAAAAGCTAACACGAGCAATAAAAATGTGCATACACATATATATATAAATAACATCCATGTCCTGCGCTAGGCAAAGAGTATCTAACTAGCTAATTTCGTAAACTAGAGTAACGTTTGCTTGCTTGATCATATATCTAACGTTACTGTAACACACCGCGTTAGCTAGCATAACACAAATCAAATGTGACAGCATATATTTATATTCAAACAGATGTTGCTTTTTTGGCAAATTAACTAACTAGTTACAGTAAAATGGTAGTTACCTAAACAGGGCATAACACAGTTAGCTAAGGCTAAAGTCACTAGTTTGTTGAACCACTCTCCCAGTCCCACCTTTCTCCTCTGACGCGTTAGCTAGCAAGCAAAGTCAACTGGCGTCACCAAATATGATTTTACATTCGTTCTTCGACACCTGAAAATGACATAAAATTGTTACATCCTTTTTCTTTGCTGTCCCCACCAAGTAACCACACGGTTAATTGCAAAACAAAAACAGCATACCTTCAAGCAATCGAGAGATGATGCTGTCAACGTTGAGCTCGCTTTCCGCCATTTTCTTTGAAACACTAAAAACTACTACGCAGAGAGAACTACGTCGTGCTCACCAGCAGAGGGCGTGGTCTACTACTGTACAAACGGTGTAGTTTATTTTGGTTCACTCAGGCTTTCTGTATTTTGGCAAAGATTTGTAACCAGCAGTACGGTACGAGCTTTTTTTAAATCGTATTTGGGGGTACAAAACATTTTGCAGGTAGCTTTCTTTACCCTTCATTGAAGCTGACCTGCCTGCAAACAAAGTACATTCTAAGTTTATTAACATAATTTGGGGATATCCATTACTTTTATTGTAACCCCTCTATCATAGCTCTATCAAATATTAACATGGTGAGGCAACTTGTTGTGTACCCTCAATAAAATACCCCCCCTTTCTCTCTTTGTTAATCTCCATGGACAATGGCTCCAACTTCTATTGCAATGGGCTTGGGTTACGCTGACCTATTCATCCTGGTAATTCATAGGGGCTCACATGATGCAATTGAATGCCAACATTTCTCTTGAAATACCCAATGACATAGTTACTGACAATTTAACCATTTCGGTTGATACAAAGCTAAATTATTGTCCATGCCACCTACATGCTTTTGACACTGTATTTCCACATTCAAACTATAAAAAAGTATTTGTTATCTGTTGCTGAATATCATTAGAAACCAGTTCCTTTCATCTCAACCTCTTTCTCTCCCATTTTCCTCTTATTCCGCCGTTCTCTGCAGGACATGAGTAGCCATGTGATTCCCCAGCCGATCAGTAAGCCAGTGACGCCCAGCAACACGGGCACCCACACAGGTATGGAGGAGTCACACCGGGGCACAGGGCTGGGGGTGGTGGTGTTAGTGACTGGGACAGGGGTGGTAGTGGTAACAGGTGGACTCGGGAGGCTATTGACCTTAGTGAAGATGAAGGGTTGATCCTAAAGGAGAGAGCAAATTTCAGTTCAGGGGAAACTAACCTGAGCATAGATCTTCTTCTTAGACATTGTAAGAAATAGCTTTCAGTAGGGGATATGACTAAAATGGTCTACTACTCAACCAACACACTCGACAACCCACACATACTGTCAAGTAAGCCGACAACTGACTCACTGATTGCCAATTCAGCCAACACCTGATCAACCCTGCTATAAAAAAAAACAGCATAGACCAGCATGCATTTCCAGCTGGTCCTTGCTTGTCTATGCTGGTCCATATTGGCCTATGCTGGTCAAGCTGCTCTGACCAGCATGGTCTAGCTCAGGGATGGGCAACTTTGATTGGGGTGGGGGCCACAAAAAAATCTGAACTCATCATAAGGGGCTCCACTCTTGACATCGGAGATAAGTTTTAGATTTAATTTCCTGCCATTCTTGTTTGCCATGGGCTGTAGGGAAATGTTGCAATTTTAAAGCAAGTTTGCTTCAATTCTGCACATTTTGCCATGGGGTTGTGAGAAGATATTGAAATGTTATAATTAATTTCCTGCAATTCTACTCATTTTGCCATGTGACAGGGGACAAAATAGCAGTTTAACAGCTAATTTCCTGCAATTCTACACATTTTGCTCTGACAGTTACTGACATAACAAGAGAAAACTTCTGATGCACAACCAGATTTTGAAATTGTACTTTGAGTATTTTACTATTCTAACACTCAACAGTAAGTTCAAATCATATCAAAGTTTATTTGTCACGTGCACCGAATACAACAGGTATTACAGTGAAATGCTTACTTACAGGCTCTAAACAATAGTGCAAAAAAGGTATTAGGTATTAGGTGAACAATAGGTAAGTAAAGAAATGCAAACAACAGTAAAAAGACAGTGAAAAATAACAGTAGCGAGGCTATAAAAGTAGCGAGGCTACATACATACCAGTTAGTCAGACTGATTGAGGTAGTATGTATATGTAGATATGGTTAAAGGGACTATGCATATATGATGAACAGAGAGTAGTAGTAGCGTAAAAGAGGGGTTGGCGGGTGGTGGGTGGGACATAATGCAGATAGCCCGGTTAGCCAATGTGCGGGAGCACTGGTTGGTCGGGCCAATTGAGGTAGTATGTACATGAATGTATAGTTAAAGTGACTATGCATATATGATAAAGTTGAGACTGAGTAAAAAAAAAAATTATATATATGTACAGTGGGGCAAAAAAGTATTTAGTCAGTCACCAATTGTGCAAGTTCTCCCACTTAAAAAGATGAGAGGCCTGTAATTTTCATCGTAGGTACACTTCAACTATGACAGACAAAATGAGGGAAAAAATCCAGAAAATCACATTATAGGATTTTTAATGAATTTATTTGCAAATTATGGTGGAAAATAAGTATTTAACTTATAAGTAAGTAACCCGTGGTCCTCATGAGAGCCAGTTTCATCATAGAGCTTGAGGGTTTTTGAGACGCACTTGAAGAAACTTTCAAAATTCTTGTAATTTTCCAGGTTGACTGATCTTCATGTTTTAAAGTAACGATGGACTGTTGTTTCTCTTTGCTTATTTGAGCTGCTCTTGCCATAATATGGACTTGGTCTTTTACCTTAATAGAGCTATCTTCTGTATACCACCCCTAACTTGTCACGACACAACTGATTGGCTCAAACGCATTAAGAAGGAAAGACATTCCACAAATTAATTTTTTAGAAGGCACACCTGTTAATTGAAATGCATTCCAGGTGACTACCTCATGAAGCTCGTTGAGAGAATGCCAAGCATGTGCAAATCTGTCATCAAGGCAAATGGTGGCTACTTTAAAGAATTTCAAATATAAAATATTATTATTTCATATGTGTTATTTCATAGATTTGATGTCTTCACTATTATTCTACAATATAGAAAATAGTAAAAATTAAGAAAAACCCATGAATGAGTAGGTGTGTCCAAATGTTTGACTGGTACTGTATATATATTTAGATTTTTTGTGGGGGAATTTATCCGTGGCCTACAAAAGTTGCCCATCCCTAGTCTAGCTGGTCAAGCTGGTCTGACCAGCAGGGTCTAGCTGGTTCATAGATTGTATATATACTGTAAATGGATAACGCCATTGATCACGTGACACCATTCATTCCTATGTGAAGACTCAATAGCGCATTTGAAGCCAAGGGGAAGATTTCAATTGCATTCTCTTTGCATCCTCTCTCCTCTTATCGTTCTAAAAACAAATTGGAGGAGAAGGTCAGGGGAAAGGGACCTCTGTCTTTCTCATCCAATGTGTTTTGAGTAGGAGACGAGGAGACAGGATGCGTGCAGTATGCCCTTGAGATCTTCCCATAGAAGTAGATTTTTAGCTTAATAAAATAGATGTCTCATAGAGACATGCAGATTGAGCTAGTCCAGGAAGTAACGTTGCAGGCTAGGTCAGTGCTGCCCCCTCTCATTGAGGATCGCAAGTTGAAGGCCGACCGGACCGCGGTACTGCAGGTTGCTGGTAGAATCTAAATGATATTTTCTGGTTTCCTGGTTGCTAAAATTCTTATTGTTAATTGTATTTCAGTTTATTTGGCAAAACAAGCAGTCATTGTGTAGAGAATTGTACCATCTAAACCGGTGTGAAATATATTTTCCATATCCACAAATATTTTCTTTTCAGCTGTTTGAAGCTGGTGTACAAAACCGAAAATAAAAGATGCAAAAATGAAACTTAAGAACGGGAGGCATAGGAATAGCGCACATAGAACATATCCACCGCTTCTTAGACTTGCTTTCAATGACAAAGTCAGATCTATAACTCACATTTCTATGTGAATTTGGTCGGGTCACCTAAAAAGTTACATATTGTAGCTATAATGTCTGCAATTTTAAATAATTGGTTCAAGGACATACACTATATATACAAAAGTATCTAGACACTCCTTGAAATTAGTGGATTTGGCTATTTTGGCAAAACCGTTGCTGAAATGTGTATAAAATCAAGCACACAGCCATGCACACAGACTTTCAACATGGTACCGTCGTAGGATGCCACCTTTCCAACAAGTCAGTTCATGAAATGTCTGTCCTGCTAGAGCTACTCCGGTCAACCGTAAGTGCTGTTATTGTGAAGTAGAAACGTATAGGAGCAACAATGGCTCAGTTACGAAGTGGTAGGCCACACAAGCTCACAGAACAGGACCACCAAGTGCTGAAGCGCATAGTGCTTAATAATGTCTGTCTTTGGTTGCAACACTCACTACAGAGTTCCAAGCTTCACCATCTGGCAGTCCGACGGACAAATATGGGTTTGGCAATTCCAGGAAAACGCTACCTGCCCGAATGCATAGTGCCAACTGTAAAGTTTGGCGGAGGAGGAATAATGGTCTGGGGCTGGTTTTCATGGTTCGGGCTAGGCCCCTTAGTTCCAGTCTAGGAAAATCTTAACGCTTCATCATACAATGACATTCTAGACTATTCTGTGCTTCCAACTTTGTGTCAACAGTTTGGGGAAGGCCCTTTCCTGTTTCAGCATGACAATGCCCACATGCACAAAGCGAGGTCCATACAGAAATGGTTTGTTGGAATCGGTGTAGAAGAACTTGACTGGCCTGCACAAAGACCTGACCTCAACTACATCGAACAATTGGGATGAATTGGAACACCATCCGCGAGCCAAGCCTAATTGCCCAACCTTACTAATGCGCTTATGGCTGAATGGAAGCAAGTTCCCACAGCAATGTTCCCACATCTAGTAGGAAGTCTTCCCAGAAGAGTGGAGACTGTTATGGCAGCAAAGGGGGGACAAACTCCATATTAATGCCCGTGATTTTGGAATGAGAAGTTGGACAAGCAGGTGTCCACATACTTTTGGTCATGTAGTGCACAGCTGGTCTAATAGAAGCAAGTATTGGCACCACGAATGTCTAACAAAGAACACAACAGCCTGTGGTCGCCCTTGAACTTCTGGGCTTCTATGAGAGGGGGCAGTCATTGTCACCAAGGCTGGTCACCAGCGAAACCAGTACTAGTCACCAGCATATAATGGTCTATGCAGTTTTTTCAGCAGGGAAACTTTTCCCCAATAAATGTTGTGTTCATGTCATGTGCATTCAGCATACCTCAGAGGGGCAGTTGATCTTGGTGCGGTTGTATGTGAAGTTGTTGTAGCCCTGCTTCATGCCTACCGGCTCCAACTGTAAAAGCAAAACAATAACGTTGTCAGACCACAAACCTGTATGCCTGGAAATACACTGACCATAGAGCTCATGTGTTTTGAGTTAAGCTTCAGAGGGGCAGGAAGCCTAGTGGTTAGAGCGTTGGACGAGTAACTGAAAAGTTGCAAGATCGAAACTCAGAGCTGACAAGGTAAAAATCTGTTGTTCTGCCCCTGAACAAGGCAGTTAACCCACTGTTCCTAGGCCGTAATTGAAAATAATAATTTGTTCTTAAATGACTTGCCTAGTTAAATAAAGGTCAAATAAAAAAAGAGTGCTCTCTATGTAGCCTGGTCCCAGATATGTGGGTGCTGTCTTGAAAATGAACATGGGGATTTGGCAAGACAGCACAAACAGATCTGGGACCCTCACTACCCTTTATGTGGCTGTCTTTACCATGTTGTTCCAGAGAGCAATGGCCATCTCAGCGTGTGCTCGCTCACTGATGTGGAAACAGTCCACTGAGAAGAAACTCAGGTCAGGCTTCCCAATCTGAGGAGACAAGAGAACGCAGTGTCAGTGTGTGTGTGTGTTTGTGCGGGCTTGCGCATACATGCATGCATGTGTGTGTGTGCGCAGTTAAACCACACTCACCCCAATGAGAGGGACAAATACGTTTCGTAAGTAGGGTTGAACAACTACAGTGAAGTCCTCTCGCCCATCATAGCGCACCCCAGAGACCAGTCTCTCAGTCTCGATCTGGACAGAAGCACAGAGAGGGTAGAGAGAACAAAGAGACACTGTTAAGTATTGTAGAATTGTGTCGGATTGATCGGATCACATCGAATCCCTGTATCTTTATCTGTGGAGCTTATGTATCTCTGAGTAACACACTTTACATGACACATTGGAACATTGGCAAAGACCCTCCAAATCCCAGATTTTTTAAGACTGGTAGTTCAGACCTTTTTCTGCACTTACCTGGTACTCCTGGTTGATCTGCCTAACCTCCGCAAGCTCAGGAGAATTCTCTTCAGGGTTCAAAAAGCAGGGGCAAGCATTCCTGTGCAAAAACAAAGACACTTGAGAGGAAGCATTCTGAATATACACATTCTACCGACATACAATGCAATGGGTGTGGCTGCCGTCTTCGTGGGGGAATGGGGAGGTCCCAAACAAACCTCTGTATGAGGTTGCAGACCAGATCGTTCTTCCTGACACTCCTCAACGGATTCATTTCCAGAACCTCGATAACATTGACCATTACCCTGGGTACCTTAGCGAGAGAGATGGAGGGAGAGAGAAAAGAGGGGTTTAGATCTTTAGATTCTGCAAACGATCCTTGTTGAGTAAGTACAGGCTTTCACCTATAATAGATCTCCATTACCAAGCTGTCCATCACTTACCTCTTTGTACAGCATGTCCAGGCTCAACATCAGATTCTCACTGTAGTTCTTGGGTGTAAGGTTGTTCTGTGCAAAGAAGAGCATACAGTAAATAACACTATTTTTAACACTACCACAGTTCTCCAGTGTGCAACAAAGTTATTAAGATTGTAATACTTTTTTGTGTCTTTTGTTTGACTTTAGGATAAGACTACATACATGGTCCATGCAATAATCACACAGATCCCTGGCACCAACTAATAAGGTCACTAGCTTCCAATCCTGTTCAAAATTCACCTTCTGTGTGGAAGACGAAGGGATACAATGAGAAGAGAGAAAAAGATTATAGATAGATTATAGATTATCATACACTTATATAATACAACAATATGGAATTATGATTACTAATTGAGTCCAGTATAACTATTCAACACATTGAAGAGGTTGCGTCCCAAATTGAAAACGATTCTCCATGTGGTGCACTACTTTGACTAGGGCCCATAGAACTCTGGTCAAAAGTAGAGCACTATGTATGGAACAGGTGCCAATGGGACATAGAACAGAGTCTCACCTTGTCATCTTTCATGGCCTTGATGAGAGCTTGGACTTGGGCTGCGATGTCACTACAAGAGACATTTGTTCAAATGTGGTGTTTATTATGCCTTTATTCAAATGAGAAGAAAATACAGGAGAAACTCAGAGGGAGGTGATAGGCTAGCAGCCAGAGCTGCTGGAAATGAAAGGATGACACAAAAGAAAAGGATGGGAAATAGATTGACAGGAAAAAGAGGACAGTGAGTGGACGAGGGAACAGAGAGGTCTAAACTTAGCTCTCTACTCACAAGGCCATGGCTCCAGGCACCGCCATGTTGAAGCCGTTATTCTGCAGAAAGCCCTGACCCTTGGAGAATCCCTGGAGGGAAGGGTTGAATTTCTTCAGGATGTCTGAGAAAGAGAGATGGGAAATACTTATTGGCTTATTCTGGTAAAGCACACAGACATTTCAGTATCAAATGGTCCATTTTAGCTAAACTACAGAGAGGGTGCTTGATGAAGAATGTTTCCTCTATACAAGGAGGCTGCACTCCAAAGGAATGTCATGATATCATATGCTGAGACCGCCATCTTGTGGATATGTGGAATGCTGCAAAGCCACAAGATCATGGGACGGGCGATGTCATGTCTTGTGCACTGTGAATTCATTGCAGTCTTTCTCCAAAGATGTGACAGAAACGGGTCGTATGTGAAATCATCAGTGTGAGGAAGCTACTCTGAAAATATAGCGTACCAAGCTACAAATTACTTCACCCCGGAAGAAGTTAAGAAACGTATAGTTTACTTAACTTTTCAAAAGTAGCTCACTACATCCAAACTGCTGAGTAAAAAAATGTCATACCTAAATCTGAAATGCCATAGACTACAAATTGCAAGAACAGATCACTCTGGAGTCAGATGTTAACCGAATTTGTAATTTATCCTACTAAACACAAAAAACGAGTTTTCCTTTAAAATGAGCCAATAGAATCAGTGACAAGAGGAAATAGTGACTCACTTGGTAGTGTGGTGACTGTGTCCAAGGTCTGATCTCCTCCGATACTGCAGAAATGCGCACACATTTAGTCAATTTCACTGTTGACAATTGTTAAAAAAACAGTATGGCAGTGTCAATGTACTCTGCAAGTGGTCCATAATATGTATGCTGTGTAGTTTGACTATTTTTCTGCATGATTCATTACAGTAGGTACCTCCATGACACTCCTTTATACTGCGTGTTGAGTTGCAACACGTTCTTTGCCTTGGCTCCAACTGCTGCCTGCAAACAGATTACAACAAAGGCACATAAACAACCCATTATGTAACAAATATACTGTATCCTCTCAGCACAAAGGATAATATAACAGTCAGACACAAGCATGTACTGCTGGTACATTAGTATGCATATGAATACACTTGGCTTGCACAAACACTTAGAACATCAATGGGGCATCACTAATGCCAAACGACTCCCTGATAACAAATTATTAGATGGTTCATATCAGGGTTTTTCTGGATCAAAAAGTGGCTAAGGTGGTGGGCATGGCAGGGGGCGTGGCAGAGGGCATGGCGATATTCCAAGATGGCGTAGCAGTGCGGACGTGTTTGTTGTTGTCCCGTGTAAATGTTCTGTTTTTTCATATTTTTTTGTTGTATATATGTATTTCAATATATTTAAACCTTTTTTTCTATTTTCAAATTAAATATACCTTCCAGCAACCCGCCTCACCCAGTGTGATACGGATCTGCTATTTTTAGACCTTATAGCTAGAACCTCCATCAGGGGCTAGCCATCAGAAGCTAACCAGCTAATTAGCTACTAGCTATTTAGTCATTGTTAGCGGCTTTTACCTTTAGCTCAGACACCAGCTGCTTTTAGCCTGGATAATACCTGCCAATCTGCACAGCACGATATCAACCCTGAGCATTATGGACTGCTTTTGTCCACTACATCACCGGATTCCTGCCGTAAGCTCTGGACCATTACACTGGATCATCGCAGCAAGCTAGCTGCTATAGAGTGGCCCAGCCTCGAAGCTAGTTTTGAGCCGGGCCCATCTCCCGGCCTGCTCAGTGGACCCTATGATCACTCGGGTACACAGCTGATGCCTCCCGGACCCTTCACTAACACGACTAGAAGCAACTACATCACCAGATTCTTGCCGTGAGCTCTGGACCTTTGCACCGGACGCACCGGCGTGACAATAGTGGCTAACGCCCTTGTCCCAAAGCTAGCACCAGTTAGCCTCGAGCCAGGTGCATCTCCCGGCTAGCCAACTAAATTACTCCAGCTACAATACCTATTTTGCCAATTGGCCTGGACCCTTTGTCGACAAGGAGTCCCGCCGAATCATCACGACTGGTTTGCCGACGTAATTCCGTCCGATGTGCCCTCAACCGGCCTTTGCCAGACGTCGGTGACGCCCTTGTCCCAAAGCTAGCACCAGTTAGCCTTGAGCCACGCACATCTCCTGGCTAGCGTAGTAACGACTACCTAACGGCTTTCCTGTCTCATCTATTGCTGTTCACTGGACCCTATGATCACTTGGCTACATAGCTGATGTCTGCTGGACTGTTCATTAATCACGATACTCCATTTTGTTTATTTTGTTTATCTGTCGGCCCCAGCCTCGAACTCAGGCCCTGTGTGTAGTTAACTGACCCTCTCTGCCCATTCATCGCCATTTTACCTGTTGTTGTTGTCTTAGCTGATTAGCTGTTGTTGTCTTACCTGTTGTTGTCTTAGCTAGCTCTCCAAATCAACACCTGTGATTGCTTTATGCCTCGCTTTATGTCTCTAATGTCAATATGCCTTGTATACTGTTGTTTAGGGTAGTTATCATTGTTTTATTTTACTGCAGAGCCCCTAGCCCCACTCAACATGCCTCAGATATCTATTTTGTCCCACCTCCCACACATGCGGTGACCTCAACTAGCATAACTAGTGCCTCCAGAGATGCAACCTCTCTTATCGTCACTCAATGCCTAGGTTTACCTCCAATGTACCCGCACCCTACCATACCCGTCTGTACATTATGCCCTGAATCTAACCTACCATGCTCAGAAATCTGTTCCATTTATTCTCTTTTCCCAATGCACTAGACGACCAGTTCTGATTAGCCGTACCCTCATCCTACTCCTCTGTTCCTCGGGTGATGTAGAGGTTAACCCAGGCACTGTGTGTCCCCAGGCGCTCTCATTTGTTGCCTTCTGTAACAGTAAACACCTTGGTTTCATGCATGTTAGCATCAGAAGCCTCTTCCCTAAGTATGTTGGCTTAGGAAGGCCACCAAAAACTGAAATTTCCATCCCCAACTACAACATTTTCCGTCAAGATAGAACTGCCAGGAGGAGTTGCAATCTACTGCAGACATAGCATGCAAAGTTCTGTCATACTTTCCAGGTCTATGCCCAAACAGTTTGAGTTTCTAATTTAAAAAATGAATCTCTCCAGAAGTAAGTCTCTCACTGTTGCCGCCTGTTTTTGACCCCCCTCAGCTCCCAACTGTGCCCTGGACACCATATGTGAATTGATTGCCCCCGATCTATCTTCAGAGTTTGTTCTGTTAGGTGACCTAAACTGGGATATGCCTCCTACAATCTAAACTAAATGCCCTCAATCTCACACAAATTATCAAGAAACCCATCAGGTACAACCCTGAATCCGTAAACATGAGCACCCTTATAGATATTATCCTGACCAACTTGCCATCAAAATACACCTCTGCTGTTTTCAATCAGGATCTCAGCAATGACTGCCGCATTGCCTGAATCCGGTATGGGTCAGCGGTCAAATGACCACCGCTCATCACTGTCAAACGCTCCCAAAAACACTTCTGCAAGCAGGCCTTTCTAATCAACCTGGCCCGGGTATCCTGGAAGGATATTGACCTCATCCCATCAGTAGATGATGCCTGGTTGTTCTTTAAAAGTAATTTCCTCACCATCTTAAATAAGCATGCCCCTTTCAAAAAATGTAGAACAAAGAACAGATATAGCCCTTGGTTCACTCCAGACCTGACTTCCCTCGACCATCACAAAAACATCCAGTGGTGTACAGCACTAGCATTGAATAGCCCCCGCGATATGCAACTTTTCAGAGAAGTCAGGAACCAATACACACAGTCAGTTAGGAAAGCAAAGGCTAGCTTTTTCAAACAGAAATTTGCATCCTGTAGCTCTAACTCCAAAAAGTTTTGGGACACTAAAGTTCATGGAGAATAACAGCACCTCCTCCCAGCTGCCCACTGCACTGAGGCTAGGAAACAATGTCACCACCGATAAATCCACGATAATCGAGAACTTCAATAAGCATTTCTCTTCGGCTGGCCATGCTTTCCTCCTGGCTACCTCAACATCTCCGCACCCCCCCCCCCCCCCCCCCCCCCCCAGCTACTTGCCCAAGCCTCCCCAGCTTCTACTTCACCCAAATCCAGATAGCTGATGTTCTGAAAGAGCTGCAAAACCTGGACCCGTACAAATCAGCTGGGCTAGACAATCTAGACCCTCTCTTTCTAAAATTATCCACTGCCATTGTTGCAACCCCTATTACTAGTCTTTTCAACCTCTCCTTCGTATAGTCCAAAATTCCTAAAGATTGGAAAGCTGCCGCTGCCATCCCCCTCTTCAAAGGGGGTGACACTCTAGACCCAAACTGTTACAGACCTATATCCATCCTGCCCTGCCGTTCTAAAGTCTTCAAAAGCCAAGTTAACAGACAGATTACTTATCATTTCAAATCCCACCGTACCTTCTCAGCTGTACAATCCGGTTTCCGAGCTGGTCACGGGTGCACCTCAGCCACACTCGAGGAACTAAACGATATCATAACCGCCATTGATAAAAGATAGTACTGTGCAGGCGTCTTCATCGACCTGGCCAAGGCTTTTGACTCTGTCAATCACAGTATTCTTATCGGCAGACTCAACAGCCTTGGTTTCTTTTCTCAAATGACTGCCTCGCCTGGTTCACCAACTACTTCTCAGACAGAATTCAGTGTGTCAAATCGGAGGGCCTGTTGTCCAGACCTCTGGCAGTCTATGGGGGTACCACAGGGTTCAATTCTCGGGCCGACTATTTTCTCTGTATATATCAAAGATGTCGCTCTTTCTGCGGGTGATTCCTTGACCCACCGCTACGCGGACGACACCATTCTGTATACATGTATTTGGAAACTGTGTTAACAAACCTCCAAACGAGCTTCAATGCCATACAACACTCCCTCCGTGGCCTCCAACTGTGCTTAAATGCTAGTAAAACTAGATGCATGCTCTTTAAACCGATCACTGCCCGCACCTGCCTGCCCAACTAGCATCACAACTCTGGACAGTTCTGACTAGAATATGTGGACAACTACAAATACCTAGGTGTCTGGCTAGACTGTAAACTCTCCTTCCAGACTTATATTAGGCATCTCCAATCAAAAATTAAGAATCAGCTTCCTATCGCAACAAAGCCTCCTTCACTTACGCTGCCAAACATACCCTCGTAAAACTGACTATCCTACCGATCCTCGACTTCGGCGATGTCATTTACAAAATAGCCTCCAACACTCTACTCAGCAAACTGGATGCAGTCTATCACAGTGCCATCCGTTTTGTCACCAAAGCCCCATATACCACCCACCACTGCGACCTGTTTGCTCTCGTCGGCTGGCCCTCGCTACATATTCGTCGCCAAACCCACTGGCTCCAGGTCATCTATAAGTCTTTGCTAGGTAAAGCTCCGCATTATCTCAGCTCACTGGTCACCATAGCAAGTGCCCGAAGCACGTGCCCCAGCAGGTATATCTCACTGGTCATCCCCAAAGCCAACATCTCTTTTGGCCGCCTTTCCTTCCAGTTCTCTGCTGCCAATGACTGGAACGAATTGCAAAAATCGCTGAAGTTGGAGACTTATCTCCCTCGCTAACTTTAAGCATGAGCTTTCTGAGCAGCTTACCGATCGCTGCAGCTGTACACAGCCCATCTGTAAATAGCCCATCCAACGACTTACCTCATCCCCATATTGTTTTTATTTACTTTTGTGCTCTTTTGCACATCAGTATTTCTACTTGCCCATCATCATCTGCACATCTATCACTCCACTGTTAATTTGCTACTATGGCCTATTTATTGCCTACCTCCTTTCTCCATTAGCACACACTGTATTTAGATTTTTCTATTGTGTTATTGACTGTACTTTTGTTTATCCAACTTGTAACTCTGTGTTGTTGTTTTTTGTTGCACTGCTTTGCTTTATCTTGGCCAGGTCACAGTTGTAAATGAGAACTTGTCCTCAACTGGCCTACCTGGTTAAATAAAGGTGGGAAAAAAATAATGAGCTAGGTCAGACATCAGCGCGGCTACATTTTAGAGGCCCCCCATCTTGGCGCTGTAGAGAAATTTGAGCATTTTTATGTCAATTTCCAGCAATTCTACACATTTTTCTTTTGCTCAAACGTAATAAGAAAATGAATACTGCTAAATTCATAGTTTTTGGAATCTTTAATTCTCTCTGACTGTCTAGCTTTTATTTAGGTGATTGTTAGTTCCCAAAGATGATATTATAAAAAAATCTATATGTCCATTCTCTTTTCTACATACTTTGTATCTGGTTTTAGTTGTTTAAGTTAACACTTAAAGCGTTTTTCATCCCTAAAATGAATTTCCCCAAAATTGCACTGTTTGGACTTTTAAGGCCAGCCCAAAGATTACAATGGCATGCAAATCCCTGGATATGTCAGCAAATTTACTATCAGCACATTCAGATTGTTCTATTTTACAAGAACACATGCATGCACACAGGCGTGCACACACAAACACACACCAACATATCACACCAACATAAACACTCTCTTACAGTGTTTGAGTCTCCCAGTGCTGCCACCACCTTGATGTCTCCTGGTCGCAGCTTATGAACTGGGGACAGAGGAACAGATTGATACATAAACACAAATACACCAGCATCTCTTTACTTTCCATTGTCCATAATGTTACAACAAATGAATCATACATACACTGTTGGGTTTCGACACCTATCTCAGACACGTTGTGTGATTGGTGTGGTGAGGGGGTTGGACAAATGTCATGCAACCAGATCATTGGCCTTCCCTTAGTCATGCAATTCCTCGTATGAAACCTTGTCACCTCTTACTACACTTCTCTCACTCTCACCTGATGTAGGCACAGAGGTGGATGGAGCAAAATTCCCACAAGAGAAGTCACTTCCCCAGTTCTGGGAGAGAAGACAGACAATATATTGACAGATGAATGTGAGACAGTATTGTCAAATATTGAATACCTAAATTAACTATGAACACATTGCTGTAATAACAGTTATCATTACTCCTCTATCGCTTGAAAGTTTTGACTTGGTCCACCTTATGTACACATGTAAAAAAAATTACCGGAAGGCACAGATTTAAACCTGGAATGATGGCCTACTGTAATTGGTGGAAGTGTTGGGGTGGGTTCCTCATAGGTGTAGTTGCTGTTGACATAGGTCCGCACGAATGGTGAGGTCTTGGGGGAAGTCAGAGACACAGTTGTATCAGCTAAACATATAGTACTATCAACACTTTATACTCATGAATTGACATGTTATAATTGCACTCTTTTCTGTAAAAATCCCAAAAGGGTGACCAAAATATATCAGTAAATGCAATTAAATAAAGTGAAGACGTCACAGTAGTTCTATAGTTCTGACAATTGTAAACATATTGTCCTAATATTGTACCTTAGAGGGGCATTTCACAGAGATAGCATCATTAAAGTCCTGTTGGGCAGTCTTCTTGCCCAGAGGCTCCAGCTAGTGGAATGCAAAAGCAACAAGAATGATTCAGCAACATGTCAGAGAATTGAAAAGAACTGGGAGGATTGTCTTATAGCTTGCGTTTCAACTCAAGGTGTTTTTTGTGTCTCAATTTTGTGACTCTTCCTTTATGTCCCTCAGTGCAACACAGTGTTGCGTTTTGGGTATTGACAGTCAGAGCCACATACTGTATATGTTATGACATGTCACATGTATTGTCACATGTATATATGAAATGTCAGGTTCTTTATAATATATAGATGGATATATGTGAGGTGGCCTACGAGAACCTGTCGTGTGTCACAGATGACTTATTGTTAGGGAAAAAGCAAAATGCAAAATGCAACAAAAATATGTTTTTGTGGAAATTGAGATTTTGGTTGTTTTGAATACTTTAAACCCTACAGATAAATTACATCAGGCTGGTTTAGACACAGGATAATTAGCTAGATTGTTATTAATGTAGTCGTATAAAGTTGTCATTTACAATCAACAATGTAGTTATGAATACAAGTGGGTCGGATTTTAATTTGGTCTAAAAGTAGCCATACGCCGTAGCTAATGAGTAACGTTCATTAAAGAGGTTCAGACTTTCCTCCGATGTTGCTTGATCAGTGGTTAGCTGGCCAAAATGTAATGAAAAGTGATTCAAATATATTGCAGTAATTTCAGCCGTTCAGAATTAAGATTTTAGGTAGCAAAGCAATCAATATCATATCAGTGGCGGTTTTAGCTTGTATCGCTCCCTGGGCAACAATATGCAAAATGCAACAATATGTCTGTAAAACTATATATTCACACTATTATGAATTAATTGTGGTTTATTTGGTAGCATTTCATAGTGTGACTGATTTTACTAATTGCATTAGTACTGTATAAAGTTAGAGGTGCGCTATTTGATAGATTCCCCTGCTCCCCCTACCTTCCCAGGCAGTAGCCTGCCTAGCTCCCAAATTAGAATCAGGGTGCCCACTCCGACAAGGTTAATTGACCCACAGTCCCACACGGTGACATGATATCATTGACGTGCAAATGAGCGATAGAAAACCGATCGCGCAAATGTCACCATTCCCCAAAAAAATGTGTGGGCGCCCCATGCCGCCCACTGGCAAGATGCCGCCCTGGGCTGCTGCCCATGTCGCCTATACCTAAATCCGCCACTGTATCCTATCCTAAACTTGTTGGAAGCGAGAGGCATATTGTTATTAGTATTCTTTGTGTGGCTTTCCTGCAGACTAAACACCATGTTGTGTATTGCTGCCTTTCACAGTTTGTTAAAAAGGAAAAGGGAACTGGGGAAAAAGGAAATTGCACCTCCATCTATCCATATATATATAAACATACAGTTAAAGTCGGAAGTTTACATACACCTTAGCCAAATACATTTAAAAACTCAGGTTTTTCACAATTCCTGACATTTAATCCTAGTAAAAATTCCCTGTCTTAGGTCAGTTAGGATCACCACTTTATTTTAAGAATGTGAAATGTCAGAATAATATGAGAGAATTTTTTATTTAATCTTTTATTTCTTTCATCAAATTCCCAGTGGTTCAGAAGTTTACATACCCTCAATTAGTATTTGGTAGCATTGCCTTTAAATTGTTGAACTTGGGTCAAACGTTTCAGGTAGCCTTCCACAAGCTTCCCACAATAAGTTGGGTGAATTTTGGCCCATTCCTACTGACAGAGTTGGTGTAACTGAGTCAGGTTTGTAGGCCTCCTTGCTCACACACACCTTTTCAGTTCTGCCCACAAATTTTCTATAGGATTGAGGTCAGGGCTTTGTGATGGCCACTCCAATACCTTGACTTTGTTGTTCTTAAGCCATTTTGCCACAACTTTGGAAGTATGCTTGGGGTTATTGTCCATTTGGAAGACCCATTTGTGACCAAGCTTTAACTTCCTGACTGATGTTGTTTCAATATATCCACATAATTTTCTTACCTCATGGTGCCATCTATTTTGTGTGCCATCTATTTTGTGAGTCCCTCCTGCAGCAAGGCACCCCCACAACATGATGCTGCCACCCCCGTGCTTCATGGCTGGGATGGTGTTCTTCGGCTTGCAAGCCTCCCCCTTTTTCCTCCAAACATAACAATGGTCATTATGGCCAAACAGTTCTATTTTTGTTTCATCAGACCAGAGGACATTTCTCCAAGAAGTACAATCTTTGTCCCCATGTGCAGTTGCAAACCGTAGTCTGGCTTTTTTATGGCGGTTTGGAGCAGTGGCTTCTTCCTTGCTGAGCGACCTTTCAGGTTATGTCGATATAGGACTCGTTTTACTGTGGATATAGATACTTTTGTACCTGTTTCCTCCAGCATCTTCACAAGATCCTTTGCTGTTGTTCTGGGATTGATTTACACTTTTCGCACCAAAGTACGTTCATCTCTACGAGACAGAACGCGTCTCCTTCCTGAGCGGTATGACGGCTGCGTGGTCCCATGGTGTTTATATTTGCATACTATTGTTTGTACAGATGAACGTGGTACCTTCAGGCGTTTGGAAATTGCTCCCAAGGATGAACCAGACTTGTGGAGGTGTACCATTTGATTTCTGAGGTCTTGGCTGATTTATTTTGATTTTCCCATGATGTCAAGCAAAGAGGCACTGAGTTTGAAGGTAGGCTTTGAAATACATCCACATGCACACCTCCAATTGACTCAAATTATGTCAATTAGCCTATCAGAAGCTTCTAAAGCCATGACATCATTTTCTGGAATTTTCCAAGCTGTTTAAAGGCACAGTCAACTTAGTGTATGATAACTTTTGACCCACTGGAATTGTGATACAGTGAATTATAAGTGAAATAGTATTGTGTCATGCACAAAGTCGATGTCCTATTACTACAATTATAAGTGAAATCTGTAAACTGTAAACAATTGAAGTTTGTAAACAATTGTTGGAAAAATTACTAACCGACTTGCCAAAATGTTCGTTTTTAAACAAGAAATTTGTGGAGTGGTTGAAAAACGAGTTTTAATGACTCCAACTTAAGTGTATGTAAACTTCCGACTTCAACTGTATCTGCCCTAGCATGACTATCTGGAAAACACTCTGCATCAAAACTCAGAAGGACAGACAGGGTCTCCAAGTCTTGCGCTCGCCACCGGGTCTGAGTAGCACCAAATGGCATCACAGTCACCGGGGATCCTCAACTTCAGTTGATCCACCCTAACACTCAACACCACCCCAGTTATGGTGCACTGCTCCGGAGAGCAAAGCAGGACACCACTTTCACCTCCTGTCTCGAAACGCGCTGCACCCTCTTCCCCTGAGCAGTAGACACACACAAAATAAACACAAGTCCACCTCTGGATACTTTGACCGAATGAACAGAACCCAACTCCTTTTTCACCCAGCCTGATACCACAAACGGATCGGCCAAAAGTCACCTCGGCCAAAAGTCCACCATCTTAATGAATCCAGCCTGAACCCAGCCTGATTCCACAAACGGATCGGCCAAAAGTCACCTCGGCCAAAAGTTCACCTTCTAATGAATCGTACTCCCACTGGGCCAGAGTCATCTCAGGCATTTTCCTGGTCATTGGGGTGAGGCTCGGAAGCCTTCACCTCACCTCATTCTTTCTCCTCACTTTCCGTCGACTGCTCAGGGTCTCAGGTGAGAGAGGATCTTCAACGTGGAGCAAGCAGGTATGTTAAGATAGCTAGCTAGTTAAGTACACAGTGCATTAGCTAGACGTTATAAACTGGCATCAGGCCACTACCTGCATCTACTTTGAATTTGTTCAAGGTAGACTATAGCCAGTGTTGTTGGAGTAACAGTACTATTGAAGACAAGTTTGAAGACAAGATGGCATAGCTAATTATTACCATTATTTTTGCCACCTTTCATGCCATCCAGTGTTGTATATAGTCAAATCAAACAGATCTTTCTTTAATGTTTTTCATTTTAGGGATTTGTTGTTGACGGTTCATAATCGCAGTGAAATGTACGTTCTTTTGTATCAATATATTATACTGTATATGTATCTATGATTGTATAGTAGAATAATTCATTCTGGTAATGATTATTGAATGCAAACAATACCAGCAGTTGCTGTTTTAAAAATAATAAATGTAGTGACAATCTCTTTTGAAACAATCCAGTTGAGTGTCTTTGAATGTCGTTTTCTCCATTTTTACGTTTTGGCTGAAGTCAACTTTAAAACCTCCTAACTCAGGTTTTGATAACGATATCTCAATGATTTGAAAATATCTGGATTTGGGACAGTCTGTAGTTTTCAGAACTTCAAAACTAGTTCAGAATTTGAAGATGTGAAGGGTTTTGCCTAGGCTGCCATACATATTATGTGTTACACTCATAGCACATTTCTTTCTATCTAGAAGCAAAAAGGGTTGTTGTGCTGTCCCCATAGAATAACTCTTTTAAGAACCCCTTTTGGTTCCAGGTAGGACCCTTTTGGATTTCATGTAAAAACCTTTTCCACAGAGGGTTTTACATGGAACACAAAAGAGTTCCAGCTTGAACTCTTTTGGGTTCCAGCTAGAACCAAAAAGGGTTCTATCTGGGGACAGCCACAGAACCCTTTTAGAACCCCATTTTTTCTAAGAGTGTATTGGGTCTCACCATGTTGTTCCAGAGACCACGAGCCATCTGAGTCTGGGCCTTCTGACTGAGATGGAAGCAGTCAGGACTGAAGTAAGTGCGGTCTGGACGTCCATCCTATGTGTCAGACAGAGAGTGTAGTGTGAATGTGTGCTTGTGTGTGTGTGAAAGACAAAAAATTAAAAAGGTGTGCAGGTAAGTTTAGAAGCCCAAGAGGATATATAGACCCCTTGACTTTTTCCACATTTTGCTACGTTTACAGCCTTATTCTAATACTGATTAAAAAAAATTAAATCCTCAGAAATCTACACACAATACAACATAATGACAAAGCAAAAACAAATTTATTTTTTTTGACATTTTTGCTAATTTATTAAAAATGAAACAGAAATACCTTATTTACATAAGTATTCAGACCCTTTGCTATGAGTCTCAAAATTGAGCTTAGGTGCATTTTGTTTTCATTGATCATCCTTGAGATGTTTCTACAACTTGATTGGACATGATTTGGAAAGGCACACACTTGACTATATAAGGTTACACAGTTGACAATGCATGTCAGAGCCAAAACCAAGCCATGAGGTCAAAGGGATTGTCCGTAGAGCTCCGAGACAGAATTGTGTCGAGGCGCAGATCTGGGGAAGGGTACCAAAACATTTCTGCAGCATTGAAGGTCCCCAACAACACAGTGGCCTCCATCATTCTTAAACGGAAGACGTTTGGAACCACCAAGACTCTTCCTAGAGCTGGTCGCCTGGCAAAACTGAGAAATCAGGGACGTGACCAAGAACCCGATGGTCACTCTGACAGAGCTCTAGAGTTCCTCTGTGGAGATGGGAGAACCAGCCCGCTTGGCACATGACAGCCCACTTGGAATGGAGCAAAGTACAGAGAGATCTTTGATGAAAACCTGCTCCAGAGAGCTCAGGACCTCAGATTGGGACAAAGGTTCACCTTCCAACAGGACAAAAACCCAAGCACACAGACAAGGAGTGTCTTTGGGACAAGTCTGTGGATGTCCTTGAGTGGCCCAGCCAGAGCCCGGTCGAACATCTCTGGAGAGACCTGAAAATAGCTGTGCAGCAACACTCCCCATCCAACCTGACAGGGTTGGGAGAACTCCCCAAATACAGGTGTGCCAAGATTGTAGCGTCATACCCAAGAAGAGTCAAGGCTGTAATCACTGCCAAAGGTGCTTTAACAAGGTACTAAGTAAAGGGTCTGAATACTTATGTAAATGTGATATCGGTTTAAAAAATATATATAAATTAGCAACATTTCTAAAAACCTGTTTTTGCTTTGTCATTATAGGGTATTGTGTGTAGATTGACGATGGATTAATAAAAAATAAAAAAAAAGAATAAGGCTGTAACCTAACAAAATGTGGAAAAAGTAAAGGAGTCTAGATACTTTCCGAAGGCACTGTGTATAGAGAAAATCTCTGTGTGTGTGTCCATATATATGCGTGCGTCTGCCGGAGTATATGTGTGTGTATTTGTGCGTTGGAGTGTGTGTGTGTCTAGCCATTTAACGGCATTGGAATATTCACACACATTGTACAGTCTTACAATTGTTGTTTTAGAGAACAGGTGAGTGACAATGCAGTGTTCCTAACCTCCATCACTGGAATGATGATGTCTCGTAGGAAAGGCTGCAGGACCACCGTGAAGTTGTTATGGGTGTCGTATTGTCCTGACTCCACTAGCTCATGCAGTCCACGCTGAAAGAGTAACAGTTCATTTTTGTTATTGGTAATCAATGAGCAACCACCCTCTTATGGTATTTACCATAGCGTCATGTATAATTTGTGGTCTCAATGCACTGCAGAATTAGTATTTTCCATACCTGATAATCTCTGTTCAGAACGTGGAGTTTCTGAAGTGTTACTGAGCCCTCCTTAGGCGAGATGACACAGGGACACAGAATACTGAAGGAGAGACACACAATCAGGTGTTACTGATCTAGACTTCAGAGATCCGTTGGTATATTACCCTGCATAATGTCAAATGTATGAAAGTGGTGGCTTGATGAGGAGGATTGCAGATAGGGGGCATCCCGACTCAAAGTGTGCATTTGCACCCTCCCTGTAATGGATTTTACAATTGTGAAAAACTCCCTCCAGCAACTGCTCTAGTTATATTCTCCACTTGCAGGGAGGGACTCTTACTTGGCAAGCCAGGTAGGGCACTTGAGATAGGCATTTTCTTCTGTGTGCATCTGTCTCAGAATGGGGATGTAAAGAGGCTCCACCAGGTTGACCAGGGCCCTTGGCACCTGAGAGAGAGAGAGAGAGAGAGAGAGATGGAGACAGACAGAGACACAGAGAGACAGAGAGAGAGAGAGAGAGAGAGAGACACACAGAGAGACAGAGACACACACAGAGAGACAGAGAGACACAGAGAGACAGACAGAGAGAGAGACAGAGACAGAAAGACACAGAGAGACAGAGAGACACAGAGAGCGAGAGACAGAGACACAGAGAGAGACAGAGAGAGACACAGAGAGACACAGAGACAGAGAGAGAGAAAAAGTGTGTGTTAAACAACAAGTAATTGAAAACACAGGAATGCATGTGCTTGCTGATAAGATTTGTAAATGTAAGAATGTGGAAATACTGTAGCTGTGACATGTCTACAGCTCTTACCTGTTTATGAAGGTAATCGAGAGACTCACGAATGTGGCGCACGTAGTTGTCAGTGGAGTAAAACAGCTGTGGGAATGAAAGGTAGTGACAGTCAGAGCAATGGAACATGCACATCCGGTACAGTATCACTGCAGACAGAGTTCTTAGAGGAGGTCACGATACAGAATGGTATTGTATCTTAATGTAGTGTATCTTATCATCAAGTATTGGTACTCACAGAGTTGTAGCAGTACTCACACATGTCATTGCCTCCAATGAACAAAGTGATAACTTTCCAGTCGTCTTGGAAATTAACTCTCTGTGAAAGAGGACAGAGGGCGAGAATGTGTTCTCATATAAGCTTGTTTATTATATCAATCTATGTGTGGTAGGCAAACAAAAAGTAGATTGAAATATAATTCAGGATTGTCTTCTACCGAGTCATTCTTCATCCTGGCCACCAGTGCTCGCACTTGGTCTGGGATGTCCCTTAAAAACAAACACAGACAATCCAACATCACTCTTCAGCAACAGTATAAAAACTACAAAACATATTCAGTAAAACATAGTCAGTCAGAGAGGCAGGTATGTCTGGATAGAAGAGTATCATATGGACTGGTGATGAGACTCACTTGGCTCTTTCTCCGGCCACAGCCTGGTTGAGGAAGGCCTGAGTGGTGTGCTCTTTGCCTTTGCCCACTGAGTAGCCAGTCAGGGAGGGGTTAAACTCACGCAGGATATCTGAGCAGCAACACAAAAGACATATCCGTCAAACCTGAATACATTGATAACAATGCACATAAAACAACAGCATGTTTCTTACTCTTCTGAATGTAAATGTGTGAATGTGTATTCCAGTCTTTGGGCAAAATTTTGGCTCCACAATTAGCCTGATAGCGAAGAAAAAGACGACAGCAACACGAAGGGGACTCACTGGGAAGAGTGGTGACGGTGGTGAGGTTCTCGTCTCCACCGACACTGTGAAACACAGAGGCTGGTTATAGACTATTTAGAGATGTAAACCATATAGATTAGTGTCCACCTCTACCTCCAGGTAACCCACATCAAAGGAAGACGAACTGACATTGACTCTGCACTTTGTACTGCAGTGTCGTTGTAGGAGCGATAAGGACCCTTTATGATAAGGACCCACCTGTATGATAACCCCCTGTACTGCGTCCGGACATCCAGTAGGTTGATTACGCTGGATCCCGATCCGACACCGTTGCCCGCCTGCCGGATCGGTCAAAGCGTGTGTTATAAATATAGCAATAGCACGAGTGTAATAATACTGCTAGCAATAAAATATGATGAGCAACAGTCCTACAACTGGGGTAATGTAGATTACTTAACTAATGTACTATCCACTATAGTACAGATAAACGGTAAACAAGGGACAGGTGACTTACAGTCAGAGAGTCGCCCACTGCAGCTACTACTTTAATATCGCCAGGCCGGAGGGCGTGAACTGTGAACGCATAGAAGATCAGGTGATGAGAATGATGTAAGGCAAACTTGATCCAGGGAGCACAATCAGAAACCTGTTGACATCGCACTGTCTGTTTTCTAAAACTTTTTTTTGCCCATGTTTTAGCCCCAATTAAAAAGTCTATCACTAGTACCTTTGAAAGGTTTTTCAACCTGAAGGAAGTGTGGTTTGAAGAGACTGTAATGCATTCAGAAAGGTGTTGTGAAATTCAGAAGATCATCAGGCAATATTGTTTTATGATCTTCTGTGTAGAAAATAACTTTATCATTGATGATGTTATTTTATCCCCCAGTGCCTGGTCTTATCCATTCGGTTCTATTGAGTCTAATGGGCAAAGTAGAGGGAAACTGAAGTCTTATCTTTCAGCGATGGGGTCATAATATGGTGTAGCTTAAACAGGTCAAAGGATAGAGCCACATTTGCAAGACGAAAAACAGAAACTGCTTTGTTTATTGCAACGATCCCTAGTTTGGGAAACACTACAGTAAGTGCAGGGGTTATACAAGACCAGGGCATACTGGCTGTGTCTCAACAAATAAGCTCTATATTGTACACTGTACGTTGTATAGTGCGAGGATTCCTCTCACCTGAGGTGGGTGGGGAGTTGGAAGGGCTACGGTCTTCGCAGGGCATATGAGAGCCCATGATCTGACGACAAGGCACGCAGAGCACATCCAGAGTTATTACCATGTATAATGTGTATGCAGAGACCACCATGTGCAGGGGTCTAATAGTCATAGAGTATCAGGCCTCATACATGACAACAATAACTCACAGGGTTGAGAAGAGGAGAGGGCTCACTGGTATGATCTGATGGAGAGTTACTCTCTGTTCTCAGGAAGGGCCGGTCCTGTGTGTGTGAGTGAGTGAGTGAGTGAGTGAGAGAGAGTGGAGATGAAGGTTTGAAAACAACAACAGCATTATTTATCAGTTGTATGAATCATACTATACTGTGTGAGACTTTTATAGGCAGCTCATAGTACAGTATGTGCACAATGTACAGTACATTATTTTATTTCGACACTATACTGTATTTGCCAGACTTCATGCAGGGGTTCAAATAGTATTTGTGTTCTTTTAACTACCTTAGCTGCACTTTATTGAGCTTGTTTGGTACAATGGAACCAATGAATAGGCCCTAAAGTACAAACCACACTCATCTGGCACTCCAGGCAGTCTCAATGAAAGTATTTGAAAGAAAACTACTTGAACCCAGGTGTGGTGTGTGTTGGAGGCCACACTCTCTCACCTCACTGGGGCATAGCACAGAGATAATCATGCTATTTTCCTCCATGTTCTGCTGGCCTATGATGGGCTGCAGCTGAAAAACAGAAAACAAGTCTCCTTTGTTTGCCTTGACTAGAACTAAGAGCCGAGACAATGCCACAGTGTGTTAGCAGCATGTGTAGTATTTTGTGTGACGCACCAAGTTGGCCCACATCTGTACTGCCAGTTTGTCGGTGTGTTGTTCACCCGCTCTGGGGGCAGCGCTCTGTACATAGATTAACATTTGTGTTACACACACTGACACACGTATGCATCAGAAATGCTAGCGTACGCACGTACCAGTATGCAAGCGTACGCACACACCATAACAACTCAACTCTGCATCACACAATAGGATAGGCACATTAATGTATAAAAATTGTAGGGGGGGTTTAATGGCTTGTCACTCACAATAAAAGAGGCGGGTTCTGATGTGATGAAGGGAGCATCCTGCAGTAGGACGGTGAAGTCATCTCTGTTGCTGTACCACTGCTTCTCCACCAGGTGTCGATCAAGGGACTCCTATTGACCACCATGAATAGTAGTTTGTAAAAAAAAGATATATATATATATATATATATATAAAACACCTTTTTAACTGAAATATTGGTCTACTAAATCCCCAGCAAGGAGAGACGAGTGTGCCACTTTCATTTTAACTTGTAAAGTCCCCTGTACTACAGCCCCTTCCGTCCATAGCTCCTATAGACCTACTGTATGTTGTTTACCGTATTTTATGCACCGTATGTTTTTTTTTAAGATGCAAAATATTTTGGGGGGTAAAAACAGACAATAACATGCAATCTAACCTCATTTTATCTTATTTGTATAGTGGAAAAAATGTAAACAGCACATACAGTGGGGAGAACAAGTATTTGATACACTGCCGATTTTGCAGGTTTTCCTACTTAAAAAGCATGTAGAGGTCTGTAATTTTTATCATAGGTACACTTCAACTGTGACAGACGGAATTTAAAACAAAAATCCAGAAAATCACATTGTATGATTTTTAAGTAATTAATTTGCATTTTATTGCATTACATAAGTATTTATTTATTAAAAGCAGAGCTTAATATTTGGTACAGAAACCTTTGTTTGCAATTACAGACATCATACGTTTCCTGTAATTCTTGACCACGTTTGCACACACTGCAGCAGGGATTTTGGCCCACTCCTCCATACAGACCTTCTCCAGATCCTTCAGGTTTCGGGGCTGTCGCTGGGCAATACAGACTTTCAGCTCCCTCCAAAGATTTTCTATTTGGTTCAGGACTGGAGACTGGCTAGGCCACTCCAGGACCTTGAGATGCTTCTTACGGAGCCAATCCTTAGTTGCCCTGGCTGTGTGTTTCTGGTCATTGTCATGCTGGAAGACCCAGTCACGACCCATCTTCAATGTTCTTACTAATGGAAGGAGGTTGTTGGCCAAGATCTCGCGATACATGGCCCCATCCATCCTCCCCTCAGTACGGTGCAGTCGTCCTGTCCCCTTTGCAGAAAAGCATCCCCAAAGAATGATGTTTCCACCTCCATGCTTCACGGTTGGGATGGTGTTCTTGGGGTTGTACTCATCCTTCTTCTTCCTCCAAACACAGCGAGTGGAGTTTAGACCAAAAAGCTCTATTTTTGTCTTATCAGACCACATGACCTTCTCCCATTCCTCCTCTGGATCATACAGATGGTAATTGGCAAACTTCAGACGGGCCTGGACATGCGCTGGCCTGAGCAGGGGGACCTTGCGTGCGCTGCAGGTTTTAATCCATGACGGCGTAGTGTGTTACCAATGGTTTTCTTTGAGACTGTGGTCCCAGCTCTCTTCAGGTCATTGACCAGGTCCTGCCGTGGAGTTCTGGGCTGATCCCTCACCTTCCTCATGATCATTGATGCCCCACGAGGTGAGATCTTGCATGGAGCCCCAGACCGAGGTCGATTGACCGTCATCTTGAACTTCTTCCATTTTCTAATAAATGCGCCAGTTGTTGCCTTCTCACCAAGCTGCTTGCCTATTGTCCTGTAGCCCATCCCAGCCTTGTGCAGGTCTACAATTGTATCCCTGATGTCCTTACACAGCTCTCTGGTCTTGGCCATTGTGGAGAGGTTGTAGTCTGTTTGATTGAGTGTGTGGACGGGTGTCTTTTATACAGGTAACGAGTTCAAACAGGTGCAGTTCAAACAGGTAATGAGTGGAGAACAGGAGGGCTTCTTAAAGAAAAACTAACAGGTCTGTGAGAGCCGGAATTCTTACTGGTTGGTAGGTGATCAAATACTTATGTCATGCAATAAAATGCAAATTAATTACTTAAAAATCATACAATGTGATTTCTGGATTTTTGTTTTAGATTCCGTCTGTCACAGTTGAAGTGTACCTATGATAAAAAATTACAGACCTCTACATGCTTTGTAATTAGGAAAGCCTGCAAAATCGGCAGTGTATCAAATACTTGTTCTCCCCACTGTAGATGTTGGGGATATAGGGGAGATGACATAGATGTAAGACATTGAACCTGGAGGACTTGAGTGAGGATGGCCTTCAGTAGTCTGAGCTCCCCTTCATGTTTTTCCTCCATACATTGACACATCCTGTCAATAGACATAGAAGCAGTCAAATGCCTACCAGAAACTATAGATTGAAATCACTGAAGAATTTCAAACTCAGGGAATGAGTGCACCGACTGATTGAGGAGTTGTGCAATTGGTTGAGAAAGTCACCTGTTCTGATAACGAAATCCAGTATCATACTCTCCATACCACAGTGCAACATTGACAATGGTCCGCTTCAACTGCAAACACATTAAGAGCAATCTTAACGATCATCTAAATGACTGTACTGTAGCATTGCTGAGAGTGTCACACAAGTCACCAAAACCCACCTGCGACTGCAGCACCTGCAGCGCAAGATCCACCTGATGGACAGCTGCTTTGATTGTCTCGCTGACCTGCACACACACAAACACTCACTCAAAGGAACGCAGCCATGAACACTGTAAAGTCATGAAATGAAGACGTGGACTGAAATCCAGACATGTGAGGTGGCTGCTGACCTGGTCCTGACATACACAGAGCTCATCCACCTGAACGAATAGCATCACCAGCTTCCAGTCTGTGTCTAGCTCAACGGCCTATCAGAGAGAAGAACAGACACAGTCAGAGACGACAACCAGGGAAGCTGTTCTGATTCTATAGGACAATGTGTTGGGTGGTGTAGAAGGAGAGTCGCTTGAATACCTGGTTACTCATGAGGGAGAGTGGTAGTTCCTTTGCCTGCTCGACAAGAGCCCTGCAAATGAACAAAACATGATCTGAAATACTACTTTTCTCACTCTTTCTTTCACGCTCTTTCTCTGTCTTTACTCACACAGGGCGCAAGTGTAGTTGTGGTTTACCTGTGCTGTGAGGATTCAGAATAGAGGTTTGTCTGACCAAGGAGAGTACTGGTCATTGCAGGGTTAAACATGGTCAGCAACTCTAGCGGGGCAGAGAGTAAGGGGGGAGGAAGTTGCTTGATTATGAGTGAAATCAACATTGTCATATGCACACGACTTGGCATTTTATGGCGTGAAAAAAAATATTATAGGAAATGGCCCCGTATGATTTATATACTAAGTACTGTATGTACTGTCTATATAGATATACTGTAGATACACGTGGGTAAATTGGTTTGACCAGACACGTAGGACTGTCTTGGTACTAACATGCAGGAAGTGCCACGTGAGTTGAGAGTACAGTGTGTCTATCACTTTCATCTGTATTTATGTTCTTTTGTATTGTGTGAGAGGTACAATAGTCTTTATTGCTTCCTTGTGAAATTCTTTCTTGTGAAATTGTTGGCAGTAAAGACTGGTGGTTCTATCGTTAGTATTGTCAGGGTTGGTACTGATACCGGACCGATAAAGATGTCACACAGTAGTGTGAGGTTTATGAATTGATACTAAAATGAACATAATAACCTGTTAGATGGGAAACTGTTCATTCTTATATTTGTGTATTGTCTAAAAAAACGACAATTATTTGTATGTAATGACACGTGAAACCGTTCAACAGTTACAGTAATTTCTATAAGAGCAGGCCTAACACTCCCACTATCTCAAGTACATCATTTCTTCCAAACGTGTTCAGTTTTTCAATGCTTTTATCCTTTCCCGCACAAGCCTATCGTTGAAAATGGTTCTGAAGACAAATAAATTGTTTAAAAAGGTAAAAACCTCATTTCTGTCTGGTTCTAGATTATCTTGATGAAGTGAGATGAGAATTCTACGTAAGTATACACGAGGGACAGTTTGCAATGGGAGGACATTTGGCATGGAAGAGGAAGATCTATCAGCAGGCCAAAATGTCTTATCAACCAATAAGTGTGTTTTATTGAGATATTATTTGATGCGGTCTGTAATTTGGTGCTGAAGGTCACATGAAATTAGAATTTGTATTTGTGTGTACTTGTGTCTGTCTATGTTTATAGCCTGGGTTTGAATACATATTTTCACAATAATATTAGACTGTGGAGCAAGATCTTTTCTTCTGTTTCAAAGAACTGGTTTGATACATTGAGAAACCCCCAAACCCTCATGAATAGCAGGGGCTTACCATGAAGTCTCGATAACACTCTGGACAGCTCGCTGCTGCAGAGAGGGAGAGAAACAGAAGTTTGAAAAACCTTTCTGCGTTCACATTGACACTAGGGATGATGCAATATTGACACCTGGTAGTGTTCCCTTATCTATCAAGGTTAGATACATTTGATGTGCTGGTTACCTGTGTGTGTGGGGAAGTCCAATGGCAGAGAGCACAGCCACATCTGAGGGTCTGACACTGTGAGCTGGAGAGAAAATAGTGAAATTAGGAGCCGACCTGTGGCTGCACTGGTTGATCGTTCAGAACAGCCAACTCAACTCAAAAAGGACTAAAGAGACTGAAGATATGCACTGAGTATACCAAACATTGGGAACACCATCCTAATATTGAGATGTGTCCTTGGAACAGCCTCAATACGTCGGGGCATGGACTCCAGATGTTGTCGAAAGCACAGGGATGCTAGCCCATGTTGACTCCAATGCTTCCCATAGTTGTGTCAAGTTGGCTGGATGTCCTTTGGGTGGTGGACCATTCTTGATACACACATGAAACTGTTGAGTGTGAAAAACTCAGCAGCTTTGCAGTTCTTGACACAACCGGAGCGCCTGGCACCTACTACCATTCCCCATTAAAAGGCACTTCCATTTTTTGTCTTGCCCATTCACTCTCTGAATTGCACACACACACAATCCATGTCTCAATTGTCTCAAGGCTTAAAGATCCTTATTTAACCGGTCCCCTCCTCTTTATCTACACTGATTGAAGTGGATTTAACAAGTGACGTCAATAAGGGATCATAACTTTCACCTGGATTCACCTGGTCAGTCTATGTCATGGAAAGAGCATGTGTTCTTAATGTTTTGTATACTCAGTGTATCTCTACATTCTTGTTTGCCAGACGTATAATTGAATGACCTCAAAGACATCAAGCAGAGTACAAGGCCAGATCATACTGTTCTTTACCCAGTAAAGATGTACTTTCCCTCCTCGGGCTGTCAAGCCATTGATAACAACTACTGTATATCGCTAATGACTGATTAGTGAACAGACTCACCTGAGGAGGGAAGGGTCTTGGAGAGAGAGATCTGAGTGCAAGGCTGTGCAGAGGCTGGGAATAACAAAAGCGACATTACAGGTCACATACTATGGAGATTAATACAGTATCTTTTTTATACAATCAATGTTGCTTATTGCTATATGAATGTGGAAAGCATATGTGAAGTGTGCACACATTAAATAACATCTTAGTTTTTCTCAAATGCTTTCTCAGAGCCTATTTGCTCCATGAATTTAGCGTTATCATCTTAGAAGAGAGGCGACAAGAACACATTCAACAAGAATGCTGTCGTGTCCCCTACAGTATCAATGAGAGAGTTCGTTGTCCCATATGATTTATACTGTTTTTGTCTCACTCCTGAAAGTCTGTCAAGGTCCCCAAGATGTTACTTTAACTATGCAGAAATACATTAAAATGGTGTAACCAAAGCGGGCAACAGTACATCAATTACACTGAAATGTGAGAGACCTCAGGCATGCCAATAATCCCCACAGAAATACAACTTGACTCTACTTGTGATATTTCCCAAATACCATTCCTACGACCACGAAACACAAGGCCACTGGTATTCTTCAATTTACCCAGTTTGTAAACTTTATTTTAAACATAAATCAGAGAGTTTGAGTATAGAAGTGCATAGAAACCTGGTTCTGTGGAGAACCCCAGCAGAGCTATAACCAGTAATGGAAGCATCCTTTGTCTGTCAAAGTTTGTCCTCATAGGCCACCTGTTGTCTTCTGTCTGTCTTTATGTCTGACTATCTGTCTGTTTGTCTAACAGCTCAGTTGTCTGGGCTTATTGTCCTTTACCGTCCTGCTTCCTCAACCTCGCGGTTTGATGTGATTCAAACGTGCACCTATCCAGGATATATAATATACATCATGCATATGCATATTATGCATAGTGGGAGGGGTTGGGCATGGCTGTGAAATTGTTACATCCCATAATTACAGGAAGAAAGTGAAAGCAAAGATGAGATAGAGAGAGAGAGAGGCAGCCCAGTCTAAGCTATTCCCTTTCCTTGCACCCCTGAAGCTAGGACAGCATAGTCCCTGCCCATTTTACGAAAACCTCTGATCCTTGATGAAAACCTGCTCCAGAGCGCTCAGGACCTTAGACTGGGGAGAAGGTTCACCTTCCAACAGTACAACGACCCTAAGCACACAGCCAAGACAATGCAGGAGTGGCTTCGGGACAAGTCTCTGAATGTCCTTGAGTGGCCCAGCCAGAGACCTTACTTGAACCCGATCTAACATCTCTGGAGAGATGTGAAAATAGCTGTGCAGTGACGCTCCCCATCCAACCTGACAGAGCTTGAGAAGATCTGCAGAAAATAATGGGAGAAACTCCCCAAATACAGGTGTGCCAAGCTTGTAGCTTCATACCCAAGAATACTCAAGGCTTTAACGCTGCCAAAGTTGCTTCAACAAAGTTCTGAGTAAAGAGTCTGAATGCATATGTTTGTAGATGTGATATTTCAGGGTTGTTTTTTTATACATTTGCTCAATAAAAAAATAAAAAGTATTTGCATTGTCATTATGGGGAATTGTGTATAGATTGATGAGGGGGAAAAAACTATTTATTCCATTTTAAAATAAGGCTGTAACGTAACAAAATGTGGAAAAAGTCAAGGGGTCTGAATACTTTCCAAACAGTAAGTCGTTCTGGATAAGAGTGTCTGCTAAATGACTCCAATATCAATGTGAACAGTGCCAATGAGAACCTTCCTCGACAATATTTTTTTTAATGAATCATTATTACATACTTTAAAAGTTGTTTAGAAATGTGTGAATGACTTCCATTAGCCTGCTAACATTTACAAATGTGGGAGTCATGATTTAAGGCGAGGAACCACAGGCTGAAAATAAAATGTTAAATTTATAAATTCTGCGATTTTTTTGTATATCTGTAACTTTCACTAATTATTATTCACGATTCAATCAGGACTATCCATAATCATGGTAGCATCCACATTGATGTAAAAGTGTTTAGAATAAAAGTGACTCCAAAATAACAGCATAAATTATTTACAAAAAGGGCTGTCTTTTCTAAACAGTTCACCCCAAATGGATGAAAATAACCTCAAATTAAAGCTGACAGTCTGGACTTTAACTTGGGGTGGCAGGTTAGAGCGTTGGGACTAGTAACCGGAAGGTTGCAAGTTCAAATCCCCGAGCTGACAAGGTACAAATCTGTCGTTCTGCCCCTGAACAGGCAGTTAACCCACTGTTCCTAGGCCGTCATTGAAAATAAGAATTTGTTCTTAACTGACTTGCCTAGTTAAATAAAGGTTAAAAAATATATATATATTTTTTTTACTTCATTGTAGTCATTGTATCATTTCAAATCCAAAGTGGTGGAGTACAGAGCCAAAATAAAACAAAATGTGTCACAGTCCCAATACATTTGAAGCTCACTGGATGTAGTAACTTACTTTGAAGAGACTGTGATTGGGTCTACAGTGCCTTCAGAAAGTATTCCATTGACTTTCCACATTTTGTTGTGTTACAGACTAAATTTAAAATGGATTCAATTGAGTTTTTGTGTCACTGGCATATACACAATACCCCATAATGTCAAAGTGGAATTATGTTATTTGAAACTTTTACAAAATAATAACACATTTCAAACTGAAATGTCTTGAGTCAATACGTATTCAACCCATTTGTTATGGGAAGTAAAAATGTACTTAACAAGTCACATAAATTGCATGGACTCTGTGTGCAATAATAGTGTTTAACATGGTTTTTGAATGACTACCTCATCACTGTAAGGTCCCTCAGTTGAGTAGTGAATTTCAAACCGTTTCTACCACAAAGACCAGGGAGATATCCTTTTGTGCACGGTGAAGTTATTCATTACACTTTGGATGGTATATCAATTTTTGTATCCAAATCCGGCTTTAACCTTCTTCACAACAGTATCTCGGACCTGCCTGGTGTGTTCCTTGTTCTTCATGATGCTCTCTGCGCTTTTAACGGACCTCTGAGACTATCACAGTGCAGGTGCATTTATACGGAGACTTGATTACACACAGGTGGATTGTATTTATCATCATTAGTCATTTAGGTCAACATTGGATCATTCAGAGATCCTCACTGAACTTCTGGAGAGAGTTTGCTGCACTGAAAGTAAAGGGGCTGAATAATTTTGCACGCCCAATTTTTCAGTTTTTGATTTATTAAAAAAGTTTGAAATATCCAATAAATGTCGTTCCACTTCATGATTGTGTCCCACTTGTTGTTGATTCTTCACAAAAAAATACAGTTTTATATATTTATGTTTGAAGCCTGAAATGTGGCAAAAGGTCGCAAAGTTCAAGGCGGCCGAATACTTTCGCAAGGCACTGTATATATATAAAATGTTTTACATTGCTCTGCCCCACCTGATGTGAATGACGGGTCACCACTGAGCCTCTGCCATATGGACACATTAATACACTGGGATCCATGGTGGCTAAAGAAATGAGAACATAGAACTCAGCGATAACCTATAGTCCAATGCAGCAGTAGGCCTATAACTTCCATCATCAACTAAGTAACACACATAGTCCTAAAGCCGACAAATAAAAACAGTAAAAAGTAAACTGATGAAAATTCTGGTTCTTTCAATCACGTTAATCTCTTTTCTCCGCCTGTATGCCTCCATTTCTATATGTCTTGACTTGAGTTATTGCTAGCGAAGTTCAACATCATATCAAATTGTCACAGGGTCCGGCCGGAAGTTGTCGCTAATGAACTTGCAATATTTTATCAACTAGCCTATTCCGGGCCCTCAAATTTCCTGCGCCAATGAACTCCGGACAGAAAGTGGTCTTTTATGACGTTTCCACTGCATATATGGGATCATCTGATCATGATATTTTGATCTTTCACACTGAGGCTTGGTGAATATCGAGGCCGGGCGTGTTGGAAAGATTTTTTGAATACTGAGGACTATCTGAGGACTACTGAGGACTGAACTATCATTCGCAAAGGATGTTATTTAAACATACTTTGTGGTGAGTTAGACAATCAGAAAAAAAGACTGCCAAATGGGCACCTTCCTACATATGTATGCATTCTGGAGAGAGACACACAATATCTTTGCAACATTGCTCCTCAACTTCTTCTTGAGGCAACATTTTTAATTATATTTAAGACACTATCTTCACACATATTTTAGACTCTTTCACTGACAGACGCAACTCAGTCAGCTAGACATATTGCCACAGGCAATACCCAAATTGCGGGCTTCCCAAACACACTTGTGATTTAAAATAATCCACAGAAATAAAAATTAAGAAGCTAATGATACCCTGTGGCTAAGTCATGCTCCCTGGTGAAGATTTTAAATTATTTTATTTAGACAGGAGTAATTACAGTGGGGAGAACAAGTATTTGATACACTGCCGATTTTGCAGGTTTTCCTACTTACAAAGCATGTAGAGGTCTGTAATTTTTATCATAGGTACACTTCAACTGTGAGAGACGGAATCTAAAACAAAAATCCAGAAAATCACATTGTATGATTTTTTATTAATTTGCATTTTATTGCACGACATTGTTAAAGTTCCAATATTTAAAGTGACTAGTGATCCATTTAATAAAGTGGCCAATGATTTGAGTCTGTATGTATGCAGCAGCCTCTCTGAGTTAATGATTGCTGTTTAAAGTTAACAGTCTGATGGCCTTGAGATAGAAGCTGTTTTTCAGTCTCTCAGTCACCTGTTCTGACCTTGTCTTCTGGATGGTAGCGGGGTGAACAGGCAGTGGCTCGGGTGGTTGATGTCCTTGATGATCTTCTGTCCTTGTGACATCGAGTGCTGTAGGTGTCCTGGAGGACAGATGGTTTGCCCCCGGTGGTGCGTTGTACAGACTGCACCACCCTCTGGAGAGCCTTGTGGTTGAGGGCGGTGCAGTTGTCGTACCAGGCGGTGATATAGCCCGACAGGACACTCTCAATTGTGCATCTGTAAAAGTTTGTCAGGTTTTTAGGTGACAAGCCAAATTTCTTCAGCCTCCTGAGTTTGAAGAGGCATTGTTGCGCCTTCTTCACCACACTGTCTGTGTATTGTTATGCATGTATTGTTATATATTACTTTACTGTTGGAGCAAGCATAATAAGCATTTCACTAGACCAGCAATAACATCTGCTAAATACTGTATGTTTAGGCAACCAATGACATTTTACTTTTTTTGAGATTGGTGAGAAAAATAATATATTTAATCCTTTTTGAATTTAGTCTGTAACACAACAAAATGTGGAATACGTCAATGGGTATCAATACTTTCTGAAGGCACTGCAAATAGGAATTTGGCAATTGGTAGGCTACATTCTTTGTACTTCTCTTTAATTGCTTTTTTTTCCTTTTTCTTTTTGTTTCCCAGAAGTAAGACTCTTCCCACACACCAACAACATTTTATCAGCTTCAGAAGCATCTGCATTCAACACATGTTTTGTGGTTGTCCTTAGATAGATTCTCCAGACTTGCAAAGAAAGAATTGTTGATTTGTTGCCAAATCTAGATTCTGAATAGCATTTTTTTTGGAAATATGCACCAACAATTATTTCACAGATAGAAAGATGAAAAAAGTATGTATCCATAACCTGTTCTACTTGTTCAACCTAAATATGTAGGCTTGCATATACAGCAAAAAAAATATATATGCACATATTTAATGAGACATTTCCTAATTAGCATGTTTTTTATAAAACATTTTTAAAAAGTTGTAATACAAAAAAAGTATTATATTGGTGTTTTTATTTAACTGATATAAGTTCCTTATGATGTGATTAAGAGGAAAAAAATACCCTATTGGAGTGTGACACATGATGAATGGCCTTAATGATGAATTAAATGATGAAAACGATTTTCTAATCCTTTATTACATGGTGTTATTATAAACTTGTACCTTATTATCTGATCTGCCTCTGGCAATGGTTGTATTCCATAGATGCAAATCACAATCCTTTAGTAGGCTATTAGGCTATATGTTGTGCAACATTCTAACATGCAATCTCGTGGGGAAATGTCCTTAAAATGGCTAAGCCTCCTAGGTAATAGATTTCCTTCCGAAAGACTTCCTTGGAAGCAGACACAAGGAGATAAGGGAGGTCAGCGACGACGCTGGGGTTTGCGGCCACAACGAAAGCCCAAAAAACAGCCCCAAAGATTTTTTTTTGGGGGGGGGGACACGGGGTGGTCGGCGGAGCCGAGGAGTGAACCAGAGCCAGTCTGGGAGAAATTGGAGGAGAGTGAACGTTAAGAGTCAGAAACCGTCAGTCAGTTGATGGATGGCTAAGTCTCCTTGGTAATAGATTGACAGTGTCACGCCCTGACCAAAGAGAGCCTTTTAATTCTCTATTTTGGTTAGGTCGGGGTGTGACTAGGGTGGGTAATCTAGGTTGTTTATTTCTATGTCGGCATGGTATGGTTCCCAATCAGAGGCAGCTGTTTATCGTTGTCTCTGATTGGGGATCATATTTAGGCAGCCATTTCCCCACTGTGTTTTGTGGGATCTTGTTTATGTGTAGTTGTCTGTGAGCACTTCATTGACATCACGTTTCATTTGTTCTTTATTGTTTTATGCGTTTCACTTCAATAAATATGTGGAACCCATATCACGCTGTGCTTTGGTCCGAATGTTCTTACGACGATATTGACAGACGGTGACATAAGAGATATTTTTAAATACCTTATATCCTTGACTTAAAGACTTCCTGCTTCAACTTCCTGCTACAAGGACAGGCAGCTAATGACTCCCTGTTACAAAACATACTTCATTTCAAACCGTATGAAATTAATTAATTAATTAATTAATATTAGTATTAATTATGGGTATAGGCATGGGGCAGTTGGTTGATGGAATAGCTATCATGCAATAGAAATTACAAGAGCAGTTGTCTTTCATGGTTTCATCATAAATTGATATGGATGTACACACATTTGATTTCTTTATAGATTGTCAGGGCCAATCTCTTGGTCAGCAACATAGGCACGTGTTTCATAAGAGTGTGAAGTTAAATTGATTGATCATCACTTATGATTATCAGTCTCTGTTCATTATCTATCTGTAATGATTACAGAGGAGAGGGACTGCCAGATGGAAAGGTGAGGGAGAAATATAGTTGATTACACGATATTCACTACATTACCAAAACATCTTATTCCAAAATCATGGGCATTATTATGGAGTTGGTTCCCCCTTTCCTGCAATAACCTCCCCTCTTCTGGGAAGGCTTTCCGCTAGATGTTCGAACACTGCTGCGGGAACTTGCTTCCATTCAGCCACGAGCATTACTGAGGTCGGGCACTGATGTTGGGCGATTAGGCCTGGCTCGCAGTTGGTGTTCCAATTCATCCCAAAGGTATTTGATGGGGTTGAGGTCAAGGTTCTGTGCAGGCCAGTCAAGTTCTTCCACACCGATCCAAACAAACCATTTCTGTATGTACCTTTGCTTTGTGCAAGGGGGAATTATCACACTGAAACAGCAAAGGGCCTCCCCAAACTGTTGCCACAAAGTTGGAAACACAGAATGTCATTGTATGCTGTAGCGTTAAGATTTCCCTTAACTGGAACTAAGGGGCCTAGCCTGAACAATGAAAAACAGTCCCAGAACTTTATTCCTCCTCCAACAAACTTTACAGTTGGCACTATGCACTTACAGTTGACCGGGTCAGCTCTAGCAGGACAGTCAATTATGTTTCTTGATTGTAATGTACATCTGAAATCATGTTTGTGTTTATGCTAATAGACTTTATGATAATGGATCTGAGTTGAAGTTAGAGGAGAGTGGATTTAACGTTTAGATCTAAATGATTAAGACGACACGGGCGGGGGGGACTGATCCTAGATCAGCACTCCTAATCTGATACAATAATCACATGCTCACTTCAATTGTGATAACTGTAGAGATTAGTCTTTACACAAGACTCTGTTATCGGTCTCCCAAGGACACTCTCAAGCATGACAATGCTCCATCTATCTTCAGGAGTGCTGCTTATCTTAAGTCTACAGCTGAACAGTTTGTGCAACATACATCTATTTGTAACCTCGTGCCCAAAGATTTTATGTACTTGGGTTAACAAAGGCCAAGTTTGACTTGTTGCTCCACCAGACTTTCCTTGGGCGGAAGTGTCTGGGAATGAGATGAACATTTTTGTGATATTCTTTGATCTTCCTGCTGTGTTCTTTCATGTGAGTGCATGTCCAGTTATTGCACTGCATTGTTCCAGCACAGGAAGTATTTTGATGCAAACTTTTCTACCTGACTGTCGGAAGGCTATGTTCATTATTAGACAGCCTACCTGGATTTTGATCCAGGAGTTTCTCATATCAGCTGCCTGAAATCCACCACACTACAATGTACAATGAAGCCTGAGCTGAGCTTCATAATTTCAGTCTGCTTCCTAAAAAATTGTTTTTTGTCATTGCATCAGTGTAATTTCAAACACGTTGGCTTTTACTCAATTTGGTCTCTGCTGCCTCCTTGGGGTCTGTCTAAGAACTCCCCTACCCAGTAGGGGCGGGACCACATCTACCGGATGTTGATACAGTCTGCGGAACAGCTGTGAGAGAACAACAAAGCTGACGCCACTTCTAGCTACAGAATCGACGAGAAGGACGAAAAGAAGGTGAAAATACAACAACAAAACTGGATTCGAGGTTGATAAAGACTATAGAAGTGGTCAAGAAAACAGGTTATTAACATTCGTGTCGACAGAACTCTGAAAATTACAGATTCAAGGTAAGAGAAAGTTCGGCACGCGATGTTTCGTCGACAACATTGGCTTTGTGTACTGACGTCATATTTGCTACTTTAGCTAGCTATCATCATTATCAAACCCTATTTGATTGTACTAGCTAGCCGTGAAATGCTATGCTGTCCATGTGTTTTATAAGAGACAACGGTTGATAAACTTCTAGTTTTGTTGTAAATCTGAATGAGGTCATGGTATTGTTGACACAACTTGAATGAATCGCTTCACACATCGATCAAGACTGATTGATTGGCATTTGGTTCACAAAAAGCTACTATTTCGAGAGAAAAAAAGGACTGACCGCTGCCATAGTCTTATGACAGCTGTTTACATTTTAATATGCGGGCAGGTCTTGTTTAACTTCTCGATTACATGTTGTTCAATCAAACGTCGATTTAGTTTGGAATATTTTCCAATCCAGTGGAAATGGCAAATGGGATGGAAATGGCAACCGCAGCGGCTCTCTGACGCAGTCACAATTCAACTGCCCTTGTTTCTATGTAGAAGGTAGATGTAGCAGCATCGTTACTCACCCCCAATGATTTGTCTACATCAGCCAATGAAGACAACCGTTCACTATGAAACCGAATAGAAGATACACTTGTTAATTCTAGGCATCTTTGCTATGATGTGTTCACCTAAACTAGTTGGAATCCATGTTGATCTCAGTAGGCTCGCACTATAACACAAAACTAACTGGGCAGTATGCAGTCTCAAACCCAGTATGTGTCTTTGTGAGTAGTTGTCTTATGTGCACCTGTTTCACTCTGTGCCTCCCCGCTCTCCTTTAATTCAGCTGCTGTCTGTGAATGAGTTAGTGTCTTACATGACTTACTTGCCCTTCCTAAAGGTCGGTCTCTGCTTACAACAGCACTATGGGCCGGATCTTCCTGGACCACATCGGCGGGACCCGCCTCTTCTCCTGCGCCAACTGTGACACCATCCTGACCAACCGCTCTGAGCTCATCTCCACGCGCTTCACTGGCGCCACGGGCCGAGCCTTCCTCTTCAACAAGGTGAGGCTGGTGAGGGTTGACTACTCTTAAAGGCCCAGTGCAGTCAAAAACGGGATTTCCCTGTGTTTTATGTACATTTCTCACACTGAGGTTGGAATAATACTGTGACATTTAGAAAATTATGATGAACCCTTTTAGTGTAAGAGCTGTTTGAAAAGATCACCTGAAATGTATGCCCGTTTTGATTGGATGGAGTTTTGGCCTGCCTGGTGACATTACCAGGCGGTAAATTAGTTATGAGACCAATACGTTGGTTCCAAACCTCTCAGCCAATAGCTAGTTTTAAATGTTCCCCTCCCCCCTCTGGCATTCCTACCTAAATTCTTGCTTGAAAAATTGCTCTTTGCTAAGAAGCTATTTTTGTTTCACAGTAAGATACTTGTTACCCAGAAATGATTTGAGATAAAAATGGCTGCATTGGACCTTTTTTAATAGGTTGTAGTTAAGAGTCCTGTGAATAACACCATGTCCTTACACAAAACACATGACACCATGTCATTATTCTCTAGCCTCGTCCCATACTGTATGTGCTGTTCCAAACTCATTGATAGGGCATATTTCTATGGGACACGCTGCTAGTCCCTCTTGCAGGTTCAGATACTTTGTTGAATAAATCTATATGTTTGTCACCCACAGGTGGTGAACCTGCAGTACAGCGAGGTGCAGGACCGTGTGATGCTGACGGGCAGACACATGGTGCGAGACGTCAGCTGCAAGAACTGCAACAGCAAGCTGGGCTGGATCTACGAGTTTGCCACAGAAGACAGTCAGCGCTACAAGGAAGGCCGCGTCATCCTCGAAAGGGCGCTAGTAAGGGAGAGCGAGGGCTTCGAGGAGCATGTGCCCTCTGATAACTCCTGAGTCCCCCGTCCCTCCTTTCTGCCTTGTGCACCCAACATCTCTCCCAATCCCCAGTGTCCCCTACACTCCTCTCCTTATAGGCAACTACCTGTGTATCAGCTTCCCACCAGCAAGAATTGTGTCGAGCTAGACAAGCCTGTAATTATGTCCGCCCCTCACACATATTGTACACAACATTTGAGAATGCACTCGCTCACAGGCTATAGTGCTTATAATGCATATAATGTACATGCATAAGATTCTGCACGATACATGTGTATACATTGGACTACAACTGCCTGAAGAGTAGGGGTTGTGGTGGGGGGAGTAACTTAATGACCCAAAGTGGAGAGCATGGACAGATGCTAATGTCTTTGTCAGTGATACAGCTGTGTATGATAAAACCGCTGTTGCGTGAGAGCTTGGGGGGGGGGGGGGTGAGTGATGCTTGTGTTTAGGATGAAATATTATTTAAGTTTTAGTGAGAATGGGTGTGAAAATTGATTTGAGGAAATTATCTTTCTGAATATTGTCATTAAACCCAGTTTCCATTTGCTTTTATTAACAAATATTAGATTTGATAGTGCTGATTTTAGTTGACTGTTTGCACATTATGAAACTGATGTCAACCCTCACTTTGATCCCGATGACAAATGCATGTGTGTACTAAAGCCTCATGTCTGCCAATGGACGCCTAGACAATAGAACCTGTGATCAACCTCAAATGCTGACAATTGTGTAACAATTATCAAAAGACAACTTGACCATTGTGTAAATGTGACCAAAAAAAACCATGAACCGGCATTGTTGACAATATTGTGGTTAAGTTCTGTATTAGGATTGGTCAGTGCTGTGTTTTCTTTTTGGGTTGCATAGTCTTGCGATGCCATCCTTCCAATCCTCGTTCATCACTCAGCTATTGGAACAAAATTAAATTGTGAGAAAGCCTGGAAAACTAAGTAGGAGTTGAGTTAAAGCTACTGTTTTTTTCTTTCAGGCCTCCGGGTGATGGATTATAATAAAGAAATTGATCATATGAAATCAACTTTACCTCTTGTATTGCATCACTTCTCTGGTCAATATAGGACACTAACATGGGGGAAGGGTATTCATTGGGCAGGACTAAATCCTCAAAACAAGAGCTAGATTAGGTAGCCACCTCAACAAAGCATAAGGGTACGGGCACGCAGATTAAATTCATTGTCCGTGTCGAAAGTACAACTCATGTCAATGCGGAAAAAGAGAATTTGTGGCATTTTAGGCAGAAAATCACATCCATTGTCATTCATTCGGCAACCGTTGGCCCCATCTGGAATTTTTAGAAAATCTGAATGTGGCCACGGCCTTAGAATGTTGGCAAATTTGACCCCTGAAGGCTGACAGAAAACACAAAGGGTCATGTTCGTTGTCTATTTTAGAGAGCTTTTTATTTTTCGTTACAGACATTTGCAAAATTTTCCATAGAATCAGGTTCACACTTTCCATTTTCACTTGTTTTGATGAACTGCTTTTCAGTTTCTGTAGAAAATAATGCAAAATGTTTACCCTTATTTTAATGAAATAATTCAAATGTTTTAAAGATCACACAGGCCACCCAATTCCTCTAATCCAGTTTATTCATCCTCAGCAAAAAGGGGAAAATAATCAAATAAAAGGAGAACATAAAACAATTGTTCTGGTTTTATACATTTAACTAAATATGCAGCTATATGCTAATGTGTAAGTAAATCAAAATAATATATGGTTAAATAAAATTTCTTTTAAGATACAGAAAGATAACATTTCTTAAATTTTCCCCATCGGCACTCGAGAGGTCGCAGAAATACCAAAATGAAACCACCCACTATGCCACTCTACACGTCGCTCCTGCCATCCTTCAGTCATTCCTCGCACCGGAGGAAGGGGGCCAGTAAGAGAAGGAAGCAGAGAGGGAAGTGAGGAAGAAGAATGAGATGAGCATTGGGACCAGCACACTCAAGTAGTGTGACTGGGGTAGGAGGAGTAAAATATGGAACAGACTAGCATACTACAAAAAAAAAAAAATGAAGCAATGTATTATGCATGCTTTTTAAGTGGTCTGCTTGTATGGCCATACGAATAGAGCCATAGTTTGACAGTCCAGTGAGTCAGGGATTGTGTAGTGTGTATGTAAAAATAAAGGGAGTAAGAGTGCACAGGGTATTACAAAACAGAAGGAGAGCATTAACAGCAACAGCATCACTTATTCAAAGAGCAGCAGGCAGAGAAGGGCTTCTGCTTCAGAGAGGTTCTGTGTGTGTGACTCTAGTCCATTTGTTCAGACTCTAATCCAGCTGAGAGAAGCGGAGGAGGAAGGCTGCAGTACAAGGGTTTGTGGTCCGGTTTGTAGTCAAACCAGTCTAGCAGTCTCATAAGAACAAACATGGCCACACAACAACTGACCCATGTCCGGGGACGACGACGTCCTTAACACACGCTATTTCAATCCAATGCCATGCAGGAGACATTGGGTGAGGAGGGAGCAGAAAAGGAAGAGGGGGAGGGGGGGGGGGGGGGGTAAAGGTCAACATTCCACCCTACAACCTGAGGAGTGGTCAAGGGACAGACAGGGCTATGTTCCGTTTATCTGTCACCAATGATGTACTGAAAACCTGCTTACCAAGATGACCAAGGAGCCGAGAAAGAGGTCAGTTTCATTTAGAAAGTACTGGTGCAGACTAATCTTTTGTGAACAGTGAAACAAAGACTTGAGGGGTAAGATTGTTGTTGAGCGATGGCGCTGCTGTGTGATTAAAAATAAAAAAAATAGTTTGCCAGCTAACGTGTAAATATTGTGAAATAACTTAATTCTTTAGAAAGATAAGCTTGAAATGGGCATGGTCCAATTTACTCAACCAAAAACACATAGCTAAGTTGAGCTTTCTTAATTGAACCTGAAAATCAATAGTTAATTCTGTTTGTTCATCAAAGATAGCTGGCTAACCAATTGATCCTGCTTTGTAGTATACCCCTCTGACAAGTTAAGGCTGTGTGAAAACAAACGTGCGATAGTGACAGTGTGGCTCCAGAGGTTGCCATGGTGACCGTGTCCAAGGCAGTGTCCAAACTGTTCCCCTCTGGAGGGGTCAAGACTAACAGGAGTGGGTCAACAACCCTCAGCTCCAGAATGGTGGGGTAAGTGTGGATCTATTACAACCATGCTCTCTCCTTCTTCCCCTTCCCTCCCTCTCTTCCTTGCTCTCTCTTACGTCCCCCTCTCTATTTAAGTGCCGCTTCTCTGTTGTGTGGATGGGTGGTGACGGGCGGGCAGCGGGGGCAACTCAAGAGCACTCTTCTCCGATGCGTTGGCACGAGCGGCCCACCTTGCGGTCCAGCTTCACCATCTTGAGGACGGCCTCCTCGCGCCCACGTCCCAGGTGGTCGAACAGGCAGTCGTGCTGCTCAGGTAGACGGTGGAGCATGCAGAACACGTAGCCTAGAAGACAAAACAAAATAGGAAGGGAAACAATGAGAGAAAGAGGGGAGGCGAAAAAGAGAAAGAGAACGAGACAGAAAAAGAGAAAATAAAAATCTGTGTCAAGGTGAGGAGACACGGGGTGAGGAGACACGGAAACCAAGGGCAGACGTGTTCAGATGTGTTTGGGCTGTTCCTATGTAGTACTGACCGCAGCGACAGGATCCCAGTTCCTGCTGTACCAGCTCCAGTTTGGTTTGGCAGCGATAGCAGCGCCGGCGGTTTTTCTGCTTGGGTCCTCGGCTAGGCTCCTCGCTCGCCGCCTCCCCCTCCAAGTCCCGCCGTGCCCGTTTCTCTGGTGACGCCTCGCTCTCCGACCCTGAAGCTGAAAGAACAGGAGGTCACATGGTTACAGAGTAACCGTGGGACGTTCAATATTGCACAGAAATATACACAGAGAGCAGGAGCATGGCTGTACCTGATTCGCAAGGACGTTTTGTGGGTGTACAGAGGGTGCCTTGGGCTGTTTCTGTGCATGACGATACTCCTGTGGAACAAAAAGAAGAGCAAGACAAGGGAATCATTCTTCATTGATCAAGAGCCCAAATGTGTGTCACCTAGAACAAGATGTTTTGGAGCCAGAAAGACAATATCAGAACCTTGAAGGATTTAAGACCTCGTGGCCATGCAACCAGATAAGCTCAAATCCGGACATGCCAAGTCTATTTACGTCAACATATCGCTCGACTTACATTCTTAACATGAAGGATAAAAATACTAGGGATGTTCATCTTTCCCTTTCAAGATGATTCGACGTGTATCTAGATACATTGGCTCCGATACGATCCAGGAACGATACGTTTTAGTTTGAAACGAGTCTGTGCAATTCGGTTAGTTGGAGAACAAATCGATTCGGTGCACTAACATTTGTTGCATAACATTTCTTTATTCTAAATTAAAATCCGCTGCTGATGGAGCTCATGAGCTAGGCCTCTCTGTGCTGGATCTGTCTGAGCTGGGCCTCTCTGTGCTGGATCTGTCTGAGCTGGGCCTCTCTGTGCTGGATCTGTCTGAGCTGGCGTGCCTGTTTAAATCAAATAACATTTTATTGGTCACATGCACCGGATACAACAACAGGTGTAGACTTTACAGTGAAATCCTTACTTACGAGCCCACTCCCAACAGTGCAGTGTTAAAAAGTAAGACAAATATTTGCTAAAGGCAATAGTAACACAAAAACAAGGCTTTATACAAGAGGTATGTAAATGCTGTATGCTCTATGTAGGGGGGAGGGGCGGCAATGTAGCCTTTTTGGGGGGTTTCTTTCTTTGGTTCTAAAATCACCATCACCCACTAATTAACATGTCATTTTAGCAGATTAAGTGCTTGAGCTAGTAATGTATCAATATTTATCGGATACAAATTAGCTATGACGTGGACAATGAATATATAGTGTAACAGTATAACTTTAGACCGTCCCCTCGCCCATACCCGGGCTCGAACCAGGGACCCTCTGCACACATCAATAACAGTCACCCACGAAGCATCGTTACCCATCGCTCCAAAATAGCCACGGCCCTTGCAGAGCAAGGGGAACCACTACTTCAAGGTCTCAGAGCAAGCGACGTCACCGATTGAAACGCTATTTAGCGCGCACCACCGCTAACTAAGCTAGCCGTTTCACATCCGTTACAATAGCACAATTTGAATTTCACCCCCCATCTAAAAATCAAATGGTTTTGACCGCTTGGAAGTTCACCTCTCGCGTCGGCCACGCAGTGAGCCTCGCAAAAGTGATTGCCGTCCTCGTTAGTAAATTATCAAGTTTACCCTGTACATCAAAAAAAGATATATATATATATATATGCGCACTGATTGTTTAAAGCAAAACTACCCAAACTATTGCTAAACTACCCAAACTCAGGTGAACCTGAAAAATCTAAATAAAATATTGGAAAAACCAATTCTGCAGGTATAGCCAGATGAGTTGTGTTTCTGATAGATTATTACTACTACTACTCCAGTAAAACACCATTAACAGCTCATACGGTGCCTTCGGAAAGTATTCAGACTTAGACTTTTTCCACATTTTGTTACGTTACAGCCTTATTCTAAAATGAATGAAATATACTTTTTTCCTAAGCTATCTACACACACACACACACACACACAATACCGCATAATGACGAAGCGAAAACAGGTTTAGACATTTTTGCAAATAAAAATGAGCTCAGGTGCATCCTGTTTCCATTGATCATCCTTGAGATGTTTCTACAACGTGATTGGAGTCCACCTGTGGTAAATTCAAGTGATTGGACGTGATTTGGAAAGGCATACACCTGTCTATATAAAAAAAAAGGTCCCACAGTTGACAGTACAAGTCAGAGCAAAAACCAAGCCATGAGGTCAAAGGAATTGTCCGTAGAGCTCCGAGAACCCATTGTGTCGAGGCACAGATCTGGGAAAGGGTAGCAAAAAATGTCTGCAGCATTGAAGGTCCCCAAGAACAAAGTGGCCTCCATCATTCAAAAATGGAAGAAGTTTGGAACCACCAAGACTCTTCCTAGAGCTGGCCACCCAGCCAAACTGAGCAATCGGGGGAAAAGGGTCTTGGTCAGGGAGGTGACCAAGAACCCGATGGTCACTCTGGCAGAGCTCTAGAGTTCCTCTGTGGTGATGGGAGAACCTCCCAGAACCATCTCTGCAGCACTCCACCAATCAGGCCTTTATGGTAGAGTGACCAGACAGAAGACACTCCTCAGTAAAAGGCACATGACAGCCAGCTTGGAGTTTGCCAAAAGGCACCTAAAGACTCTGACCATGAGAAACAAGATTCTCTGGTCTGGAGAAACCAAGATTGAACTCTTTGGCCTGAATGCCAAGCGTTAACATCTGAAAGAAACCTGGCACCATCCCTACGGCGAAGCACGGTGGTGGCCGCATCCTGCTGTGGGAATGTTTTTCAGAGGCAGAGACTGGGAGACTAGTCAGGATCGAGGCAAAGATGATCGTAGCAAAGTACAGAGACATCCTTGATGACAACCTGCTCCAGAGCATTTGCATGCCGAAAGTGCTGCACAGATGTGCAAGATCAGGAACAGGCCGGGCAGTGTGTGCAGTTTAACCAGTACCGATATTGCCTGGGGTTGTTCAGCACGCAAAATGACTGTCAACACAGTTACATGCAGTTTGACACTGAAGGAGAGTACTTCAGTTGTTATAAAATATGAGTTATTTTCTGAAGGTAGACAAAATGGAATAAGCCAAACATTTTAGTGAACCAGCAATTTGTAATGCTTGAATCGTCTTTCTGACTGATGCATGCTACATTTGGATCGGTTTTGGGTCCACGGACCGATGCACTTACATCTTAAACATTTGAATCGGGAACCGATGCGCATTGGTGAATGGTTACACCCCTAAAAAAACACCAAATGCAACAAGAAACTGCAATTGGTTGAAAACTGGAAATCTTAAGTGAAATCCTGGGAGGACCAAGCAGGTCTTAAAAGATGGTCAACGTGACCATACTGCCCCAGTATGATTCCTATCTGGGCCAGGCTTAGTACATGTATTGCCAACGGAGTGAGACACACACACACAACCACCACTCCTCCTAAGGCAGAAATAGAAGCAGGCTGTCACCATATCAGTCCAACCTTACAGACCTCTGCCAATAGAGACTTCATGAAATGCATACGTATATACACACTTCCCTCCGTATCTTATTTGACAGCGGAGCAAAAATGTTTCAAATTGTGTCTATACTCCAGCATTTTCGATTTGAGATCAAATGTTACAAAGCGACAGTATGGAATGCCACCTTTTATTTGAGGGTATTTCCATTAGTGCTGGTCAGTATACTGTATTTTACTACACACAGATGTAAGGTTTGGGTATTTGAATGTTTGGTTTGTTAAAATGTGATATGCCGTGTGTGAAGTAAATTTGTATAGTGTACACAGCTACTTGAGTCAACCCTCTCCACTCTCTCCATGCCACTTTCCACACAATCCTAGCCCCGTCACTCAAGGAGTGCATGTTGTTGTTGCTTGACCACGGGATGCCTCCGTTCAGTCTGCACGGTTAATGCAGCACATGCAACAATGTTGACGACAACAATGTTATTTTCACTTTGCTTCTTAATATAAATCCACAAGCATTCTATAAAATGGAACCATTACTTTCGTACATCTGCAAAAAGCTAGTTTGTCTTTTCTTAGCAAGTTTTCCTTAAATCGTGTTATACGCTAATGCTAAATCTCTAGTTAGTTAGCTAATAAAATGTAAGAGTCAGAGCAAAAGTAGCTAGCTTACACAGCCTGATAATAGTGATGGTGTAGGCCTAAATCTGCATGTTTGTGCAACAGTATATTCTAAATCAGAGGAATAGGCGAAGCATGAATGTTGGCTACATGAAAAAATATTTCTAGTGAAAGATTATAGGGTCTAGGCCCTAGGAAACACTGACCAACACTTTGGTTCCTGCCACAATAACTCCTCCCTGGCATTTCCATTCATTGCCATGTCAAACACTATATTTAAAGTGCCCACTATTATATTCTAACTATAGAATTAGAACAATAATTTATTTCCATGATTCCAACAGTTCACTGTGTTTTGATCTAATTCGGAAGTCAAATCGCAATTGCAACATTTGGTTAAAAATAAGGCCTTGATTTTTCGCACATATTGTGCAGCCCTACGCGGGAGTGTGGGAATTAGCTCAAATGAATGCAGGAAATGCACAAATTTATGAAAATGCTGGAAATTATTTTCGGTTAGGGTGATTCACAATATATATGATTTCTTAGGCTCACTAAATAAATAAATCTAATTCAGGGCTAAATATGCCTATTCCATAACCATAAGACCCACTAATCATTTAATTTTATCAAAATAGTTTAATCTGCTTTTTTTGCAAATAATAATTATAGATATTTTTTTAAATGACTGATCTCTGGCTTTCATGTCTATGAAAATTGCATTTTTGTTACAAATTTAACCAGAACCATAATGCACATTAATTCACTAATAATGACAAACATCTTGTAGCAGGCATAATAGAAAATGAACACAGGTCTCAAACGATCCCACAAGCACACGTGCAAGTGAGTATTCAGCTAATCTTTATATTTCAAGTTTAGCCAACTTGGAACTACTTGCTAGCTAACCAGGCAGAACAGTTAAATTACGAACACACCCTTCTGTTCATCTCCAACTGTTTGAACAGCATGCTAGCCTGTCCACTTCGTTTAGACTTTGAAATCAAGCGGCCCATCTTATTTCTCAGAAGGAGAACGAGTTGCCAACTCCTTACATAATTGTGTTTCATGCTTATTGTACATTTATAAAAACAGACTAGACAGCTAGTACAAGTGTTTGCTGCTTGCGGGACAATACTGGGCGCGACAAACTTGAGCATTAATTCTCTAGAATCAATGTTAATTGATACTCCTGTTTTAGTAGTATCTGCTCTGCGCACAATCTGAAGAGTTGAGACATAAAAAAAGGGTATCGCTAGAAAGGTTAACTACTCTATTACAGTAATGTCTAAATGTCTTTGTGAAAATTTGACTGAGTCGGTTGGACTAACCCGCAAAAGTAAATAGTGAGTTAAAACCGCTTGTGAGAGAAGTGATCGCTCATCTTCGATGTTGTAAGTGACAGAGGGAGGGGCTTGGTATGTGTGCGTGAGAGTAAATGGGGAAAGGCTATACAGACACGCTTGATGACACGCCTGATGATGCATGTCGCGCAGCTGAGTCGAGAGGAATGGATTTAGTTCACCCAGGTCATCCTGATGAGTCCTTCCCAGCGAACTAGTTCAAACTGGCATCAGCAGCATGACATGAGGTAAAACTTGGAAAAGAAAGTTGTTTATTTCGATGGGCGAGGGATAAATAACTTGTAGTATAAGTTTCTAGCTACAAGCATAAACTAGCTAGCTGGGAAGGGCAACTGACTGAACAAAATCCATCAGCCTTCACTCGACTCTCACTGCACGACATACGTCATCAATATGGGCACCGGGCGTGTCGGTATAGCCTCCCCAGAGTATATGAGAAGGTGCACACAGCACAGAATGAAGCTAGTGACACGAGACCAAAAATTCAACATGAAAACGAGCGGACAAAAACATTGATTCTTGTGATAAAGGCATTTGGAATATTGTGCTAAAAAAAACAATTTAAATTCATTTGATATCACTCCGCCCTAGGTGAGAGGTTAGTATTTGAGTGGGTATGATCATCATTATTCATGATTCATTCATGATTATCCGTAATCATGTTAGCATCCACATTTATGTAGAAGTGTTCAGAAACATTTTATTCTTATTTACAATCAAATAGGCTAATAAATGACAACGCATTACTCACTATTCAGTTCCTATTGGCCAAAACATAATCCGAAACACAACAGTCCCACCTTTTTCCATTGTCAGTAATTCCATTTTGCCCATATTCTTGATGAAGAATGTTAAGCTCACTGGTGTCACAACAAAATCCACCAAATATGTTAAATAGGACTGCTAATAACTATATTGAACAAACTGTGATCGAAGAAAAATAGCAGAGCTTATATTTCTTAAAAAAGATTAGTCACACCTGGTTTTAGTCATTTAAGTTCAGACTGGAGAGTTTAATTTAAATATACACTCACAACCAATTCAAAATCAACTGGTGGGTTGCTGGAGGTTTAGAAAGGGTTGCAAGAGTGAGTAAAAATAAAATGTCTCGACCAACCAGCTGAAAATCCCTGCATTGTGTGCTAGTGATTTGGGACCAAACACTAAATTTGTACTACTTCAATACACCATCAGTGAATTTGTTCAAATACTATTGCATTCTCCAAATAGGGGGACTAGATAGTTTTTTCAATTTAAAAACGGTAAAAACAGGACCCCCCCCCCCCCCTGTCGCCTCATATTTAACATTTGATCTCAAATCCAAAATGCTGGAGTACAGAAGCAAATTTTAACATTATAGATTCACTGTCCATTAAAATAGAGGGGAGTGTATGTGGACTAAAGTGTGCACTCTTCTCTTCCTCAGTGACATCTAATACTAAGAGATGTAGTGTTTGTCCAGATTGAAGATGTATATAAACAGTGCATTTGGAAAGTATTCAGATCCCTTGACCTTTTCCACATTGTTACGTTACAACCTTATTCTAAAATGGATTAAAATGTTCCCCCCCCCCACTCAACAATCTACATACAATACCCCATAAAAAGACAAAGCAAAACAGGTTCAGAGATTTTTTGAAATCTATTACTAAAAACTGAAATATCACATTTACATAAGTATTCAGACCCTTTACTCAGAACTTTGTTAAAGCACATTTGGCAGCGATTACAGCCTTGTCTTCTTGGGTATGATGCTAAAAGCTTGGCACACCTGTATTTAGGGATTTTCTCCCATTCTTCTCTGCAGATCCTCGCAAGCTCTGTCAGGTTGGATGGGGAGCGTCGCTGCACAGCTATTGTAAGGTCTCTCAGGATGTTTGATCGGGTTCAAGTCCGGGGTCTGGCTGGGCCACTCAGTCTTGTCCTGAAACCACTCCTACACGGTCTTGGCTGTGTGCTTAGGGTTGTTGTCCTGTTGGAAGGTGAACCGTCACCCCAGTCTAGGGTCCTGAGCAGGTTTTCATCAAGGATCTCTCAGTACTTTGCTCCGTTCATCTTTCCCTAGATCCTGACTAGTCTCCCAGTCCCTGCCGCTGAAAAACATCCCCACAGCATGATTCTGCTACCAACATGATTCACCGTGGGGATGGTGCCAGGTATTTTCCAGACGTGACGCTTGGCATTCAGGCCAAAGAGTTCAATCTTGGTTTCGTCAGACCAGAAAATCTTGTTTCTCATGGTCTGAGAGTCTTGTAGGTTCCCTTTCGCAAACTCTGGCCACTACCATAAAGACTTGATTGGTGGAGTGCTGCAGAGATGGTTGTCCTTATGGAAGGTTCTCCCATCTCAACAGAGGACCTCTAGAGCTCTGTCAGTGACCATTGGCTTCTTGGTCACCTCCCTGACCAAGGCCCTTCTCCCCCGATTGCTCAGTTTGGCCGAGCGGCCAGCTCAAGGAAGAGTCTTGGTGGTTCCAAACTTTTTCCATTTAAGAATGATTGAGGCCACTGTTTTCTTGGGGATCTTCAATTCTGCAGACATTTTTTGGTAGCCTTCCACAGATCTGTGCTTCGACACAATTGTCTCGGAGCGCTACAGACAATTCCTTCAACCTCATGGCTTGGTTTTTGCCCTGACATGCACTGTCAACTGTGGGACCTTAAATAGACAGGTGTGTGCCTTTCCTAATCATGTCTAATCAATTGAATTTACCACAGGTGGACTACAATCAAATTGTAGAAACATCTCAAGGATGATCAATGGAAACAGGATGCACCAGAGCCCAATTTCAAGTCTCATAGCAAAGGATCTGAATACTTAAGTATATAAGGTATCTGTTTTTTTTCTGCTAAAAACCCATTTTCGCTTTCTCATTTTAAATTGATTTAACTAGGGAAGTCCGTTAGGAACAAATTCTTATTTACAATGACGGCCTACCAAAAAGCAAAAGGCCTCCTGCGGGGACGGGGATATATATATTTTTTTTTAAATGACAAAACACACATCACGACAGGAGACAACACTACATAAAGAGACTTAAGACAACATAGCATGGAAGCAACACATGACAACACAGCATGGTAGCAAGTTAGCAACACAACATGGCAGCAGCACAACATGGTACAAATATTATTGGGCACAGACAACAGCGAAAAAGGGCAAGAAAAGTATAGACAACAATACATCAAGCAAAGCAGCCACAACTGTCAGTAAGAGTGTCCATGATTGAGTCTTTGAATGAAGAGATGGAGAAAAAAACTGTCCAGTTTGAGTGTTTGTTGCAGCTCGTTCCAGTCGCTAGCTGCAGCGAACTGAAAATAGGAGCGACCAAGGGATGCGTGTTCTTTGGGGACCTTTAACAGGATGTGACTGGCAGAACGGGTGTTGTATGTGGAGGATGAGGGCTGCAGTAGATATCTCAGATAGGGGGAGGGGGAGTGAGGCCTAAGAGGGTTTTGTAAATAAGCATCAACCAGTGGGTCTTGCGACGGGTATACAGAGATGACCAGTTTACAGAGGAGTATAGAGTGCAGTGATGTGTCCTATAAGGAGCATTGGTGGCAAACCTGATGGCCGAATGGTAAAGAACATCTAGCCGCTCGAGAGCACCCTTACCTGACGATCTATAAATTACATCTCCGTAATCAAGCATGGGTAGGATGGTCATCTGAATCAGGGTTAGTTTGGCAGCTGGGGTGAAAGAGGAACGATTACGATAGAGGAAACCAAGTCTAGATTTAACTTTAGCCTGCAGCTTTGATATGTGCCGAGAGAAGCACAGTGTATTCCCAAGTACACTACCTCAAGCTCTAAACCCTCAGAGGTAGTAATCACACCTGTGGGGAGAGGGGCATTCTTCTTACCAAACCACATGACCTTTGTTTTGGAGATGTTCAGAAGAAGGTTAAGGGCAGAGAAAGCTTGTTGTAGAGCATTTAACACAAAATCCAGGGAAGGGCCAGCTGAGTATAAGACTATCATCCACATATAAATGGATGAGAGAGCTTCCTACTGCCTGAGCTATGTTGTTGATCTATATTGAGAAGAGTGTGGGGCCTAGGATCGAGCCTTGGTGACAGGCAGTGTCTGAGACAGCATATGTTCTGACTTTATACACTACACTCTGAGGTAATTAGCAAACCAGGCCAAAGACCCCTCAGAGACACACCAATACTATTTAGCCGGCCCACAAGAATGGAATGGTCTACCGTATGAAAAGCTTTGGCCAAGTCAATAAAAATAGCAGCACAACATTGCTTAGAAACAAGGGCAATGGTGACATCATTGAGGACCTTTAAGGTTGCAGTGACACATCCATAACCTGAGCGGAAACAAGATCACATACCAGAGAGAATACTATAGACATAAAAAAAAGCCAGTCAGTTAATTATTGACAAGTTTTTCCAACACTTTTGATAAAACAGGGCAAAATAGAAATGGGCCTATAACAGTTAGGATCAGCTTGATCTCCCCACTTAAATAAAGGATGCATCATGGCTGCCTTCCAAGCAATGGGAACCTCCCCAGAGAGGCGAGACAGGTTTAAAAGGACAGAGATAGGCTTGGCGATGATAGGGGCAGCAACCTTAACCTGTTAGAGCTCTAGGGGCGCTATTTCATTTTTGGATAAAAAACGTTCCCGTTTTAAGCGCGATATTTTGTCACGAAAAGATGCTCGACTATGCATATTCTTGACAGTTTTGGAAAGAAAACACTCTGAAGTTTCAGAATCTGCAAAGATTTTGTCTGTAAGTGCCCCAGAACTCATTCTACAGGCGAAACCAAGATGATGCATCACCTAGGAATTAGCAGAATTTCTGAAGCTCTGTTTTCCATTCTCTCCTTATATGGCTGTGATTGCGCAACGAATGAGCCTACACTTTCTGTCGTTCGCCCAAGGTCTTAGCAGCATTGTGACGTATTTGTAGGCATATCATTGGAAGATTGACCATAAGAGACTACATTTTCCAAGTGTCCGCCTGGTGTCCTGCGTCGAATTCGGTGCGCAATTGCCAGCTGCTTCTACTTTACCATTTGATTCAGGGGAGAAAGCATGTGTCCAAGAACGATGTATCAATGAAGAGATATGTGAAAAACACCTTGATGATTGATTCTAAACAACGTTTGCCATGTTTTCAGTCGATATTATGGAGTTAATTTGGAAAAAAGTTCGCGTTTTGAGGACTGAATTTTCGGATTTTTTTTGGTAGCCAAATGTGATGTATAAAACGGAGCTATTTCTAATACACAAGGAATCTTTTTGGAAAAACTGAGCATCTGCTATCTAACTGAGAGTATCCTCATTGAAAACATCAGAAGTTCTTCAAAGGTAAATGATTTTATTTGAAGGCTTTTATGTTTTTGTTAATGTTGCGTGCTGGATGCTAACGCTAATGCTAACGCTAAATGCTAACGCGAAATGCTAACGCTAGCTAGCTACTTTTACACAAATGATTGTTTTCCTATGGTTGAGAAGCATATTTTGAAAATCTGAGATGACAGTGTTGTTTACAAAAGGCTAAGCTTGAGAGATGGCATATTTATTTCATTTCATTTGCGATTTTCATAAATAGTTAACGTTGTGTTATGCTAATGAGCTTGCTGATAGATTTACACAATCCTGGATACAGGGGTTTTTTCATAGCTAAACGTGACGCAGAAAACGGAGCGATTTGTCCTAAACAAATAATCTTTCAGGAAAAACTGAACATTTGCTATCTGAGAGTCTCCTCATTGAAAACATCTGAAGTTCTTCAAAGGTAAATTATTTTATTTGAATGCTTTTCTGTTTTTTTGTGTAAATGTTGCCAGCTGAATGCTAATGCTAAATGCTACGTTAGCCTACAATACTGTTACACAAATGCTTGTTTTGCAATGGTTGAGAAGCATATTTTGAAAATCTGAGATGACAGTGTTGTTAACAAAAGGCTAAGCTTGAGAGCTAGCATATTTATTTCATTTCATTTGCGATTTTCATGAATAGTTAACGTTGCGTTATGGTAATGAGCTTGAGTCTGTATTCACGATCCCGGATCCGGGATGGGGAGATCAGAAAGGTTAAAGAAGAAAAGGGCTAAACCATCTGACCCAGATGTTTTTTTGACTCAGTAACAACCATTTCATCACCATTAAGGGACATGGGCAGCTGCGAGGAGGAGGGTTAATTCTCCAGGTCTTTAACTGTTTTCTAGAACTTCCTGGGGTTAGACCCACAGAGAGAACTGCTCCTTAAAGTAACTAACGGCTTCCGGATAGCCTGAGCGCACTTATTTCTCATTTGCCTGACCGAGAGCCAGTCAGCCTGAGTATGCGTGTGCCGAGGGTATCTCTGCAAGATCACGGTCGAACCAAGGTCTGAACATGTTTTTAATTCTCATTTTCTTTATGCGGGCAGGTTTGTTAACAATTCCACTGAAAATATCAAAAAAGGTCCAAGCATCTTCAGAGAGGATCAAGCTGATTCTATACCATTTTACAGAGGCCAGGTCATGAAGGAAGGCATGCTCATTCAAGTTTTTTAGCAACATAAGTTCCTCATTATGGGGTATTGTGTGTAGATTGATGAGGATTTATTTTTTTAGATGTAATACATTTTAGAATAATGCTGTAACGTCAAATTGAAAAAAGGGAAGGGGTCGGAATACTTTCCGACTGCACTGTATAAACCATATAGATTGAAAATGCTGAAGAGTGAGGGTCCAGTCTGATATTAGATTTAGTTAGAACTTGGTATGATTGTATGACTGACAATGATCTCAGCTATGGTAATTAATTCAAAGGTTTCAGAATGTGCGTCATCGCAAAATTCTAAAGTTGTGGACCCTCCATCTTACCCTCCTGTGTAGTTGGTAATGTGGGGACAGGGTCTTCGGTTGACACCGATGGCTGCTCAGAGCTAGTGGGTGGTGACGACGATAGGGATTGGCTACTGTTGCTGCTCGTCTCGCCACTGAAGACAGACAATTGGCTACTGCCAGTGCTTGGGCTGGGCTTTGAGGTACAGTCCTCATCTGTCTGCTTCTGCTCGATATCTGAAAGACAGACAAAATAATGGTATTTAGTGACCCCAGCACCACATATTGTACGTTGGCTCTTAATGGACCAGCAGCTTCAGAGCATTAGTACACACAAACATACACATGTGGGGGCATGAGTCACCATTCCCTCTCCCCAAAACATCATTCAGAATCGCAGATGGTCCGACCTGAGAGGATGTCAATACCTCAGAACCCAGAACCAGACCCTTTAGCATGATTAGGGCTGTGGCGGTCACAAAGTTGTGTCAGCCGGTGATTGTCAAGCAAATAACTGTCAGTCTAACAGTAATTGCAAATAAATTAACCTAAACACATTTAGCATCTCCTGGGAAGCCACTTATGCAGACCATTGGAACATTACATTTTAAAAAGTATAATAAATCCATGTAATATAACCTACACCTTCAAAATAAATCCATTATTTATTTTAGACAGGGCTAAAGAAGCATGATATGAAGAAAATGTAGTCTATTTTAGGAGAACAGAATAGCATCCTCTGAGTTGTCCTGATGTGGCTATGCCAAATGGCTGCGAGCTACACTCGTTAATTTAGCAGACAAGATTTGCTTAGAATTCCATGGCATTATTTTTTTTATAGTATGAAGAAAACTGAACAAAGCTGAATAAACTATAAATAAAAACTATCCAAACGATTTGCGGGAGTGCGCACACTAAGCAAATCTAACCTGTGTTGAGCAGTTAACAAAGCAATAGGTACTCCTATATGCTTCACTTTAATAACTAACTCCAGTTGTACTACAAACTTTGGGCTGTGTTTTGATTTTTAATACATTTTAAGGCTGCATGATGCGACTAATGATTATTTCAAAAAGTTGCTTGAAAGGCATGAGCTCTGCTTTGTTTTTTTGCGCAGGCTGTACACACTTCATTAGTCTCTCATTCACAATTTGACAAGCATGACAGCATCCCCTTTGTGCCTTTAATACACCCTAAAAAAAAAATCCAGGCCTTTGTTGTGCCCTTCTCCCAGAGTGCCTGTTCCGAAGCACTCACTGAGTGCTGTGCACTCTCCATCACGTGATCGGGTCTTTCTCACAGGCTACAAGTGAAGACAGACACAGGGGACGCAACTGCGCTCATCCTTATCCAATTCTGAGGTGCATATTGAAGATATTTAAGAACTGTCCACATTTACTTTCCGTCAGCCAACAAGATGAGTAGGCCTAACAGATAGTAGATTGACATAGGCTAGTGCTTTTGCTATCCCCCACAGTAGAAAAGTCGACCTATTCTATTCTGTGCGAGAAATAACTATTCCAAACAGTCTGGAACAGTTGTGGGATGCAACAGATCCTAAATTAATACAACCACAAGCATTAAAAAACAACATTTAAATCAATGTAGCTGACAACAGATCAGAACATTTATCTTTACATTTTGATAAACTATTAAGCTATTTCTTCACATTATAAGCACAGCAACACGCACACGGCAGTGGGCTATAAGCGTGAATGTTTCATTAGCGGGAAAACACCATTATCAAAAGTGACCGCAAATGTGATTATGCATGTAATGCTTTTATTATAAAAGGTGCATTTTTATGGTGAAAATGATCTTCCCCAAACTTGAAACTCACTCGCAGCTTATGTATCCCAGTTAGACTCTAAACCCCCTTGTAAAGTTGATTAATGTGCTTCATTTTAAAGAAGTTACTTGGCCACTTTACTTGTGATACAAACCTTATCAAAACATATAGGCCTATGGGCTAGGCTACACGAGGTGTTCGACTATGATTCGAAAGAGTCACAAAAACGGCTTTGTTTCTTGCCTTACGCTGGGCATCATTCACAAGTGATAGGCTAATATATTCACCCATCAGACTATTCTTGATTTAATCTTGTCTTTACACATACTAAATAATATGTGACATTTGTTTTGATTTAGAACGGACCATTATCATGCACCAGTCTTGAAACAGAAGCAGCAGAAAAAATACATGTCATCTATACATTTAAATAGCAGATGGGGGATGCTTTTCCCGTGATTCATTTTCATGCCAACCAGGAAGGCTATACTCCTATTCTAAAGAACAGCAATGTGCTTAATATTAGGAAAGGTGACAAATAAATAGACAAAGCGGATGGGATCCTCTATTTAGTAAAAGCCACCCATCTGCTTTATCACGCCATTGCATAGCCCATAGAAAAGTTGCTCATGAGCTCATGGGCCCTCATGAAGCGTTTGATTCGATTTTCGATTACATTTGTATTGATGCCAGAGTGATTAGAGGGACAATAGAGTGCTGAGTACCAGGGAGTTAGCAAGTTTGGTAGGCTACTAATGACCATGAGCCCCATCAGAGCTTGGAGAAGCCTAATTACCATGACTAAACGGTCACGTGATATTTGACTGCCTTCATGACTCGTGGACGCCGGTGTGGCGGTAATACGGTCACTGCAACAGCCCTAAGTATGACCCCAGTTTAGGCTACCAGGGAGTCTATCCATCAACTCCAAAAACCCAGAGGGCTGCACAAGGTCAAAAGGCCGCAGGGCCTTATCTTAATCCTCTATAGAACCCATTTCTGCTGCCTTGGTGCTCTTGTGTATTGAATCTATTCTAGGCAATGTTGTTACTGAAAAGGCCTACAGAAGCCCATCTCAAAACTTCAGTCATAAGCTCCATTTTAGAGCTGCAATCTTTATCCACAGGAGTATTGAGAGCCAACACCCCAACATACAGCAAAGCAAGATATCAGACCCGAGAACATATTTTTCCTGACACCAGTTTTATTCTTGAGATAGCTATTATGTCAATGAGAAGTTAATCTGGAAATGGACTTTTTGGATTCTGAAAATAGCCTTGTATTTTTACTGCATGCCTTTGGAATATTTCACAGGGATTTTTTTTATACAAAAAGGTACATAAATTACTTCTACAAAACATATCTAACAAACCAATATACGTAACCTAATCGAGGTATAAAAAAAACCCTGCCATTTCCATACAGCAGAGACATAACATGACAGGTAGTAATCTGCACCCCCCCTTCTGATGTCTCAGGTACACACAGGGCTCTACCACATAACAGAAACCTATTGTCTTCCACCTTTATGGGAATTTAGTTGGCTTGCGCAAGGAACAGCAAGACTTACCAGCAAAACATTTTGAGCAGAGGTTCATGGTTTTACTGGACCTGGGGAGAGAAAAAACAAAAGTAAAAGTCAGTCCCAGAAAGGAATGGTACCAAGGTGGAGATGGCCAAATAGGATAAAGGCTCACTAGACACACGTCAGTCAATGCAATATGGCCCTCTTATTTGCAACAAAAATCACACACACAAAAAAAAAATGGATTTCAATGGCTCTTGGGACACTCAAACCTGACCCATTCTTTTTTGTACCCAGACAGTCAGACGGGCTCTGAGGTTGCCATAGCTACGGAGAGTGAGTGAAAACAAATGGATGGCAGGGGTGACAGATCACAGAAAGTCATGGCCGGGAAGAGAAGGGGGAAACAAACAAAGGTGGGGGTGGGGTAGAGGTTGTTGCAAACAGTTGAAAAGGGAAGGAGCATAAGGTAGCAAAAGTCAATATTTTTACAGCAACAAATGACAGGTAGGCCTACACCATCTCTCACCGGTTAACAAGCTAATCAGTCCAGGCTAATCAATTGTGCCAAGAAGCCTAACCTGACAGGGGCTTTTGACCGCCATTGACATTGGCCTGAGGGTTCAAGGGTTCATTACTGACTGAAGTAGGGTAGTCAACTCAACATTGATAACAACTACTACATAAGCTCTGTGTATCAATCACATTTTTTTCCATTACCCTATGTATACATTACACTAAAGATTGTGGTCAGAATAAGCCTAGAAAAAAATAAGCATAAATTAAATCTTTAAAATCAGGTTTACTTCCCTTACAATCCTAATGTGTAATAGGCTAACTCACGACAGCAGACTCAACTCCAGGAACACAACCCAAACCCTTCCACATAGCCTCAAATCTGTTCAACTGAAATCTCCCACCAAAACATGCACCATTTTCTCAGGCTTTCCTTTGAATCCTTTCCTCAATGACATTACATTTCCAGGGGTAGACTAATGGTTGTTCTCATTCTGGAAATCTGACACTCACTTTAATAGGAGGGCACAATGCATAATGCTGGGATGTTTCTGTTCTGGGCTGTGTGAGCTCTGTCAATACAGTAAAAGGTTGGAACTCCATAGGGTATTCAGCCCATTGTGCCCTCAGGAGGGAATGTGACCAATGGAGTGTTCCAATTGACCTGGGATACATTTAGTACTCATCCTACCATGACCTTAACTGCAATTGGACTTTTCCTCCCAACATCACGTGTGTCATTCAGTGGTAGAGTAACTAGACCTCAACCGAGAAGAGGATTTGCAGTATACCTAGAAAGACCTCAATCATAGATGAGAGTTCTGACAAGCCCCATGCTAGCCTAATCCTTGCACTACATTGAAGAAGATGTGTTTGCCTACCCACTTTCAGCTAACGCATTATAACCTAATGTCTTCCTTCACTCCCCATCTCGATAAGGGCTTCAACTGAGCTAACATGTTCGTCAAAACAGAGTATCAGTCCAGAATGGTTTGTCACTATCAAAATAATGTCCTTTGAATTCGGTCAAATTGATATGCACAGGCTCCATTTTACCAGAGAAGAACCAACTGACCTAAAAACAGGAAAGCTGGAAATTCAGCCCAGATTTTTTAAAACTAGCCCACTTCTAAAGGCGAAGCCTATATAATGCAGTCTCGCGATACAGACTCCCCTCCCAATGTTTAATGAGATATCTCAAACTGAAGAGGATGTTTGTTCCTGGTTCTAGCTGTAATCAGGCATACTCAGAAAGCGAGATAGTTTGAACACAGCAGGGAAGGGCTACAAAGAAAGCCGTAGGGCTTCAAAGTGGAAAACTGTGACAAGCTTCAGACGCCTCGAACCAGGTGTTGACCGCAAGAGCCGTAAACATGCTTCCGATTGTGTCACCTGACATTGAGAGGTGTGAGTAATTCTCAGTTCGCTCACATATAACACACCCTAAAGATCAGCGTGACTAGTTAGAGAGCATGGCACAAGAAAGAAGGGCAGGGTTTTAGTACATAAAATCACCCAGGGAGTTATATCCCAGAGTCCTCATCTCGTTGCTACACATGGTGCTTTCAAGACAACTGGGGGGAAAACGATGTCAATTCATGACGTCAGTGATCTTTAGGTCTGAGCTCTAGACAGATGCCAGAGTTTCCGACTTGGAATTTGAAGTCGTAAACAATTTCCCCCCAGTCAGAGCTCCTTTTTTTCCGAGTTCCGAGTTGTCTTGAACGCACTAAAGTCGGATATTTCCAAGTTCCCCGTTGTTTTGAACGTGGCAATAGTTGACCATACAGGAAGAACTGTCCAGCTCAAACAAAGGCCCCATTTTTATTATAAGTAGGCCATACCCTTTTGTTGGTCGCCCTATTTCACTAAAGATGGTTTAATGTACTGCCTAAATGGGCTCGATTAAATAACATTAAATAAACATTTCCGGTATGTAATCACAACTTGACTGGAATGTGAGGGATGAACGTGCTGTAACTTGATAACTAATGTGGTTACAAGGCAATGGCAGTCTGGAGAATATTGGACACAAAGTGTTAACGTTTAATCTTTAGTTAGGATGTAATTTATTTAGAATGGATACATTTCCATTTAAGGACACAGAGCCTCCTAACTAGAGCGAATGGTGATCAGATTATAAACAGAAATTTTAACATAACGCGTCCAGAACCACATAACATGATTCGACGTTTTGATATCTACACTCATGGATAGAGAATGAAAACAAGCCCAAACGTTCAGCAAACCTCAAAACATTCAGATAGGAATCAGTTTTGTAACTCAACATTTGCCCCAACCCCCACCCGGTATGCCCAACATAACAATGGCTTTAACCTAGGCGACATTAATATCCATCCTCATTTTCACTACAATAAACCATCTCCACAATACATAATGTGCGACATCTTACCCCCAAAATCCACATGGACACCGAGGTGGTAAGGGTTTGCTGCGCTCACTACCAGTATCCCCCATGACTTCAACAAAATGATCAAGGGTACGCAAAGCTGGGGATGAGACAGGGGCCTTGTCGTTGTAAAGGATCTTCAGCCAACTCAAGTAGCAAATATCCGCTTCTATAAATAGTCCTCGGTGGTCAAATTGGACAACGAAGGTGGATGGCTTTGCCGACACGAGCGGCCACAGGGATCCGAATAGTCCTAAACAGCTCAGTTTGGATTAATTGATCATCCAAGTGTCCTCACTGGACTCAAAGCAATCAGCTGGAGCTCGGCTACTACTAACAGCCACAGAGGGGGTGTTAACGCTTTGTCCAACCTGTAACATGAAAGATACAACACAAAACATAAACACCACAACAACAAATATTTCCAACAATCTCAATATTAATCACGAGTATTCGACACAGAGTAAGCAGCAGTCACATCGAATATCATTCCACTTACACCATGTGCTGCGTCCCCCAATCTTCAGTGGGCCGAACTGTACGAAGTAAGCTGTTCAGGAAACTACCGGTACCTAGACCTTCATTTAGAATAAAATGTACTGTGCCGTATCAACAGAATCAAAATGGCGTTCATTGAACGCAATACCCACTAGCGTTCCTGACTAACCAATGTAAACTCACACACACACACAAGCAACTCTTTGGATTCATATATTTTAAACAGAAGCAATATAAAAACGTTTATTTCCTTATATCACGGTTTGAATCGTTGAAAATTACTATTACCAAAACGCGATAATGAATACGTCCCAACCCATTGGTCTTTTTGGGACAAACCAAAACATGAATCAGCTGTGAAGCAGGAGGATCACAAAATATATTTCACGTCAGAGTAGCCATTTGCACAACACATATTATTCGAAATCACTTAGCTATCTAAATATATGGATCAAACATATTGCTCAGCGAAAATGTGCAATTGGAGTGCTTGAAGCATGAACGACAAGCATTCTTGAGATAAAATTGGTTTGCAATCTATCGTCTCGCCCTTCCATAGAGCGTTTTAAATCTTTCACAGTATGAATTGGTAAATTTACAGTGGTGTAAAACATGTCAAATACACACTGACTTACATGGGTCTTCATGACACACAAGTTGTAAATGTTTTGTTCCACATCTTTAATACAGTATTGTTTAAAAGCTTGATTGCCAGCTGGTAGGGTATCATGAGGATGGACATGGGTGCATTTAAAACCTGTATTAAATCAGCAATGTAAAAAAAAAAAACATTTGGTCTTTCAAGTTGGATGAGGGTTGCTAACAATAAGTACTGCAAAATGAGTCAGACAACATTTAATGCCGTTTCCTGCAGCCACTGCCTGCAATAAAATGTACATGTATTGGCCCACTAACATTGGCCATAAGCAGAGATCACCAGTCTGAAGAAGCCTTTGGCACTCACTAATGCAAAACCTACTTGACTTTAGAAATCAATCAATATTTTTTGAACACTAAGAGGTTGAGAGACTTTACTGCTGAATCTCTACCAACATCTACAAAAGAGACCTCTTCTGAAAATGAATCCCAACGTATGTTAATGGCAGTGATATAGAAAAACGGATAAAAGTCATCCCAAGCAATGGTGATATAGTACAGTAATGATATTGTACTAAGATGATACAACAAACTGCAATCAAAACTATTCAGGAAAAATATATAGATATGAGAAGGGTAATCTGCTTTCTACTTAAATTTTACTTTAAGTCAATGTTCAGCCCTCATGCAATAGCAGCAATGTGAAAGTATCTAAAGGATTGCTCAAATCTACTTGAAAGATTGTAAAATAACAAAGGAGATCAAAGGAAATATGAAAAAGTAGAGAGCCATATTAAGAGCCAAAAAACAAAGAAAGAGGGAAGAGGTGAGAGATAATAGGAAGCACAGCACTGAGAAATAAACCGTAGAGCCAACAGAAAACTTAACAAATCAAACCACACAAACAAAATCACTGACAATATACATATCATATCTACATTTAGCAGTAAGCACAAAGCAGCAATTAAAGTTGTCCTCATAAAGGTGAGGACAACAATAAAATGACAAAAACAAATCCAGACAGAAATAGCTATTACCAGCACTGCATCATTTCCCCAGTGCTTAATAGACCTAGGTAACATCTTTCTTACAGTAAATATGGGGAACAATAAAGTGCCAAATATCAGCTGCTCATAGATTCTCCCTCCGATTTCCACAAAGTGCTGATGAATTTACCAAACATTGAAGTGCTGCTCAGCCAAGACTGCAATATTAGTCTTTAAGTCCAAATGGGGGGGTGAATCAAATTAATTTCCCAGATATAAACCTTGAGCATAGGTGAATATGACCATGTTCACCTATGATTTTTCTTTTTCAACATGAGTAGAAAATCATTGATAGTGGTATTGCATTGGTTAATCTTTGGATGAGCAGTACTGTTTGCCTCTCCACTGGCTGGATAGCACCTGGCCCGACTAGGCTTTGAAGAGTGCCAACTGAGTACCCTTAAACCGGCAGCAAATGTGGGCTAATACCTTCACAGGAAATGTATTGACCAATTTAATCCATAGCCTTTTTCCCCACCATTGTCTATCATTTCAGACAGGGAGGACTGTATGAGCACCCTAAAAACCTGAAATTGATGTAAGATTCTGTTAGCGTGTTAGAGGCTTATTTTTGTTATCAAAATGAATTGTATGCTTAGCAGCATTTTAGCAGTGCATCTTGTGTGATAGATAAAGGTTGTGCAAAATTGTTTTCTTGGGGGTTTTCCTTTTCTCTCAGAGGTGGGGTTGTGAGGAACTGGAGGATGAGGATGAGGAGGGGAGAAGGCTGTGGGTGCAGGATGGCTGCATGGGTCTAGGGTTCTGGGATGTGGAACTGGACTCAAAAGGTGATGCCTGCCCAAGACTACCGTCTTTCACCTCCGTGTCCAACTGGGTCGGACACTCAAAGTGGACACAATGGAACACCTGAAAGAGAGAGAAACAGGGAATGAGGAACGGATATACAACATTTTCCCCTGGTGCCACTAAGTTTTTCCAGCCCATGATTTGGTTGCATCATGTTCCCCCGCACCGTCATGCAATAGAAAAACATATGTAATTATCAAAGAATTAAAGTGCTTTATTAAGAAGTGAGATAGAGGAATGAAAATATTTCTAACATTTTGTGATTAAAAATATGCACAACCAAATCCAGTGATAGTCATGAATATTGGGTTGACAATTAGACCATTGTCATTATATTTTACTATTAAAATAGGGCTCCAGAGATCTCCAGATGTTTAGAGATCTTTATGTGCACTAATATAATAGGCACATTTATTTAGGACTAATTTCCCACCTGAGTAAGTCGTGATCTAGTTAGCTAGATCACTAACTCTAATTATGAATTGGGTGGTTGATAGTGGTATTGAATGCTGAGCCGTCGTATATCAGACCGTATACCATGGGTATGACAAAATATTTATTTTTACTGCTCTAATTACATTGGTAACCAGTTTATAATAATAGCAAATAGCTGTGGTATATTGGCCATACACCAAACACCCTCAGCCCTTATTGCTTAAATATAATACCCACTGCTAGTAGCCATGTATTAATCTAACAGTAAATGTAATGTCCTAAAAAACTTTGCAGGCATAGCCTACCAATGAGGCCTATGCAATTGCAATGGCCAATGCGCATTTCGCACACATGATCTCAAAGCCATATCAAAAATATTGGTTGTAAAATAGTTGCTATTAAGCTCAATATGGAGAGTTGAGAATTGTTTTGTTATACCACCAGAAAGCTGAGAACCACCTGTCCTCCCTTTAAAAATCAGTGATGTTAGTATTACACAGGATAGCTGTGTTTTCCCCGCTTGCTCCTGTACTCAAGAAAGTGAAACTGAAATAAATGACTATCGCCCCCGTAGCACTCACTTCGGTCAACATGAAGTGCTTTGAGAGGCTAGTTAACGATCATATCACCTCCACCTTACCAGACACCCTAGACCCACAACAATTTGCATACACCCCAACAGATCCATGGGTGAACCAATCTCCATCACACTGCCCTATCCCATCTGGACAAGAGGAATACCTATGTAAGAATGCAGTTCATCAACAACAGCTCAGTCTTCAACACCACAGTACCCTCCAAGCTCATCACTAAGCTCAGGGCACTAGGTCTGAACCCCACCCTGTGCAACTGGGTCCCTCCTGACTGGCTCACCCCTGTTGGTGAAGGTAGGCAACATCACCTCCACTACACTGATTCTCAACACGGGGGCCCCACAAAGGTGCGTGCTCATCCCCCTCCTGTACTCCCCTTTCAGCCATGACTACGTGGCCAAGCATGTCTCCAACTCAATCTTCAAGTTTGCAGACGACAACAGTGGTAGGTCTGATTATCAACAACGACGACGAGACAGCTTACAGGTGAGGGCCCTGGCAGATTGGTGCCAGGCAAATAACCTCTCCCTCAACATAAAAAGAAATGAAAGAGCTGATCGTTGACTTCAGGAGACAGCAGAGAGAGAGCACATCCCCATCCACGTGGCAGTAGTAGGGGGTGAAAAGCTTCGTTCCTCCGAGTGCACATCACTGACAACCTAAAATGGTCCAACATACAGTGTGGTGAAGAAGGCATAACAGCGCCTCTTCAACCTCAGGAGGTTGAATAAATTTGGCTTGGCCACTAAGACCATCACAAACTTCTACAGATGCACCATTGAGAGCATTCTGTTGGGTTGTATCACCGACTGGCATGGCAATTTCACCATCCGCAACCTCAGGGCTCTCCAGAGGGTGGTGAGGTCAGCCTAACACAACACTGGGGGCACATTGTTAATCCAAAATGCGTAGCAGTCAAACTTGTGTTTGTCTTGTCCCGTCCTGTGTTAATTAGTCTGTAAATCTGCTATTTTTTATACATTATAACTGGAACCTCCATCAGAAGCTAACCAGCAAACTAGCTACTCGTCATTGTTTGCAACTGCTAGCGACACTAGCCAGCTTTAGCTTGGACAATTACTTGCCAATCTGAACAGCATGATATCAACCCAGAACATATCTGACTGGTTTTCTCCACTACATCACCGGATTCCTGCCGCAAGCACTGGACCATTACACCGGATCATCACAGCTAACTAGCTGCAAACGAGTGGCTAACGTTGGCTAACGCCTCTGTCCAAAAAGCAAGCACCAGTTAGCCCTGAGCTACCCTCGAGCATGGCCCATCTCCCGGCAAGTCGACAGAGTTTACCAGCTAATTCTTGGTCTACAAATACCTCTTTTTCCAATTGGCCTGGACCCTTTATTGTCGACACGGAGCCCCGCCGATCCATCATGACTGGTCTGCCGACGTAATCGTCCGAGGTGGTTTCAACAGGCTTCTCTGTTGCGATGTCGCCGAAGACCCATCTGCTGTCCCCAACCCGCTAGCTTTCTGAACGCGGCTGATCACTCGGCTACACAGCTGATACCTGCTGGTCTGTTCATTAACACTGTAATTAATTTTGTTTATCTGTCAGCCCCAGTCTCGAACTCAGATCCGGTGTGTACCCATCCGACCCGCTCTCATTTGTTGACTTCTGTAACTGTAAAAATGTCTTAGTTTCATGCATATTAACATCAGAAGCCTCCTCCCTAAGTTTGTTTTATTCACTGCTTTAGCACACTCTGCCAACCCTGATGTCCTAGCCTTGTCTGAATCATGGCTTAAGAAGGCCACCAAAAATTCTGAAATCTCCATCCCCAACATTTTCCATCAAGACAGAACTGCCAAAGGGGGCGGAGTTGCAATCTACTGCAGCGATAGCATGCAGAGTCCTGTTTTACTATCCAGGTCTGTGCCCAAACAGTTTGAGCTTCTACTTTTAAAAATCCACCTTTCCAGAAATAAGTCTCGCACCGTTGCCGCTTGTTATAGACCCCCCCTCAGCCCCCAGCAGTGCCCTGGACACCATATGTGAATTGATTGCCCTCCATCTATCTTCAGAGCCACTGCATCTATCACAGTGCCCTCCGTTCTGTCACCAAAGCCCCATATACCACCCACCACTGCGATCTGTATGCTCTCGTCGGCTGGCCCTCGCTACATATTCATCGCCAGACCCACTGGCTCCAGGTCATCAATAAGTCTTTGGTCCAGCAGGTATCTCTCACTGGTCATCCCCAAAGCCAACAACTCCTTTGGCCGCCTTACCGATCGCTGCAGCTGTACATCGCCCATCTGTAAATAGCCCATCCAATCTACCTACCTCATCCCCATATTGTTTTAACTTATTTTTATTCACACCAGTATTTCTACTTGCACATCATAATTTGCACATCTATCACTCCAGGGTTAACTTGCTATAAATTGTAATTACTTTACTACTAAGACCTATTTATTACCTTACCTCCTCACGCCATCTAGATACACTGTATATAGACTTTTTCTATTGTGTTATAGACTGTACATTTGTTTATTCCATGTGTAACTGTTGTTGTTTGTGTAGCACTGCTTTGCTTTATCTTGGCCAGGTCACAGATGTAAATGAGAACTTGTTCTCAACTGGCCTACCTTGTTAAATAAAGGTAAAAAAAATTGAACATTTGTGGACAGAACTGAGAAAAAAAAAGTGTGCGAGCACAGACGCCTACAAACCTGACTCAGTTACACCAGCTCTGTCAGGAGGAATGGGCCAAAATTCACCCACATTCTAGGAAGCTTGTGGAAGGCTACCCAAAACGTTTGACCCAAGTTAAACTATTTAAAGGCAATGCTACTAAATACTAATTGATTGTATGTAATCTTCTGACCCACTGGGAATGTCATGAAAGAAATAAAAGCTGAAATAAATCACTCTACTATTACTCTGACATTTCACATTCTTAAAATAAAGTGGTGATCCTAACTGACCTAAGACAGGGAATTTTTACAAGGATTACATGTCAGGAATGGTGAAAAACTGAGTTTAAATGTATTTGGCTAAGGTGTATGTAAACTTCTGACTTGAACTGTACATATGAATTGACTAAAACCATATGTAAACATAATTTCATTGACCAGTGTTCAATGACAATGTACACAGGGTAGAGTAACGGGTAGTAGCTGGCGAGTAACAGTGACTAAGTTCAGGGCAGGGTACTGGGCAGAGGCTGGCTGGTGGTGACTTTTTAACAGTCTGATAGCGATAAAAGCTGTTTTTCAGTCTCTCGGGCCCAGCTTTGATGCACCTGTACTGTCTCCACTTTCTAGAAATTAGCAGGGTGAACAGGCCGTGGTAGAGATCCTTGATAATTTTCTTGGCCTTCCTGTGACACCGGGTGCTGTAAATGTCCTGGATGACAGGCAGTTTTTATTTTGTTTCACCTTTATTTAACCAGCTAGGCCAGTTGAGAACAAGTTCTCATTTACATCTGTTACCTGGCCAAGATAAAGCAAAGCAGTGCGACAAAAACAACAGTTACACATGGGATACTGTCAATAACACAATAGAAAAATCTATATACAGTGTGTGCAAATGTAGAAAGATTAGGGATGTAAGGCAATAAATAGGCCATAGTGGCGAAATAATTACAATTTAGCATTAAAACTGGAGTGATAGTGCAAGTAGAGATACTGGGGTGGAAAAGGGCAACAACAAAAAAAAGAATATGGGAATGAGGTAGTTGAGTGGGCTATTTACAGATGGGCTGTGTACAGCTGCTCAGATATCAGTTTCTTAAAGTTAGTGAGGGAGATAAGTCTCCAACTTCAGCGATTTTTGCAATTAATTCCAGTCATTGAACCCTGTGGCACCCCCATAGAGACTGCCAGAGATCTGGACAACAGGCCCTTCGATTTGACACACTGAACTCTGTCTGAGAAGTAGCTGGTGAACCAGGCAAGGCAGTCATTTGAGAAACCAAGGCTATTGAGTCTGCCGATAACAATGCAGTGATTGCCAGAGTCAAAAGCCTTGGCCAGGTCGATGAAGACAGCTGCACAGTACTGTCTTATCTATGGAGGTTATGATATCGTTTAGGACCTTGAGCGTGGCTGAGGTGCACCCTTGACTAGCTCGGAAACCAGGTTGCATAGCAGAGAAGGTACGGTGGGATTCGAAAAGGTCAGGGATCTGTTTGTTAACTTGGCTTTTCGAAGACTTTAGAAAGACAGGGTAGGATAGATATAGGTCTGTAACAGTTAGGGTCTAGAGTGTCTCCCCCTTTGAAGAGGGGGGGATGACAGCGGCAGCTTTCCAATCTTTAGGGATCTCAGACGATACGAAAGAGGTTGAACAGGCTAGTAATGGCAGTTGCAACAATGGCAGCGGATAATTTTAGAGAGAAAAGGTCCAGATTGTCTATCCCAGCAGATTTGTAGGGGTCCAGATTTGCAGCTCTTTCAGAACATCCGCTATCTTGATTTGGGCGAAGGAGAAGCGGAGGGGGGCTTGGGCAGGTTGGTGTGGGGGGTGCAGAGCTGTTGGCCGGGGTAGGGGCAGCCAGGTGGAGAGCATGGCCGGCCGTAGAAAAATGCTTATTGAAATTCTCAATTATCGTATATTTATCGGTGTTGACAGTGTTTCCTAGCCTCAGTGCAGTGGGCAGCTGGGAGGAGGTGCTCTTATTCTCCATGGACTTTACAGTGTCCCAGAACTTTTTGGAGTTAGAGCTACAGGATGCAAATTTCTGTTTCAAAAAGCTAGCCTTTGCTTTCCTAACTGACTGTGTGTATTGGTTCCTGACTTCCCTGAAAAGTTGCATATCGCGGGGACTATTCGATGCTAGTGCAGTCCGCCACAGGATGTTTTCGTGCTGGTAGAGGGCAGTCAGGTCTGGAGTGAACCAAGGGCTATATCTGTTCTTAGTTCTAAATTTTTTGAAAGGGGCATGCTTATTTAAGATGGTGAGGAAATTGCTTTTAAAAGAACAACCAGGCATCCTCTACTGACGGGATGAGGTCAATATCCTTCCAGGATACTTGGGACAGGTCGATTAGAAAGGCCTGCTCGCAGAAGTGTTATAGGGAGCGTTTGACGAGGGGGTGGTCGTTTGACCGCGGACCCATAACGGATTCAGGCAATGAGGCAGTGATTGCTGAGATCCTGATTGAAAACCACAGAGGTGTATTTGGAGGGCAAGTTGGTCAGGATAATATCTATGAGTGTGCCCATGTTTACGGATTTAGAGTTGTACCTGGTGGGTTCCTTGATAATTTGTGTGAGATTGAGGGCATCTACCTTAGATTGTAGGACTGCTGGGGTGTTAAGCATGTCCCAGTTTAGGTCACCTAACAGAACAAACTCTGAAGATGGGGGGCAATCAATTCACATATGGTGTCCAGGGCACAGCTGGGAGCTGAGGGTGGTCTATAACAGGCGGAAACAGTGAGAGACGTATTTCTGGAGAGATTCATTTGTAAGATTAGAAGTTCAAACTGTTTGGGCATAGACCTGGAAAGTATGACAGAACTTTGCAGGCTAACTCCTCCCCCTTTGGCAGTTCTATGTCGATGGAAAATGTTATAGTTGGGGACGGTGTCTGAATCCTGAATTAAGGATTCAGACACGTCAAAGACACCAGGGTTGGCGAAGTGTGCTAAAGCAGTGAGTAAAACAAACTTAGGGAGGAGGCTTCTGATGTTAACATGCATGAAACCAAGGCTTTTACGGTTACAGAAGTCAACAAATGAGAGTGCCTGGGGACACGCAGGGCCTGGGTTAACCTCCACATCACCCGAGAAACAGAGGAGGAGTTGGATGAGGGTACAGCTAAAGGCTATCAAAATTGGTCTTCTAGTGCGTTGGGGACAGAGAATAAAAGGAGAAGATTTCTGGGCGTGGTAGGATAAATTCAGGGCATAATGTACAGACAGGGGTATGGTAGAGTGCGGGTACAGTGGAGGTAAACCTAGGCATTGAGTGACGATAAGAGAGGTTGCATCTCTGGACGCACTAGTTATGCTGGGTGAGGTCACCCAGAGGTATCTGAGGCATGTTGAGTGGGACTAGGGGCTCCGCAATGAACTAAAACAATGATAACTATCCTAAACAACAGCAGACAAGGCATATTGACATTAAAGAGAGACATAAAGCAAGGTATAAAACAATCCCAGGTTCTGATTGGGAGAAGAGCTAGCTAAGAAAACGGGTAAGACAACAACAGGTAAAATGGTGATGAATGGGCAGAGCGGGTCAGTTAACTGTACACAGGGCCTGAGTCGAGGCTGGGGCCGACAGATAAACAAAATTGAGTACCGTGATTAATGAACAGTCCAGCAGACATCAGCTATGTAGCCAAGTGATCATAGGGTCCAGTGAACAGCAATATATGAAACAGGGAAGCCGCTAGGTAGTCGTTACTACACTAGCAAGCAGGAGACACCGCATTCCAAAAAAAGTTAGCAGGCCGGGGCTAGTAGAAGCGTCTGCTCTGACGTCCGGCAAAGGCCAGTTGAGGGCACAGCGGATGGGATTACGTCGGCAGATCAGTCGTGACGGAACAGAAGGGCTCCGTGTTGACAAAGGGTCCAGGCCAGTTGGCAAAAGAGGTATTGTAGCTGGAGTAATTTTGTTCGCTAGCCGGGAGATGCACCTGGCTCGCTGCTAACTGGTGCTAGCTTTGGGACAAGGGCGTTAGCCACAATAGCCACTCGGTAGCAGCGATGATCTGATGCAGAGGTCCAGTGCTTACTGCAAGAATCTGGTGGTGTAGAGGATTCTAGTCGTGTTATTGAAGAGCCCGGGAGGCATCAGCGGTGTAGCCGAGCAGGCCACTGAGCAGGCCGGGAGATGGGCCTGGCTCAAGGCTGGCATCGGGGCAGGGCCACTTGGTGGCAGCTAGCTAGCTGCGATGATCTGGAGTAACTGGTCCAGAGCTTACGGCAGGAATCCGGTGTTGTCGTGGAGAAAAACAGTCCGATATGCTCAGGGTTGATAACGCGCTGTGAAGACTGGCAAGTATTATCCAGGTTAAAAGCGGCTGTTGTCTGTGCTAAAGGTAAAGGCCGCTAGCAGTGATTGACAATGACTAAATAGCTAGTAGCCAATTAGCTGGTTAGTTGCTGATGGCTAGCTTCTGATGGAGGTTCAGGCTAAGGTCTAAAAATAAGGTCTAAAAATAGCAGATCCGTATCACATTGGGTGAGGCGGGTTGCCGGAAGGTATATTTCATTAAGAAAAATAGAAAAAGAGATCGAGAATATAAGAAAAAAAGAAAGAAATGTACACGGGAGAATGACAAACAACGTCTGCACTGCTACACCATCTTGGCACAAACGGATTGGGATCAGGGATATAGGATTGAGTTCAGGGCTTTGTGATGGCCACTCCAATACCTTGACTTTCTTGTCCTTAAGCCATTTTGATCGGAACTTTGGAAGTATGCTTGGGGTCATTGTCCATTTGGAAGACCCATTTGAGACAAATCATTAACTTCCTGACTTATGTCTTGAGATGTTGCTTCAATATATCCACATATTTCCCTACCTCACGATGCCATCTATTTTGTGAAATGCACCAGTCCCTCCTGCAACAAAGCACCCCCACAACATTATGCTGCCATCTCCGTTCTTCACGGTTGGGATGGTGTTCTTCGGTTTGCAAGCCTCCCCCTTTTCACTCCAAACATAATGGTCATTATGGCCAAACAGTTATATTTTTCTTTCATCAAACCAGAAGACATTTCTCCAAAAAGTACGATCTTTGTCCCCACGTTCAGTTGCAAACCATAGTCCAGCTTTTTTTCATGGCGGTTTTGGAGCAGTGGCTTCTTCCTCGCTGGGCGGCCTTTCAGGTTATGACGATATAGGACTCGTTTTACTGTGGATATAGATACATTTGTACCCGTTTCCTCCAGCATCTTCACAAGGTCCTTTGCTGTTGTTCTGGGATTGATTTGCACTTTTCGCAGCAAAGTAGGTTAATCTCTAGGAGACAGAACGCGTCTCCTTCCTGAGCGGTATGACGGCTGCATGGTCCCATGGTGTTTACACTTGCGTGCTATTGTTTGTACAGATGAACGTTGTACCTTCAGGCGTTTGGAAATTGCTCCCAAGGATGAACCAGACTTGTAGTCTACAATTTCTTTCTGAAGTCTTGGCTGATTTATTTGGATTTTCCCACGATATCAAGCAGAGGCACTTAGTTTGAAGGTAGGCCTTGAAATACATCCACATATACACCTCCAATTGACTCAAATTATGTCAATTAGCCTATCAGAAGCTTCTAAAGCCATGACATGATTTTCTAGAATTTTCCCAGTCAACTTAGTGTATGTAAACTTCTGACCCACTGGAATTGTGATGCAGTGAATTATAAGTGAAATCGGTAAACTGTAAACAATTGAAGTCTGTAAACAATTGTTGGAAAAATTACTAACCGACTTGCCAAAACTATAGTATGTTAACAAGAAATTTGTGGAGTGGTTGAAAAACGAGTTTTAAAGACTCCAACCTAAGTGTATGTAAACTTCCGACTTCAATTGTATTCTGGTCAAGGCTCATCCTATATAACTACTGCTGTACACACATTTTCTATTCATATACTGTCCATACACACCATCATATACAGTGGCTTCAGAAAGTATTCAGACTCCTTCCACATTTTCTTACGTTACCGGCTTATTCTAAAATGGATTTAAATAAAAAATAACTAAATCTACATACAATACCCCATAATGACGAAGCAAAAAGGTTTTTAGAAATGTTTCCAAATTGAAATATTAAAACCAGAAATACCTTAATTACATACGAATTCAGACCCTTTGCTATGAGACTTGACATTGAGCTCAGGTGCATCCTGTTTTCATTGATCATCTTTGAGATGTTTCTAGAACTTTATTGGACGTGATTTGGAAAGGCACACACCTGGCTATATAAGGTCCCACAGTTGACAGTGCATGTCAGAGCAAAAACCAAGCCATGAGGTTGAAGGAATTGTCCGTCGAGCTCCGAAACAGGATTGTGTCGAGGCACAGATCTGGGGAAGGGTAGCAAAAAATGTCAGCAGCATTGAAGGTCCCCAAGAAGAAAGTGGCCTTCATCATTCTTAAATGGAAGAAGTTTGGAACCGTCAAAACTCTTCCTATATCTGGCTGCCAGGCCAAACTGAGCAATCGGAGGAAAAGGGCCTTGGTCAAGGAGGCGACCAAGAACCCAATGGTCACTCAGAGAGCTCTTGAGTTCCTCTGTGGAGATGGGAGAACCTTCCAGAAGGACAACCATCTCCGCAGCACTCCACCAATCAAGCCTTTATGGTAGAGTGGCCATCTTCAGTAAAAGGCACGACAGCTCGCTTGGAGTTTGCCAAAAGGCACCTAGAGACTATGAGAAACAAGATTCTCTGGTCTGATAAAACCAAGACAGAACTCATTGGCCTGAATGCCAAGCATTCTCTTTGGCCTGAATGCCAAGTCTGAAGGAAATCTGGCATCATCCCTATGGTGACGCATGGTGGTGGCAGCATCATGCTGTGGGGATGTTTTTCAGCAGCAGGGACTGGGAGACTAGTCAGGATCGAGGCAAAGGTGAACGGAGCAAAGTACAGACCTGCTGCAGAGCTCTCAAGACCTCAGACTGGGGCGAAGGTTCCCCTTCCAACAAGACAATGACCCTAAGCTCACAGCCAAGACAATGTAGGAGTGGCTTCGGGACAAGTCTCTGAATGTCCTTGAGTGGCCCGGCCAGAGTCCGGAGCTGATCGAACATCTCTGGATAGACCTGAAAATAGCTGTGCAGCAATGCTCCCCATTCAACCTGACAGAGCTTGAGAGTATCTGCAGAGAAGAATGTGAGAAACTCCCCATATACGGGTGTGCCAAGCTTGTAGCGTCATACCCAAGACGATTCCAAGCTGTAATCTCTGCCAAAGGTGCTTCAACAAAGTACTGAGAAAAGGGTCTGAATACTTGTTTTTTTATTTGTAATAAATGAGCAAAAAGATAATGTTGCTTTGTGGGAAAATCAATTTTAGAATAAGGCTGTAACCTAACAAAATGTGACAAAAAGTCAAGGGGTCTGAATACTTTCCGAAGGCACCGTACATATCTATTTCTATATTCTGGATGCGACCAATACAACATTTTACTTACACAGCCAAGTCAAAGGGTTGCAAAATGTGACTAAATGGTTGCAGTATGGAGCCCTGTAAATGAAAAATCCAGACAAAATATTATTTTTTATTACGGTTTATGCGCAATCCTCTCACCTCATTTGCAGTGTTGTTAGTTCCCACGATGCGAATAAAAGAGGCAGGCTGCTTGTCGAATTTGAGTGTCTGCCACGATCTGTTGAAGAAAAACAAAACTGTTAAAAGATCTCAGATGGACAGTATTATAAAAAGATTATTTGAAAAGAGTATGGGAAAGGGAGACTTGAAGACAGACTGGGAGTCTTACCGACATGGCACCTTGGTGCGGTCCACCACCTTTGTCCACTGCTGCTGATTGGTGGAGATCTCAATGTAGTAACTGTAGGATCGCTCATCACAATCCCACAGTAGCAGTCTGTCCAGATAGAAATAGAAAATTAAATGTGCAGACGGATACAAAACCTACAATACTCAACATGAGAGAAGACACACACATCCCTACCTTAAGGAGCCAATAGTGTAGGGTTGAGCCAGTTGAATGACAATGGCCCCAGAGCCCAGCTGGTGACAGGTATAGCCCGAGTCCCAGTCGTAGTTGTGCGTGTCCCCGTTGAGCAGAGCGTTTCTGCTCCGACTAACACCCTCGATGACACTGGAACAGGCCGCGATGGTAGCCACATTCTCATTTGGGACTGCAGATATGAAGGATGAATAAAAGCAGAGGCAAAAACCAGTAGAAGAGAGAGAGAGGATTGGGAATAAAGAAGAGGATTGGAGAGAGGAGTAAGAGATGTTTATGTTGATCTGACCTGGCATCTTAAGAATCATATGTAACACTAGTATAACGATTGATATTCCTGCCTTACCGAGAATACCCTTTTCCAGAGTGAAGGAGCGGTGTGTGAACATGCACTCGAAAGCCACCAGATGGAAGACCTTGTTGACAGTGTTATGCGTCCCCACAATGCGCACATACCTGGGACACAAGGGAACAAATGAAAATCACACCCACTGTTGTAGAACCAAAAGTCAAAATTGGTGCCAACCATAGGAAGCCACAGGTAGAGATGCAAAGGGTGAGGCTTTACCTGGCCACACGTGGTGTAAAGAAGAGGTTCTGCCAAGAGCGACACAGGTACTTGGAATGGTCCACAACACGCACCCAATCCAGCTCATCCATGGACACTTCAATATAGTAGGAGTAAGATCTACACCAAAACAGATATAGACCATACAAAACCCAGTTACCAAAGCATAGCTGATGAGTATCTCTATTATCAGCATGATAGTAACATTACTGCAATGTATACAGTACCAGTCAAAAGTTCAGACACACCTACTCATTCAAGGGTATTTTCTATATTTTTACCATTTTCTACATTGTACAATAATAGTGAAGGGATCAAAACTATGAAATAACACATATGGAATCATGTTTAAACACTTTTTTTGGTTACTACAAATCAAAATATATTTTATATTTGAGATTCTTCAAAGTAGCCACCGCTTGCCTTGACAGCTTTGCGCACACTTGGCTTTCTCTCATCCAGCTTCACCTGGAATGCTTTTCCAACAGTCTTGGAGGAGTTCCCACATATGATGAGCAATTGTTGGCTGCTTTTCCTTCACTCTGCGGTCCAACTCATCCCAAACCATCTCAATTGGGTTGAGGTCGGGTGATTGTGTAGGCCAGGTCACATGAGGCAACGCTTCATCACTCTCCTTAGTCAAATAGCCCTTATACAGCCTGGAGGTGTGTTGGGTCATTGTCCTGTCGAAAAACAAATTATAGTCCCACTAAGTGCAATCCAGATGGGATGGCATATCGCTGCAGAATGCTGTGGTAGTCATGCCTTGAAAAACACCAGCAAAACAACCCGGCACCATCACATCTCCTCCTCCATGCTTCACGGTGGGAACTATACATGCAGAGGTCATCCGTTCACCTACTCTGTGGTTGGAACCAAAAATCTCAAATTTGGACTCATCAGACCAAAGATTTCTACCTGTCTATTGTCCACCTCTTCTTCTTATTGGTGTCCTTTAGTAGTGGTTTCTTGCAGCAATTCGACCATACAGTTAAATAGTTAACACACGCACGCAGCGGTCTAAGGCACTGCATCTCAGTTCAAGAGGCATCACTACAGTCCCTGGTTCGAATCAGGCTGTATCACTTCCGGTCGCGATTGGGAGTCCCATAGGGCGGCACATAATTGGCCCAGCGTCGTCCAGGGTAGGCCGTCATTGTAAATAAGAATTTGTTCTTAACTGACTTGCCTAGATAAATAAAAAAAGTCATACACACCAAAAGTTTACTTTGTTGGCATTTACGTATGTCTCTATTACCAGTAAAAGATCATCAAAACCTATTTATTTCACTTACTTGAGGTGCTGTTTCGTTGTTCATTTGTTCAGTCGTTTCATTCTCAACCAGGACTTTATCATACATGTCAAGCAGTGAAGTTTCAGCTCTGTCAGTCCATGGCCTCTCTTCCTCGGTGCGCACTGTTACTGTCTGTTTCCATCTTGTCCAGCTGTTCATGTAACATTTCACGTAAACCCTGTTTTCAGGTCTGCATCTAAGTAGCGGTCCTTGTACCTAGCTCAGAGAGAATGGCACCGAATCGCTTGTTCATAGCCTTGAGTACTTTTGTAAGTTAACCCCACGGTCTGTGTCGGCAGTTTTGTTGCGCAGGCGTTTCAGTGCCATGACAGAGGGTATCACGTCTGCTGCAAAAGCAGTTGATTAGCTTATTTCTCCAGTCAATTGTTCGAATGGCGCTAGGAGTGTTCATGTTCCCAAGTTTCAAACATGCTCTAAAATGCAATTGAAATGGCAGCAGCAGTATGAGAACAAGCACATTATTCAGCAAGCAAAACGACTTTCCTCAGTACGCAATCCTCGTTGACCCACTGTGTTTTCAGACTCTGCATGATCATGGGGCTGACATCGTTGGTCCAAATGTCAGTCGTGAAGCTAATAGCAGTGGCACTCATAGCAAGTAGCTCAAAGATGTACGTTCCAACAACACTAACTCCGGTAGGGTAACATCTGAAAAAGTGTGCACTGGGGATCGACCAGTCGGCGAAAGCCAACATCATCCACGACAGAGGACGGTTGATTGTCAAGGGCAAATAATTAGATTATTATCTTGGCGTTAATGAATTCCGACCTTTGAGTCGTCTTAATATTAGACATCACGCACCAGTTGTTATTGACAAATAGACAACCCCCACCCCTTGTCTTACCAGACGTAGCTTCTCTCTCCTGCAGGTGCATGGAAAATCCCGCTAGCTCTATATTATCCATGTCATCGTTCAGCCATGACTCGGCGAAACATAAGATATTACAGTTTTTAATGTCCCGTTGGTAGGATAATCTTAAATCATAGGCCATCAATTTTATTTTCCAATGATTGCACGTTAGACAGTAGGACGGATGGTTGTGGGAGTTTACATGTTTTGCCTATGGATTCTCAGAAGGCAGCCCGATCTGTGCCCCCTTTTCCTCCGCCTTTTCTTCACGCAAATGACAGGGATTTGGGCCTGTTCCCGGGAAAGCAGTATATCTTTCTCGTCGGACTTGTAAAAGGAAAAAGCTTCTTCCAGTTCGCGGTGAGTAGTCACTGTTCTGATGTCCAGAAGTTATTTTCGGTCTTAAGAGATGGTAGCAGCAACATTATGTACAAAATAAGTAAAAAAGTAAGTTAAAAACAATGAAAAAATAAAAATAGCAGTTGGTTAGGAGCCTTTAAAAAATCAACCATCCTCTTCGGTGCCATCTTAGCGCTTGATGGTTTTTGCGATTGCACTTGAAGAAACTTTCAAAGTTCTTGAAATATTGTGTATTGACTGACCTTCATGTCTTAAAGTAATAATGGACTCATTTCTCTTTGCTTATTTGAGCTGTTCATGCCATAATATAGACTTGGTCTTTTACCAAATAGGGCTCTTCTGTATACCACCCCTACCTGTCACAGCACAATTGAAAACACAAAGAAAGACATTGCACAAATTAACTTAAGGCACACATGTTAATTGAAATGCATTCCAGGTGATGAAGCTGGTTGACAGAATGCCTAGAGTGTGCAAAGCTGTCATCAAGGCAAAGGGTGGCTACTTTGAAGAATCTCAAATATAAAATATATTTTGATTTGTTTAACACTTTTTTGGTTACTACATGATTCCATATGTGTTATTTCATAGGTTTGATGTCTTCACTATTATTATACAATGTAGAAAATAAAGAAAAACCCTAGAATGAGTAGGTGTGTCCATACTTGACTGGTACTGTATATAAAAACATTGCTCATCAGTTGAGCAAAACCTTCAGAGAGGAATTAATGAGTGTTTGATAGCCTACAATGCAGTTAGACTTAGCAGAATCACTGATTGGCATATCACCTTGCATCCCAAATAATTACTCATTATGTGATCAAGATTAGAGATTGTGCCTTGCTTAAACTGATACCTTAAAACATGCTGGATGTCTCACTCACCGGCTGTCCCGGTCCCAGAGCAGGATGCGGATGTGGTTGATGATAGAGGCCTGGCCCAGTTTGATCTGAAGGCCAGCGCGGCCGTCCTCCTCTATGGGGTGTCTGGAGAAGCCGTGGTCCAGGTCGTAGTTCTGGGTGTCTCCGTCCAGCAGAGCTGACTTCAGCTCTCCCTTCACCACCTGGGCCCCGTACTTCATGGTGGCAATGTTCTCCTCTGGGACTGTAAGACACAAAGGCATCACATTGAATACATAATATTAAATACATATCGCTCACACACACGGAATACAAAGAGACACATACAGAATTCACACGCAAACAGAATACACAGACTCCCGTTGACAATTTAAGCTATTAGTTGCCGACTACTAGAACAGGACTGGAAGCGACAGACTCACTGAGCATGCCGCGGTAGTTGAGGTCCATGTCACGACTCTCTGAGCGGGTCTTGATGGCATCCAGCAGGTCGTCTGGGTTGAGCAGTCCCGAGGGACGCACCACGTTTAGCATCTCCGTCAGGCTCATGAGCGGCAGCCGCACAGCTGCCATCACATCCTGCGTGGCGCTTCCCTCGCCGTTCTGCCGGCTCCAATGACACAGCGCCTGGAAGATCTCCTTCTCGCTCGCTGCAAATGAGTCCCTCCGTAACACGGTCAGCAGAGCAGTCTGCACAGAGAGAGAGAGAGAGAGAGAGGATAAAAAAGATATTCAGTTAATACTACTTCTATCAAATTGGATTCAGTCATATTTACTGGATCTGGGTCTTGTTCATTAGGGCACACAATGAAAATCGTTTGAAAACATTTAGCAAAATGATTTTTTTTTAAATGCATTTCTTATTAGTCCAGGTAGTTCCCTTCCTGTTTTGGTCCATGTTCTTCCATGTTTGTTGCCTAATGAACAAGACCCTGCCAACTCTCACTCACCTTGGACAATGTGAGGAAGCCGTCTGAGGCCAGGACCTCCGGGGCACGACGGTCCATGAAGGCGCAGCACGCTGCACTGAGCGCACTCAGACAGTACAGGCTGGCCACGTCAAACACCAAACACACATTGTGCGTATGCAGGATGGTGCGCAGGAACTCTGAGGTAGAGTCCTCTAGTGGCTGGAGGCCATAGCGGTGGGCCAGACCCAGGAAGTCCAGCAGCACCTCCTCGCGGGCTGAGCTGAGGCTAGCCCGGCCCGTGTAAAGGTAGTTGAGGAGCATGGAGAAGGCCTCGGCTCGCGTCTCCTCCAGGGTCACCTCCGCCTGCGGCTGGGACTCCTTCATCCCGCCATACAGCAGAGCTCTGGGAAAAAGGATTACACATCTCATAAACTGTTACCTAGTCCTAGCTACTCCTTTTAGTGTGCTCATTTGGAGTATGTTAAGATTCTGAAATACAAATGTTCACAATTTATTCAAGATTAAAAATATGAATATCTAAAATGTCTACAAATAAGCTAAATCAAAAATGGTAATTGAGATATTTATAATGTTGAATAAATTAATGTCAACATTTTGTATTTTAGAATCTAGAGGTCAACAGATTATGATTTTTCAACGCTGATACCGATTATTGGAGGACCAAAAAAAGCAGATACCGATTAAATCGGATGATTTTTTTATATATTTGTAATAATGACAATTACAACAATACGGAATGAACACTTATTTTTACTTAATATAATACAAATAAAAATAAATTTAGTCTCAAATAAATAATGAAACATGTTCAATTTGGTTTAAATAATGGAAAAACAGTGTTGGAGAAGAAAGTAAAAGTGCAATATGTGCCATGTAAAAAAGCTAACGATTAAGTTCCTTGCTCAGAACATGAGAACATATGAAAGCTGGTGGTTCCTTTTAACAGGAGTCTTCAATATTCCCAGTTAAGACGTTTTAGGTTGTAGTTATTATATAACTATTTCTCTCTATACCATATGTATTTCATATACCTTTGACTATTGGATGTTCTTATACTCACCACAGTATTGCCAGCCTAATCTCGGGAGTTGATGGGCTTGAAGTCATAAACAGTGCTGTGCTTCAAGCATTGCCAAGAAATGCTGGCAAACGCAAGAAAGTGCTGTTTGAGTGAATGCTTACGAGTCTGCTGCTGCCTACCACCACTCAGTCAGACTGATCTATCAAATCATAGACTTAATTATAATAAACACACAGAAATACGAGCCTTAGGTCATTAATATGTTCAAATCCGGAAACAAAACGTTTATTCACTCAGTGAAATACGGAACTGTTCCGTATTTTATTGAACGGGTGGCATCCATAAGTCTAAATATTGCTGTTACATTG